>NC_031770.1:86236101-86380700 GCF_001522545.3 Parus major
GACCTCACACACAGCTAAAACCTTTGCGGGAGAAATTACAGCAGGGACCACAGAGAAAAGGGTTACTCTGCTTGGCTTTAGACATCACAGCTTAAGAAAGATGTGAATAAATTGTGAACAAGCAAAGGACAAAAGTGATTAGAAGTATATGATCTTTTGGGAAAGGTTGAAAGTGAGGTAAGAAAAGGGGATGTAAGGGAAGAGACCAGAGAAGAGGCAAAAAAGGTAACACAGAAGACTTCTAATATACAGATGTATCTATAAAAATGGACATAGTGGTGTTAGAAGATTAATGGCTGAAACAACAGAAAAAATATCAACATTTCTATAGAAAATTTTTCTACCACTACAAATAGTTAAACATTGCCCTGGGTGAAAATGTTATCAGTAATCTATAAAACATCTCAAAATGTGATAGTGATGCTCAACTAATCCACAGTGATAATCTCTTATTTCTATAGATTAGAAGTTCCTATGAAAAATCTACCTCCTAAAATACATTGTCTATTGTGTTAGAAGAGGCAAGCTGTCGATCTTTTTCTTAAAACTTCTGGAGGTCTTTCAGATACCTTGGAATGAAGCCACAATATGTCATGAACATAATTTTATGAGAGCTACTATAGAAAGTACAACACAGCTTTGATGTATTTTTGGTGGTCTGTGTTTCTGTATTTAGTTAGAGTTTCCTAAACACTCCAGGCTTTTTGCCCAGGTATATCACATTTCTGTAATCTGGCCAAGAGATTGATGAAAATGTGAGTAACAAAGGCCAAGGCATCATCATATGCCAAGATCTTCTATCCAGATGGAAATGTTAGGAATACTTTTTTCTTTTTTTCTTTTTTTTTTGCTACTAGACAAGATCACTATCAGTGAAGAAGTTAGGAGTACACATCAATTTGATCAGAAATATTGTGTTATTCTTTGAACATTGGAAACTACAAATGGGCTGCAAATTCTTCATATTCTTTACCTGTGGTACTGGTGGATGAAAAAATAGAGAATGAGCCCACAAAATCTGTTTGCAGCTCAGTATCCTGGACTGCATAAAAAGAAACGTGGCCAACTGGTTAAGGCAGGGGATTTTCCCCCTTTACTATGCTCTCATGAGAACCGGACTGGTATCACATCCAGTCCTGAGGTATCTGTATCTTTCTGCTTCTGCTGTGTGGTCCTCCAGAGGCCCAGAGATACTATGTTTCTCCAATAAAACACATTTTCAATGTGTTCAGTGATATACACAGTGTTCTGGAAACTAAATGAAAGACTGTCCTACTCTTTCCAAATTGAATCAACTACATGTGCCATCAGTACAATTTCAGTTGACACTGGCATGTGTGTCAATCACTAAAAAACACAAGTCAAGACTAGATTTCATAAAATTAATTTTCTCATGATCTTCCACTAGAAATTTCAAACACTATTGCTTGAATTATTTTTTTTATCTGAATGTTATATCCTACTATAAGCTATACAGAAATATTAGAAATATATTCAAACAAAAAAATTAGCCCTTCCAGGGTTAAATTATAAATGAGGAGCAAAGCTGCATGTTACTTTTATGCCATACTTAACAAATCAGGCAACTTCTAAGCCAAAACTTAAGATTGATGTCTAATTCCTGTGCCTTCGGAAAAAAAGTTAAAGTTGAAAGAAAAATAATAGCTGATATATTAGAGTTTAAATTAAAAATGCTCCTTAAGTACTTGAGTAATACAGAACTTAAATCAAAGAATAATCCCATCTTCAACTTACATTTTCCTGTGAGTTTACGTCTTCCTCCTTATTTCTTCCTGGGAAGAAAAATGAATGAGAAGCCTTACCTGTCTAGAAATACACAAGGCATTTTCAGTTTCAGTAGAAATGTTTTTTCCTGAGTGGTTTGAGCATATTGTAACTTCTTACTTAAACATTCTAGGAAAATGCAGAACACTGTTGTCTAAAATGGCATCTCATTGTTTTATTTTCTCACAGCAAAAAATTTAAAAAATAGAAAAAATAAGTCTTTCAGGCTACTCAAAGATGTGCCAAAACTGTATGAGTAAAAAGTTATTTAAGAAATATATGCTTTATATATATATATATATATATATATATATATATATATATAAATTTATTTATACATGTGTCTTTACAATGATGCTGTACATTCAAATGTCCAGCTATGTACAGAACAAGACCATACCTAATGTCATCATATTCCTCTTGTTTTGGGATAAAATTTAACCTGAATTTTAATTTTAATTACCAGGCTATATCTACACATGCCAATACAATATACATAACTTATGTGTCTTTCCTGCTGTCATGTCCAAGGTATCTCAATTATCTCAAGGTAATATAGCATGAAGGCACAGTGATGCAGACAACATTCATTCTGAAACATCGTAGCATCTAGTTCTCTCGGGTTTTGCCTTTAAAAATGGATTTTCTCTCTATTACATATAGCCTTACATCTAGTGCTGGAAAGATTTACATCAAAATGAATGGTAGCTGAAGTATTCATCTATAATGTTAGAAACTCATTGAACCTTTTATTCTGATTTGACATGGTATTTGAATTAGTCCTTACTTGTAACATGCTGAGAACTTTAGAAACTATTTCTCTAGGTTTTCATTATAAAAGTTCTAGTTTTTATGTGTATTCTGATAGATATGAAACAGTAAGATAGTCTGAAAGTCTGAAAGTTAAGGACAGAGTACCTACGTCAGTTTGACTATGGTTTGATATTAAATTAGCTGTAAATAGTTTTCAAAACCTCTCTATATGACTATAAGAACTCTGGTCAGTAATCTCCTGCATAGAAGAAGACTATCCATTAGGTTTCCTCTTATATCAGTAGGAGTTATGGTGAAAGTAGTTAACACATTTGAAAAAAATTCATAAAGCCTTCCAGGATTATGAAAAAGCATGTTACTAGCAAATAGTTGTTTAAATTGTCCTTGCTTTTATTCATGTTCACAACTCCAGATTCTTTATATTTACATAAATATCTTTATATTTACATAAATATGATCTTTATATTTACATAAATATAAACCTTTTTATAATTCTGAAAAACTCTGTTCTATCCAGATATGTACATAAAAACTGAAATGGTTACTTTCTGGCTGCTAATATTTCCTACAAAAATGTAAATAATAGAAATACTGTAATGTCCATGTTTTTTTTTAATACTTATTTAAAAATGTCACTTTATCTGTGTGAATTTTTCTGAGTTTCCAAACCAGATCCTAGAAGCTTGAAAATCACTAAATATATTTCCCCTGCTTTGTACAGCTGCAATGTTGACAAATTCTCAAAAAACTTGTTTTTAAACAAGTATGAAAATTTCTCTCCTTGTTTCCCTTAAGAAATGGGCTATGCAGGCACCTCAATTCAGAGACTCCTGTGGATGCTGACAATTCCAGTCTTTCAGACTTTCCTCCTGATCTTAGTCACATACAGGCCCAGGTAACAAGAGTTTTTCCAGCATGGGAATACACCAAGATCTTTATCAGTTACATGTAGTTAAGATCCACATATTGGGCAGTTTGACCCTACAGCACAATGCAGTATTTTGATTATATTTTGCTTCCTCAGGTGGGAGGACAATATGTACATATCTGCATACAGCAGCTAAGATGTCACAGGAGATGGAGTGAGAGAATAGTAAAGATACGTAGTTTAAATGATCTGTGAATCCAAGTTCAAAGTAGTATTCAATACTAAATATTTTAGAGTTTGTCCAAATATGTTTTAAAATTTCAGCCCAGACAGTTGCTTGAATTTTAAGCCTCAATTTCTCAATTCTGAATCTAGTGTTCGTCTTTTAAGCTTTTTTTGGTATGATCATAAAATTTTCCATTGCTCCTCATTGGGACAGACACTTGGGAAATATGAAGACAAAACAGATAATATTAAAGTTGGTTTTTTTTTAAATATGAAACTCTTTGAATGTTCTGAGCTTCATATGTGCTATCACTGCTAAAATATCTTATAAAAAAAATTAGTTCTAAAATGGTACTTTTAAAAAAAACTTTACATCTTCTTCAGCTTCGTTGATGCTGTGAAGTTCAAAAAAGAGCCAGTTTCCATCCCATCTGACATTATACAAATAACTATGTAGTTTAGACACATTGTCTTAGTGGTTGATGGAATATGGCAGGCTTTTATGGGAATTAGTTCAGGTTTAGTTGAGCTCCTAACTTAATTTTATTTTGAGATCTTAAGTCAGCTGAAGTAGATCAGCACCAAAACCACCATGTTTGTAACTTGAAGATCTGTGTCAGTTACCTTTGCTTATGTAAGCTATTCAAAAAGAGAACTGTGCTGGCATGGTAGCCAGATTGAAAGACTTGTCTTCATAATGCAATTGTGCCTTTCTAACATTTGCTTTCTTCTTCAGGTTTTCGCAGTCATAGAGAAGTCATGATTTAAACCACACACAGCATCTTGCTGACAAGCCCCCACTGCTGTGGGCAAGAGAATTGTAAAAGCGAGAAAATTCATGCATTGAGGTAAAGACAGTTCAAAAGGTAAAGCAAAACCAGGGGAAATCAAATGAATTAATTTACTGCTTTTCATTGGCAGGCAGACACTTAGCCATATCCAGGAGGAAAGGGCTTCCTCACACAAGATGGTGACTTGGGAAAACAAATGCTGTATCTCTAAACATCCCTCCTTCTTACCTCCTTCCTGTAGCTTTTAATAGTGAGCATGATTACATACAGTATCATGCTCCTTTAGTCACTTGGGGCCAGCTGTCCTGTCTGTGTCCCCTCACAGCTTCTTGTTTACCTCCAGCCTTCTTGCTGATGGGATGGTGTGAGAAGGAGAGAAAACCTTAATGTTATTTGAGCGCTGCTTGGCAAAAAAATAAAACAGTGGTCTGTTTTTAACACTCTTTTCATCACAGATAGAAAATATAAACCCATACAAATTCCTAAGACAAAATTTTATTCTATCTGACCCAAAACCAATCCAAGCAGCTATTGCATTTTTTGTTATGCCTGGCATGGAGTGGTGGTCCTTTCTATCTCAACCAGACCTTTCTGAGGAAGGAGTAATTCCTCTGGACAAAAGTTACTTATACAAACTCTAGAGATATACAACATATTCTGCTTCAAATGGAAAAAGTGAATCTTAAGAATAGCTCACTTTGTCAGGCAGTTATTTCTTGTCAAAGTGGTTTTTCACATCTAACAGTGATTCATGCTGAGAAAACAGCTTTGTATACAAAAGTATTTGCCTATTGCTATTAAGGTTCATTTAACTAATGGTTTCCAGTGGTACTGGGTTTAGATTAGGCAGAAGGAGTACTCTGAGAAATATGCAGAAAATCTATTCAGGCTGATTTTAGGAACTTTTATTCTCATTTTGAGTATGTTGCTTAAGAGAAAAAATTTAACAGTATATTTATATGATTGCTCATAAAAACATAATTGTATTTATTGTCTTCAAGCTCTGTGTTTTCTTGTCCCATTAAAGAAAGTCATGGTCATTATGCTTGTCTCTCCCCTTAAACCACTATGTTGCCATAAGCAAAATAAGATAAGTAGGAAATTTATCTGCAAACACATGGTGAAATTTCTGTCTACCAAATGCTTTTCAAATCAGAAATAAAAGCAGCCTTGGGAGATAAATCTACAGAATTTGAAACAGCCATACAGAAATTGCCAAAATAATCCCCTGCATTGCCCAAAGCAAGATATAAATTAAGAAGCAATACACTATGAGTGTAATGGAGCATTTACCTTTCATGCTTCCATTCATCTCATATAAACAGCTTGTACACTGCACCTCACAGGAATAATTACAAAATCATAGAATATCTGAAATCATATGTATTAAGACAAAAAAGAAACAGACAACAGTTTATTTTTATTTGTCTAATTATTTTAAGACTCTTTGTAATTTAAAAAAGTTGCTACCTTCTTTTCTAATTACCAGCTTACACAGGTAAAAAGTCATAAGAATGAAAAAGGCTTTAGGCAAAATCAGCAGGGGAGTTATGCATCCTTTCTGCTGAAAACAAATGTGAACTTGCTGGCTGATGTGTTAGCTGTATTCTGCTCTTCCATATAGGACGTACATATTTAAAAAGTCCAGTCAAAATTTCCAGTCTTTAAAATTCCAAGGACAGAGTGGATTACAGAGTTACAGCTTGTTTCTTTTGGTGGAAGAGAAGATGAATTAAAGATATGCCATATGCAAGATATATTAAATAGGGTATCAAGGAATTTTTCAAATCAAGGAATTTTTCAAATTTCAAATTCAAATTTCTGCTCCAGAAGATCACTTCAACTGCTACAGGTTGACCTCCTCAGTAACTGAGTGAAACAATAAGCACAAACCAGTGACAAGTACACTGTTTCTGCTTGTACAAATCTGTCCCACTGCACAAACTCATTCTCTACTATATCATTATTAAATTTTACGTTTTTATTTGTCACCTCCATTTAACAAATAGAATCATAGAAGAATAAGTGAAAACCAATAACTAAATGACATTAGGGACATCAGCTGCAAGCAGATATCTGAATGAAGAGATGAAAAATGACGGTTAACTGAATAACACCTTCAGCCTTTTCAACTTAATCAAATAGCTTAACATAACGGGTATGGTGTCATACAGATAATTTCCCAGAATAAAATGCACAAAGCAGTGCATTCAGGAAGCATTGTGTGTTTTCTTTACAATTCTGTGATATTTACTGAAAGCAAACACCTGCCAAGTGATAAAATGGCCCAACTAAGCAAAGGCATTGATAAATCTGGTCTGATTACATGACTGACTCAATTTTGAGGTCTCTCCCAACCTTAATTATTCTATGACCCTATCCTGTAATTTTAATACAGATAAAATTACCTTTTGAACTTTTATTTGTTTGGCTGTTTGATGAAGTGACCAATGATTACATGGTTGGATCCATATAATTAGATATAAGTAAAAACCAATTTTTCTAGCAGCAGAACAGGTTTCCCAGAGAGGTTATGTCACTTCTGTCCATGAGGATTTTCATAACGCACCCGGACAAAACTCTAAATGACCTTATCTGAACACCCAGTGAACACTGTTTTGAGCAGGAGATTCGTTTACACCTTGAGGTCCCTTCCAACCTGAATTATTCTATGATTTGTAGTGTAAAACAGGCCCACTGGTCAAATTTTGAGTTTCAGACTCACCTGAAAAAGTGCCCTTATTTTTTCAGCGTCAATTTTTGCAACAGATTGGTATAATGTAAAAGATGTTTAATTACCCAACATTCCATTGGGCCCACTGAACTGCTGTTATCAGTAAAGCAGGACTGAGAGCTTTCACTCTAAGAAATCAGATTTTCTCTGCTCCTTGACCTAATGAATGATAACAAGAAGTGGTTTCATGCAAGCTTGACAGTAAGTAGTCAAGGAGCCCTAAAGCAGGCAGACTTATCTTCTTCAGTGGATTCTAATTTTATATTCGTCTTTGCCCATGCCATTAAACAACTACCCTGGTAAGAAGACAAATTAAAAATACATAGTCATAGGACAAACAGAAGGATAATACATGAGGCAAGAAAATTACTAAATGGAGTTTTACCTTCATTAGATTTTAGAATATGGAAATTACAATTGTAGTTATAAAGATAGAAGATTTCTGTGCCCAGGTAATTCTGTGGAACTTCATGACTTTAAATTCTGTGATAGATTGGCATTTAAGAAAACAAAGAGAAACACCTAAAGAAGTTAAAACTGCTGGAGGCTGGTGGGAGTTTTTCTCCTGGCCAACATCTGGTCATTTCTAAGAACTGACAGGAGTTTTGACCATTGAAAAGTGAGATCAACCTGTGAACACTACCTTAAGACCTAAGCCTGGGAATTTCTTTGTCTCTTCGTTTTTTGCCTGTGAAAGGTAACAGAGCTTTAGCTGGCTCCCGTTCCCTGCCCAGGCCATGCTGCCCCGTGGGGCAGGGGCTGGGCTGGGCCCAGTGGCTCCTGGCCAGGAGATGGGGCCTGCAGGGCTTGTCCCGGGCTCTGGCTGGGCCAGGCCGGTCTCTGGCTTGGCTGCAGTTTTTGCTGTGACTGAATTCACCAGAGACTGCTGAGTAAAGAAAGGAAAAAAAAGCTCTTGACCTGCAGCAGGCCGAGACAATGAACACAACAGTGAACAGCCATGAAGAATCTTCCATCGCAGACAGCTCCAGCTGCTGCTCCGGCAGAGATCACAGAATCATCACAGAACCTTGTACAAAGCCTGGGTAAGATTTTAACCTTTTCATTACCCAGATGAGACTTGCAGATTAATCCTTTTTTCCAGAGAAAGAAAGAGAGTAATCAACATGTAAAGAGACTTTATAAACTATCAGAGACAGTGAAGAAAGGAATTAAGCTTCAGAAATGGTAGAGATGCTTTAATAAGCTGAAATATTTTTCTGTTAAAGCTATGGAGATGGACAGTAGTGTTTTGAAAAGACTCCTTTAATTCATGACAGAGTATATTGGGAGGAATAGAGTGTTCAAAGTGTGGATTTTGAGCAAAAGGTAGAGTAATTGTAATATAGTGAAGTGCTGGAACAGAGTGAAGCAAAGATTTGAGGCCTTGAGGGCAAAGATAAAACTGTTTTCCTGCAAAGCTCACAGAGACAGATGAAGACTTGTGCCTTTGAATAACTCATCCTTAAAAATGACATCCATAGACTCATTTGACCCATAACACACTTCAGAGTGATGTGAAATGGGAGGAGACAACTGATGACAGATTTCAGGGCAGCTGGCATCAGAGAAGTAAGAAGCTATGAAGAAAATTAGTTTTCTTGTGAGAAACTCCATAGATTAGCAGAAGAAGACTTCCTTTTCTCTACAAAGACTGATGGAAAGACTCTAGCAAGAATTGTGACTGTTTTAAACACCAAAGATTTTTTGTCTCTATGTTGTCATGTGAACGAGAGAATGGTTGAGTAGTGGGGGAGAAAAGGGTTTTCTGGAAGTTTTATTCTGGTTTTCTTATTCTTATAGTTTTTGTTAATAAACTTTCTTTATTCCTTTTAAGTTTTAAGCCTGTTTTGCTCTCATTCTAATCCATATCTCACAACAAGAAATAAGTAAGTTTTCTAGTGATTTTTTTTTAGTTGGTGCTTTGAAACCACAACATTTATGTAGTGCGTTGGCCAGGAAATCAAAATTTGCAAATCTAAACCAGTACAAATTCTGAGTATTTTTTCTCAACAATTCAACTAATAATTAATATTTTATTTCCAGTCAGTTTGCATTTATAAAATTCCCTGATTATTTTAAAGGGTGGTTTTTATATTTTTAATTGTATATTTATGACAGTGGATGTAACCATAAAATGTCGAGTTCGTAAGGACAGATACACGTGTCCATATCAATTAGAAGAAATTTGGTAAAATAACATTAATAAAATTTTATGCATTTGACTCACTCTCTCTATTCTGAAAGGGATATCATGAAAAATTTTAGGTGCTTAGGTTAGTATTCATCTCCAATGGGTTAGCAGTAGATCTATTAAAAAATCAAATATCTATTGGTTGAAAAGAAACTGAGCCAATTTTTCCCTTAAAAAATGAAAAAGCAGAGAAAGTTCAATTTTAAGCTAAGCACTCAGAAAGTTAAGGCTTTCACCTGAAATGTAGAAGGGATTCATGTAAACTGTAGATATAATGCAGCCTGTTAGTTATAATGTAAAACTCAATATATGCTTCAAGTTTTGACAATTATTTTCCCATGAATTTTCACATTCTGTTTTTTGTGTATACACACATATCCTGAAATTTAGAAAGTTTCAGAACTCATGAAATACATAAGTACAATGTGAATGAAAGAACTGGTAATTTCTCCAAGTATTTTCCATAATTCTTTGATATACTGTGATGCATGTACAGCTCAAAAAATCATCATCTCTTTCTGGAGCACAACTGAGAGAAAAAGTCATGTATGTTTACCCAAATATGGAGTTATATTATAACCCAGTTGTTATATCCCATTTACAGATACTGGCAGAGATAATAATCAGTAAGGAGAAGGTTCAACATCACATCCAAGCCTCTGAACTTGATATCTGGACTCTAGGTTATACTGGGGTTAAGAATATTTTTTCCTCTTCTTTTTGAAGCTGTGTCACAGTGCAGAAAATAATTAAAATTTATGGGATCAGAAAGAGAGCAAGCATAACGACAACTCAGTAGCCTACTGTCTCAAAATTTCACTGGAGAAAAGAGACCTGGCTTCTGTTCTGTATTCCAAAGACTATACATTTTACATGAGACAGACACTGGATAACACGTATAAGTGTATATTGAAGCAACCTAGACCTTTCTCATCCTGAGTGAATATCTTAACCCGCTGACATGAGACCCTTACTAACTGTTGGACTTTCCACTGCCTTCTATGGATATTAGATTGCAAACATCTCACAAACACTTTGTCTGAACATGCAATCTCATGTTTAAAAGGAATTCCTAGAATTTTTGTTTGATATCATGCAGTAAAAAGACCAAAAAAAAAATAATCTGTTGTATTGTGTTGTTAATTTTGCTCCCCATAGTGTTATGTTAATGGTTTGTTCCCCTCTCCCTTCTGTTTTTATTGTTAGTTTAACCTAAGCTGTACCCTCCTACCCCAGTTGTCAATCCACCCTGCTACCTGCCCCTTGTTCTTGAATGTTTCCTGTTCCTCCCCTCTGCGCTCTGTCTGTCACCTGACTACTCCTCCCAGCTTCTAGAAAGCTCGGGGAGGATCGTTGAGTGATAGGGCAGAGACAGAGGAAGTCCCACCCTGAACCTTTCTCATTGGTTCTCCCCAATGTCTTTTTGAGCCTTTCACACCCCCCTCTTGTTTCTCATTGGTTTGTGATCTGTCCCCGCCCCTTGTTCCTCCCCCAAATTTAAGGTGCGCTCATCCCTGTTTTGGGAGCTCTCCTGGAGCAGTGCCCATTAAGCTGAAGGTTCCTGAGAGGATTCAATAAACCTTGGACTTTGCCCTTCATGAGGGCCTCACTCCTGCTTCCTCCATTGTTGCTGCCGTCTCTTCCAATAAGCCACTCCCCTGATTCCCAGGATTCAGAGGGGTGTCCCCTGCAAGGTCGGCAGTGTCGAGTCAGCCCAGGTGGGTGGAGTGCTAATTCCAAAAGAGTCACCATGACAAATGCCTATGGTAACTGTAGCTGTGAGAAGTGCTATATGGCCATCAACTACCTATAATGTAGAGTGTTTCCTTTAAAGATATTTCTACTCTGCTCACTTGAAGGAAGGTCGGTCACTTCCAGCTGAAAGTTCTAGGATTATTAATTTTCTAAAAAGATGTTAAGGATTAATAATATTTCCAATTTAGATTAAAAAATCTGAAAGAAATATTTTGCAATTTATTCTTCATTATTTTCATGACGACTATTATGTTGGATCTTAACTATTTATCAGTTTCTAGATGTTGTTGACACTGCATATTCATTTTCTTTTAGAGATGTGTGGCATTCTATTTCTGTGGCTGAGAAATAAACCCCTAAAAATGAAAAAGGATCAGAAGAGATAAGTGAGGGTGATGTGTCCGTAAAGACCGGAAAGTTATGTGGGGTGGGACTGACCACAGATGTTGCAAAGAAGCTGGCTTTATCTCATCACAGAGGGGACCAAAGGGTGGCCTTCATTTCACATGAGCACCTACCAAAAGTTAAATGGATCTGCTGGTTCTATAAATGTTTCTCCCAAGTTCTTCTTCTCACTACAAGTTCGACTGTTTCCTTGAGCTAGCCTGATCAGCATGGGGGTAGTGGCTCAGCTAAACATAGAGTATAAAACAAGACATGTGTCAAAAGAATTTAAAAGACAGCAGTAAGTTTGAAATGGCTGCTACCCACATATTCCTTTCCAGCAACTGGGGACTCCCTGCAGCCTGACAGTGAGAGTATTAGAGATATTGATAAAAGGGAACATATTGGTGCTGTGATCCAACTGTCTGTTTATATTGCTTTACTTTGTTAAGTTTAACTTATGTTTGTATTAGTTTATGCAGCAGTATTTAAATCACTCTGATAAATCAGAAATCCAATGCAATATCAACTATCTTCATATAAACAGATTTGATAATAAATATTAAATCTTCCACATGTAGAATATATAAAATAACCTAGTCAGAGAATGTCAGACTAAAAAATTCCTTGTTCCATCAGTAAATGCAATTTTTAACAAATTCACCGCTATGTAAAGGTATTTGCCAGTCATAAATTGATTCCTTTTTCTGGATATCCTGAAAGTTTATTTAAAGCTTCTACATGTATCACAAGGTTATTTTCCATAGATTCTATAATTATTTCTGTGTATTTTTTTATCTCTCTGGTTTCTTGATGGAATATATACATCACATTTTCTTCAGATGTCTACAAACACAGCTGGGTCAGAAATTGTTCAAGCAGAACTTTTATATTATTACTATAATTTTTAATTCCAGTTTCTTATTCTGCAGTCTAGATCCATGGAATGGGAAAGAAACTACTTCTATCTAGCTTCAGGTAGAGCAAATCTCTGCTGCTTTCCAGATGAGTGGTTTGATTTCCTTACTGTATTTTTTTTTTTTTTTTTGGTTTAAAGTAGAAAGCAAGAAGTTGCAAGATCGAATTCCAGTGTCAGATTTCCTCCTTTGCCTTCTACATTCTGGAACATATTTTAGCTAATGAAAATGGACATCCTCATGACAGCAAAAGCTGATAGGTAGGAAAAGGACTGTATCTGTAATTCAGCCTTTGAGAGAGGGTTTGGGTCCCAGTGCACACACCACCTCATCTGTCGTTACAGCATTTTCTCATTCTTCTGATTCAAAAACATATTTCCCATTCCTCCTAATACTTAATAGTTTCTTGATTTTTTTTCCCCATTTTAATTTTATAAGACCTCAAAATTTATAAAATTTGGAGGTTATGGTTTGTGAAATTTATTTCATTGTGGATGTGGAAGCAAACACAAAATGGTGTGAGAATATTTACCATTTTATTGGAGCAGTCACTAAAAGTCTACTAAATATCTTTTCAGTGTAAGGGGTTATTTTCTTACCCTTGCACACAGTGACGTGTATGCATGAAGGCTTATTCAACCAGAGCCAACTATTCAGTGTGAAGAAAGTAGAATAAATCAGGAAAGCATATCACTTTCAGCATCACAGCTGTTGTCACTTCGTGTCCTACTTGGTAGCTGGGCTACTGAGAAAAGCAAATACTTCTTTGTCTTATTTCTGCACTAAGTAAATGTCATAGCAACCCATTAGCATTGACAAGGTCCTTGTTCCTGAATATCAACTACATTAACCCTTTCTTCTGCACCAACTGTTTCTCTATTATATAAGCCATAGC
Organism: Parus major; assembly: GCF_001522545.3. Taxonomy (NCBI): domain Eukaryota; kingdom Metazoa; phylum Chordata; class Aves; order Passeriformes; family Paridae; genus Parus; species Parus major. The sequence goes on from NC_031770.1 coordinate 86,249,421, forward strand.
AATCAATGTCTTTTGTTTAAGTTTACATGCAGCCACAATATTTGATGTTTCAAAAATAATAAAAAGATTATTTTATTCTGATTAAGCATTTCTGCTGGCTTTTGAAGAAGTTACGCATTCTTTAAAACATGACACTTTTACTCTCAATAGTTAGTCTTCTTAATATAAAGTTGCTACTTCTACATAAGACTGGTCAAATGAAATTTGGTTTAATGACAACAGTGTAACCATTCTGTGGACTGATGGTGCCGCTTCTTAAATAACATCATAATTTGAAATACGATGAAGTTTGAGATTTGAACAAATAGTGTCTTTGAAATAGACATCAAATGTGTTCCAAAACATATTGAAATTTGCGGTAAAAGCTTTAGTTCTGTTAACTTTGTTGACTTGGATCAGATTAATGGAGTAAAAATTTTTAAGGTTTTTTTGTTTTGCTATCCATATATGAAATGGGTATGTTGCAATAAAAAACTGATAGAATCTTTATTTACCTAACTCTCAAAGGTATCTGAAAAGTCCTTGGTGCTTTTTTAGGATTGCAAATATTTCTGTATGTTCACATTAAACTTATTAGAAGTGTCCTTTTGTCATATCTATACCTATATTAATTTGAAATTTCAAAAAAATTAAACTTGTCAGTCTATAAATAAATCATCAAGTCCAAGGTAGCTGGCAGTAATTGTCAAGGTGTCATGGCTGATACTCTTACAGAAATCCTGACACTCTGTTACTTCAGGGGCTAGTAAAGTCTTTCTTGGTTGCTGTAGAATAGCTGCACAGAATATGAAGATTTTCCCTTATTTTACTCATCACTTTTCTAAAAAATTGATTCTAAAATGAGGGAAGCAGAGTTAAATTACCATCTGCTTTTGCTTGCAGGAAACCTCAGTACATTTATTTTCATCTACTTGTTTTTCCAACTAATTAATAAATTATTACAGAGAAAGATGACAAGTTAACTTACTAGTCACACAGGACACAGATATATGCTGTTCTGCAGTTTCTGACAGATTGAATTATTGGATACAGTTAAGATGATGGAAAAAAGCAAAGGGATGGGTTAGAAGTTCAGGATTCTTGCTGACTGCACTACCTTCTTATAGTATCATGCTAAAGGTTGACTTCAGGAACATACATTAAGTCCCTTTTCTTCCAATCAAGCAAAACATAGCTAATAAATCATATGTTGTAAGAGGTAGTACAAAGTATCTTGGCTTTAGTTTCAGGAGAGCTGTGATGAAGTAAGCTGCACACAGTACTGTACCTTGCTGGTATACAAAACACTCCCAAATTACTTCACCAACGTGAGTGTTTACCTTATCTAAGCTTATGATACATATTGTGTGGACGGTTTATTTTACTTTAATCTAACACAATTTAGAAGTATTAATACTGATCCTTGAAGACAACTGGGTCTTTATTCCTATCATGTAAACATAATTGCATGCTCTTAACAGTTTTACAATTGTTTCATAACTGTCTACATATGCTTAAGTATGTGAGTTAGAAAATACACTCTTAAAAGCATCCTTCAAGGTCAAATGGCTTTAATCTTTATTTTTCTAATTCACTTTCGTTGCTTTTATGACTCATTTCTGTCACTGATACCTACATTAAAGAAATATGTACTATGAATGTGCAGAGACAACTTATTAAAATGGGGCTCACATCCTTGTCTTGATGCAAAATAATCAAGATTAATACATACTTTCTCTGATCAATGGTTAATAATGCACTACTTCGCTAGATGACAAAGAAGTTGTTTTCAGAACTACCCAGGATTTGTTTCAGATAAGACTTCATTTTGAAAGAAATTGGTTTCACTTCCTCAGACATACATTTTAGATGGAAAGGCTGTGAAATTTAGTATTCAGACAGCTTTGCTTCATTTAATTTTTAGTATAAAAAAAGTGTAGAATTTTGACTTTTATGACTACTATTACACTAAGTGTACTGTCTTATCCATTAATACAACAATGACCTATATGTCAAATGATAAAAATGTACAATAATCTGTTACGCCCAAATCTTATTATGGACAAAAAGGGAAAAAACACATATGCTGATCTATAAAATTCTTGTTTGTGTAGAGTTTTAACAAGCTAGCCTAACTTGTCAGGATAATACATGAAAACCTTAATGTGCTCAAAATTGACCAGAGGACCAGAGGGTCATCTCTGCTTGATATAAAGGGTTGAATGAGTTTACTGGGATCAGGTGGCTATGTTCATAGCCTTCCCTGGCTTAATCAGTGTAAAAGTTCTTGAGTGAGCCAGACTGGCATGGGGGAACTGGCTAAGTCCAACATAGAGTATAAAACTGAACAACCAGCAGAATCAATTTTGAGGAGGACAGTGGGTTTGGGCTGGTTTCAGACCATGTATTCTTTCCCAGTGACTGGAAACACAACATACAGTGACAGAATCATGACCACAAACAACTAGAGACCAATAAGGAGAATCAAGTTTGTATTGTGATCCAACCATGTATTGAAATGACTGTGTTGTGCTTGTTTTTTTGTTTTTTTGTTTTTAAATTTCAGTGAACTGTTGTATTGTTAAAAAATAATCCCAGTAAATATATTTAACATTAAAACAAAACCCCTCCTTGTGTAGAATATCTTCGCACAGTGGGAAATGTGAATACAAAGTTAACCTGGCTTCTTCAGGCTCCATGACAAATATTTACCTTTTCTTTAGTATCCTCAGTATTATGTGGAAGGTGGCAAGGACTTTCTGTAGAAAATTATTCTCTTATAGCAGAAATAGGCATTATAGAACATACATATTTAAAAAAAAATCGGTATTATCTTCTAAGGTTTTGAACACCAAAAGGGAAATCGGGAGCTAGGATTTGGTTCTGACTCTTAAACTAATTCTAATAAAGAGATATAATATTATGATGATCATTGCAATAGCTCAGGGTATATTACCTGCTTTAAATGACATTGATAGTAAACCACAGCATAACAAGTTTGCAATGACATGGATCTGGCTATACTTGGGTTCTGAAACAAGAACCCTGAACCTTTGCTGCAGAGGTCATGCTCTAGTAAATATCCTAAAGCACTTTGGCAACATCGAAGATGAAAGAACAGTTCTTGAAGAGTCACAGGTAGTGTCACTGGAAGTGTCACTGAAATTATAATTGACAAAACATGAATATATTCTTAATGTTTTTAATAAAAATATTGCCCAAACTCTACAGTGGGGAAATTTGTAAACTGTAAAAATACAAAAATTGGAAGGGCCGTTTGCACAAAAAATCCCAGGCAACAGTGTATGGAATTACCAATGAAGATGGGAAACCACATAATCTACAGCATGTTATGGTATGTACCCATGCTCATCACATATTTTAATCCAGCTTTTATTGGCCTTCCTCCTATTTTGCTGCAACAGTACTGTTCATCAGTCCTAAACACACTCACAGTTTTATCCCATGGCAGTATTTCTTGTATCCTCACAGTACTCCATGGAAGATATACCTGAATTTGCCTTGATGTGCCACAGAGACCATCTTGTCTTGTTGTCCAGTGTTCTCTCCTCCCTTGACACCTGTTTGCTGTGACTGACAGTTTCCCCCTGTGAGCACTGATAAATTTCAGCTCGACCATACTGTGGCTGTCAAACAGACTGGCATAATACACCGTCATTGTCAATATCTATGTAACAACATCACACCATTTATTACATCCTGTCACATAAGCATGCAGCTAATGCGTGTACCTATCTTATACTCGGTGCTTCTTCTGTTTATTTTTGCACTTTTTTAGTCACTACGAAGTATCCTCATTGTTATAAAAATGTTAAAAATCTCAAGATTTAAAAAATCTTCTGCAAGGAGAAAAGAAAATAAAGAAAATGTTTGCTGATGAAAATATCTAAAAATAGTGTAAAAAACCTAAAATAGCATATTGTGCAAAACAGTAAGAAAAGGAAGAACACATGCAATGAATTCCAATATGCACACTCAACACATATAACTAGAATCCAGCTTTCATTAATCGTAGACACAGATAGGTATTCAAAGAAAATATTTTTTCTGAAGAATTTACTTTAAATACTAAATGAACTCTTTTAGGAGAAAAAGGCCTGGTTTCTCAGTAAAACAATGTCAAAGGAAAAATAACTAATAAAAATGTGTTTGCATACTATTCTAACACATATTTTTTCATTAAAATGAACCTAACTGGGACTGCACTAGTATGTGCTTCCAGTGCTAGAGATTGGCACACTGAACTGCAGACAAAATGGGGTTTTCCAAAGAACATTTCCTAATGAGCAAAAGACCTCAGGAAATTTATAAGCACATAAGAACTTTGGCTTCTCAGATTTTCCTTGCTCCCAGCTATATTAAAATTGTGTAATTCTACAAAAAGAGAAGAAAAAAAATGCCATTATGAGAATGTTTTAAAATTTACAACTAAGTTCACTAGCTGTTGGTAACGAAGCTTTATTCAGAACTGTGGAAGATAGGAGTCTTAAATAGTGGCATCCTGTTACTAAGAATTACTTTGCAGAACAGCAGATAGCATAGGTTCTTAAGTCAACACAACTTGTCTGGCAAATGAGCAGCTTTATACATTATTTGCTGCATCATTTTTGTAATCCTGTTCTGGAATTCATTCTCCATGCCTTATTATGTGGAAGTGCTCATTTCAGGCTGTAGCTCCTTTTCCAATGAGCTGGTATCCTAGACAGCTCCTAGCAACCATGTGTGACCTGTAGTATTAACGGTGGAGATGCTAACCTAAGAAAAAAAAAAAGTCAGTAAGATTAATAATTATTTTTGCCCTTGCTTTGGAGCTTGAGGTCAGTCTGGTCTTAGATCCTATTAAAAGACTCATGTAGACATACAGAAGAGTAGGCCTGTAAGGGTACTGGTTTCTCTTCTGCTAGATTCTAAGACCTAATTAGTGTTAGATAACCAATATTTAGTTATGAGCTTTTAATATTTTTATGAGTTTATTTTTGCTTGTATCATTGGACTTTGCTTGAAGAGCCAGATTTTTTCAAGCAGTGGTCCCACCAGTTCCTTGCAATGCAGTTCCAAATAGCCGGTAGCTATTTGCTGCCTTAGCTAAGAATGTAAATGTGTAAATCTTTAGCAACACCCACAACCAGTTAACTAACATGCAAATGACCTTAAATCTACCCTCAAGAATGGATGTCGGATTAAGGAGAACATGAAACTTCCATTTGAATATTCAGATTTAGAAAAACATATCTTCTATCCTCTGTTGTTTCACTTTAGTGTAATGTAAATAAAATAATAGTTTATCCTCTAGCACATCTGCTTCTAATGTATACAGTATGGAAACACATTGTTCAGGCAATTATTCAGACGTATAGCACCAGAGAAAAATTATTCCCTGATGAAAACGCCATACAATTATGTTAGAGAAGGAGAAGTTCAGCTTTATACAATACTGGAGATAGGAACAATAAGGAGATCTGACCTTTTGCTGAGGGGCTATTGTGAAAAATATGTGTAGGCTGATCATTTGGCTTGCAATGAAAATTTATCACAGACAGTGATGAATTGAAAGTTGGCTTTAATGTAAACATTTTTATATAATAATAGGTAATAATTTTCCTTGCATAATCTGTGTATTCATAATTTAATGTGATAAATGCTGTACAAACATGTAACTTCCTAACACCACAAGGTTCTTGTTAAAAGTATTATTGTGCATGTTTTGACAACTTTATTTTTACATCTCTTTCTAAAACATGAAATTTTTGTCAGTTCTCTCTCCAAAAGAACAACAGCTGAGCAACAGAAAAAATATGTACATATACAGAAAAGAATGTAACTCCTTTTTATTTTAGGCAACCTGCTAGAATATTACCAAAGCAATAAAAATCTTCCTAAAAGAGAACAGAGATGCATATATGTACAAGACTTTAAAAGCAGTGTCATTGTTCTTGTCTTCCTTTAGCAATACAAACTTTGTTTATGCCATTACACCACCAAACATTTTAAAATGCAGAAGAAGAAGGTCAAACCATTTATGCTGGTTTTGGCTGGGGTACAGTTAAGTTTGCTCACAGTAGCTGGTACGGGGTTATGCTTTGGATTTGTACTGGGCATGGGGTTGATAATCTAGAGGATTTTTATTGCTGAGCAGGACTGACACAGAGGCAAGACATTTTTCTGTTTTTCCTGCTGCCACACTCTCAGGGAGGCTGGGGGTACACAGGAGGCTGGGGAAGAGACAGAGGTGACCCAACAAGACCGAAATGATATTCCATACTATATGATGTCATGCTCAGTATTTAAGGTGACGGAAGAAGGAGGAAGGGGAAATGTTTGGAGTGATGGTGTTTGTCTTCCCAAGTCACTGTTACATGTGATGGGGTTCTGCTCTCCTGGAGATGAAGAACCTGGAGAACATCTGCCTGCCCTTGGGAAGCAATTAATTAATTTTTTTGCATGTGAGGTTTTGCTTTCCTTATTAAACTACCTTTATCTCAATCCATTAGATTTCCAGCTTTTACCCTTGTGATTCTGTCCCACTGGCAAAGGAGTGAGTGAGGAAACTGTGGAATTTGTTTGCTGAATGGGGCTAGACTATGACACTTTAAAAACATTAAAAAATTTTACCTACAGAAAAGTATGTAATACGAAACTGGAGCAAACATGGGAGTAAAATCTTTTGACCAGTAGATTTTTTCAGACATGCATAGCAATGATTTTTTTTTTCCTTTAGAGAATTGAAACTTATTATGAGACCAAAAAAAATTTGTGCAGAAACCATTAAAAAAGTAGGGTTTTAGCTCTATATCGAAGAAAGACCACTTTATAGTGCTTGTTTGTTCTACAGAGTACTTTTGGCTCTCAAATCTTTAACATATTAACTAAGCAGAAACTAGAAATGGGGTGGATAATACATACTTTCTTCTGCATCAGAAATAATGACTTGATGACCCTGGAGGCATAGTACCTTTATTCATTACAGTGAAATCAAGTAGAATGAGGCTGCCATAATGTCTGATAAATTAAGCTTTACAGTATGCCATTTCTGGAAAGCAGCTGCAGTCAGAGCAGCTATTAAAACAGTGTCTTTGTTAAATGAGTGGCATTAACAGGAGTTTCTTGTTAGTCAGTAAAACACATGAAAAGAAAAACCGACAGAAAAAGACTGTACAGAACATGTAACCAATGTGTCAATGCTGCAAAGCAGTAACAAGTACCACTTCTGTGGGAGAAAAAAACAGCTTTCACTTGCTCATAAATTCAAGAATATATTTTGTACGACAATTATTTAAAGAACTAAATAAAGCTGGCTTCCTCTGTTGTACACCTTAAGACGTTCTGATAAAAACTGCCCTTATAAGATGTAAGCATTTTAACTTTACCACTATAGATGAGAAGAATGACTAGATTTCAAGGTTTTGTAAGGTACATGAACTCATATGTCAGGTTATAAATGACAATTGAAACTCTGAAGGTAGTTCAAGTATTTTTGTCATGTACTTGAGAAAAGTTTTCATAAATCTCAAAATACCAAAGAAGCTTCAGTTTGGGGAATGAGTTCTGCCAAGTAATGTTAAAATCTGCTTCTATCATGCTTAACAGATTTAACAGAGAATGAATGCTCCAGAAGTGTGGACCCTTACTGTTAGTGTAATTATGGACCTGTTAAAACCATTAACAAATGCAATTAGCACAGCTTAAGGTCATAGAATGCCATTCATCTTTCTTGTTACTGCAAGAACTAGCCTCAGTAATACTACTTCTGCTACTGTTTTTCATTTTTTGCTTCATACATTGCTATGCTCAATTATGTTTAAGGTCTCCTCAAAAACCATTAAGGTTTTCTACAAGATTTTGTCAGTGGTCTTTAGATGTAGAGATCATGGAGACTATCCATGCTCTTAGTGCATTAATGACTCAATTTAGTAAAATGACAGGGAAAATACCTTTTAGACTAGATTACTTAGAGCTAGGTTATCAAGATTATTCAGACCTAATTTGTACCAATTCTTACCATTCTTCAGAGTCACTACTTAATTCAGATGTATCAGTAAATATTAACACATATTTAAAGGAATTTAGAGGACTTCTAAGGTTTAAGATGTAATATAAATCCTCTGTTTTGCAAGATGTTTTCTTCACTCCTTTTCATCCAATATCTATATATTTAGGTATGCAATGTCTAAGAAATTAATAAATCCTTTTTATTATGAAGTTTTAATTACATTGATATTTGTAAATTAAATACATTGTAATGAAGATTTTTAATATAATTGCACATCTTAGAAATAAATTATTACTGTGAACTTTTTTATAAATTAATTTATTTACATTTGGGATTTTTAATCAGTCCATGTTGGAATGACCAGTCTTACACTGGAATGATATTCTCTTGAAAAACCATTCTCAGATCTCCTACACTCTTCTGTGAACTCACACAGTTGTGCCAGCATGGGCTGTAATCCTGTCAGACCTAACAAGCTAAGCACATTCAGGTTGAATTAGTAGAAGAGTGGAAGACCTCTAAGGAACACTTCAGTGTTGTAGCAAGTTTTTAAGTGCTACTGACTCAGTGGGAGACACTCTTCTATGTAAGTTAGTACTGAACTAATGCCCCAGCCAGGGAATTTTGAAAGACACTATAATTAGGATGCAGCAGGCTAGAGTGCTCAGAGAGTGGGAGACAGTCTGACCGATGTCACTGCAAGTGTCTTTAAGCATGAACTGCAAAAAAACAACTGCTATAAGGAAAAATAACCCTGGAAAATATTAGCAATGAATATAAAAAATATCTTATGATTTGACAGTAGAATATAAAAGCAATAGAAAGCCTAGTTGGATACGATCAGCACAAGACCATTTTACTGATGCGTATGATGAATTTTGAAGACCAAATACAGGAAAAAGATCTTGCTAAAAGAAGAGATAGATAAAATTATTTCTCAATCAGTTTTAGCTGATGTGTTGCTCATTATATGTTAAAAGTGGTCTTCCACAGAAGTAGTCCTCCTGGGGTCTTTACACAATCATAAAAGAAGTAACATTCTGCTATAAAACTCCTAATACACAATACAGCTATGAATATTTAATAAACACTGAAGTAAAGAATAAATTTTATACAGAAAAGGTAGTCTAATATTTCTAAGTACTGGGAAATCATTCAAATATTTCTATTTGCATGCATGGTTACTCCTTCACATAGCAGAAAGTCTTAAAACTCTTCTCATAAATACTATCTTAGAAAGAAAGTAATGAAAGGTGAACTCTGTATCACAAAATATGTTCTTAGTTTTATCAGGCAATATTTGCCCATCTGTAGCTGTCTCAAAATAAGTTCACTTGCCCTTTATGCAGCATGGTCAACAAGCAGCTAAAATCATCTTAGATATATCACAATGACATTACTTTTTAGTTAAATTTAAAATAAAGTGAGTCGTGATCACAAGAATTTGCAGAAGCTTCGGCAGTCTATATTAAATTTTGAGGCTGCCAGGATAGGACTCTCTCTAGACCCTTACAGGGTTGTGAAAAATTCTGAGAAAACCGATAAACAGGTGTAACTTTAATAGATGAATGAAAGAAATGGGGGATAAAAAAAAAAAAAAAGGTGATATTCTTGAAGGGGAGTAAGTTGAAATTGTAGATAGAGTTTCCATTAATGTTTTAATGGAAGTCTTCTACATATGAAAAAAAATGGGATTTTTCTCCATAGATTTTAAACACTGAATTCCACTGGTCAACTTTCTAATCACTCGGACAATAAATAAATTTGAAAAAATATTTAGCAAGGTTCTGCTCGTATAAATTATTAGACATTTAATGATCAAAGTGCATATGAGAAGCTAGAAGTGCACTGAATATTTTAAGCATTAGTTCTCAGTGCAACTTCTCAATATGTACTGAAGTTATTGGGAAGATAATATTTTCAGAAGGTTGCTGTTGAAGATGTTAAAAGTTTTATATAAATGCTGAAGAAATATGTTAGAATTTAATTTCCTGAGGACAGAAAGAAGACTAAAACCAATTCCCTACTCAAAAAAATACTAAATAACAAAGCAATATCACCTTTTTTTCCAGATTATTTTTCTGATTTTCATGCTACTGGAGACATAGTAGATGTGAGTCTGTTTGGACATTATTTCCTTGATGTTCCACAAGTCATTACAGAAAATAGTCTTGTATTTTAGGAATATTTTCACTTTAAAAAGTAGAAGCATAAAAGTTTTCCATGTATGAATGTAGCCTCAGAATCATTAATAAACTATTTTTCAGTTCAGCACAATGAATTTATAAATTGGGCATGATGATTCCCTACATTAGGTAAACTTGAGCATCATCCAAAGGCAGCAGTATTGCTATGGGCAAATGAAAAAAGGTTGTTGATGAAATGGGAAAAGGGAATGTTACTTAATTTCATTCCACTATAGAGAGAGAATAAGGGAAATTATTTACTGGTATAATACCACTAGAGGTGAGTTTGTATGGTGTTATGTATTTAACAAAATGTTAAAAATAATCCCATTTAAGAAGATTTGTTTAAAGTCCCATAATACATTTTTAAACTTAGTTATCCAAATAATCACACTTTATTTGGACAATTCTACTTTGCCCACCAGAAATTTTGATTTATTATTTCAACATATTTTTCTAATCTGGAAATTAATGCTCTAAGAAGATTTGTTCCAGGACTTGTGTTCAGTAATACTTTATTTTTCACTCTCCTAATTACAGAGAACATTTTTTTCCCTTTTCTTTGTAGGACTCTTAAGTCTGTATATTTCATTCAAAAACTGAGCCTTTTTTTCTTTTTATCAGTATTAATCTTCAGATTAGGGCTTGAAAAAAGACAACATGAAGAAAAATTTGGATTGTAATTATTATTAGCAGCAGCTCTTGTTTGTGTGTGGCACATTGGTTATTGTACATGCAGTTAATTTTAGATAGACAAGTTGCTTTAAAATCTTAAAACAGAGATGTTTCACAAACCTAGGTTCTTACGGATTTTCAGTTTACAAATGTTATTTCATCTTTCCTGATGACAGGATATCTGCTATGTAAAGTAGGCCATGTTCCTCTGTATTACAGCTGAAGGTACTCTGCAGATTAGAAAGCATTGCTTATACAGGCAGACACAGTATTAAACACAAGCTTTGTAACTGAGTACAGCAGCTCGCCAGGAGATAAAGTTCACCAGACTACTGCCTCTTCAAAGGCATTTCTCTGTCTTTTTCTGTGTGAAATTAATATCCTTGCATTTCTAACTGCTCCCTATGGCATTTATGCAGCTTGTGGGTATGTTGGTCAGGCAGAGATCACTTAACAATGATCAGAAAAGCTGGCATATAGAACAATAACAGAAGCTCTACCATGAATGGGGTCCTGCACATTTAATATTCTCTGAAAACACAATAATTTTTTCCATTGAGTCATGGGTGGCTGAAAGTTCCCATTGGAAAATACCAAATATGATTCGCCTATGCTAAATGGTATGACAGTGCATTAGCAATACATTCAGTTGCTGTTTGTAAAGGAAAAAATACCCAATATGTATCATCAGAAGTTACTTCTCTGTCAGACTCTGTATAATATTTGAAAATACAGTTGCATTCTCTAGTAAAAGTCCATGGATCATAGGTACTGATTCTAAATCTTGGTGCACATGCTCAGCCATGAAGGATAGGTTACATCTCTAGCTAGTGATTCAAATGGCTCCTGCAGGTAGCAGACCAAAGAACATGGAGAATATGTAAAATTAGAACAGACTTCTGTAGGTTATAAAAAACCAAGATTGTTCTTGCTTCATCATCCACTGTGAACAAAATTCAATCATGTGCATTAGCTATCCCAGCTCAGTTGATTCTCTCAAACAGTAAAGGTATTCAAGACATCCACATACTGCTGACAGTGGGTGAAAGACTTGTGCCATTCTGAAGAGGAAGATAAAGCCCCACAGATGGCATGTCAAGACAGTGTTGGGCCCTCATGAATGTGCATCAACTCTGTTAATCTGTATAAAATCCTTCTTTATTCATGTAGAAAGATTATAGTGAGAATGATCTTAACATTTCCTTATGGAAATACAATAGTGGCATAAATAGTTTCAGAAGGAAATGTGATCACCTAGCAACAGTTCTGATCTTCAAATTTCTGCATCTCAGGATTAAGAACATTTCAAGGATGTCACATACTTTCAAGTCATCACATGGCTGTTCACTCTCTCTGTTGACTTAAGTACTTTTCCCTGCCTTTGCCCAACTTGTGTGATCATTGTTCACCTCTGTGTAAACAGTGTTCATACACTTGTGCTGCAAGCAGGGCAACTTCATTGTGACAAGCAGTTTCCCTTTTGGCTCTGAGTCTAAAATGAATCATATATCGCTCCATTTCACAGTTAATTATAATAAAGAGTATGTATGTCAGAATTTATACAAATGTACAAATGTGTAAATGTATAAATTAATATAAACCTTGCTTTGCACATGTCATTTCTACTATTTCCTCACTAATTTAATTATAGTGTTCATATGAGAAAATTACTGCCAACATTTAAATCCCTTTCTCTAAGTAGGTTTAATTGTCAGTGAAGGAACCAAAGTTCTGATGAATTTGAGTTTGAAAAGATACACTTAACATCCTTACAGTTCTCAAATAGGTAATTACCTTACTGCAGAGAATCCCTGAATCAGTAAGGAAGTTTAAATAGAAAATTCTCATGAACTCTTCTACCACGTTGCAGAATACTGCTCTGCTCCATGCAAAGATCTAATAATTTTTTCTGATTTCAGACCTGTTTTTATAAAACTGTTCTTTAAGAAGAATTTTCTTTCTTTCATGACAGAAGTAATTAATTGATCCTTAATTATTTGTGTTAGGTCCAGACTCGCGGACTTAGGCAGAACTATTGGAATCAGAGTTAGGATTTCAGAGTTAGGATAATTTCTTGATATGGCTAGAGATCCAGATTCCTGACATGAAGGCTGGCAAACAGCGAGCATGTTCTGTGCAGTATCTTGGCCCAGGTTCTTTAGCAGTTACTCATCCAATGTTCAGACAGGACTCAGGACAAGCACAGATTTAATTCTCAAATTAAACTGGATACAGTCACCCTCTTTTGGTTGGGAGGAGAGTTTAGCTGTGCAAGCACAAGCAAATGTGGGCCAGGTGGCCTTATATTTAGTGCCTGAAGCTTCTCATTTGCCAGAGTTGGCAAAACCTGTGTTTCTTAAAAATATACATTACTAGGTACTGGGATAAATGGCTATTGATCACTTCTTACAGCTTCTTCTAGGCTTGGTAAAAAGTCACAAAAATACTAGTCTGTATATAAAAAATTAGGATCCTTAGCTCAATAAGTAGGCTACACAAGGGAACAGAACAGTAACCTAAGAATTGCTGAACTAACCCCTGTCTTTGTGCTCCTTGGACATAACCTGTACTTGATTGTTGCAGTGATGGAGGCTGTGTACAGATGCTCTTTTGCATTCAAATTCCCCATGAACTAATTCAGGAGCAACGTATAATTTATCCCTTCTAAACTGTTAATTAATCCAATATGATGTATGAATCCTATTGTTCAACAGCTATATAAAATGAGGCAGATCATAACTTTTGTAAGCAGCATGGTCCAATAAAGATTGAATACAAGCTAATATTGACCTCATGAACTGAAAACCTTCTTCTTTTTACAGTACACTGTAGCTTTGGTATCAAAACATTAACTTCACAGTAGATTTCAGCTTTGTGTTTCTGAAGATGCTCATTCACGAACCAGTGCCTCTTAGCCAAGTTGCCTAATATTTTGTATCCTACCACAATTACAGACTCAGATGGCAGCATCAAAACCAAACAGGTGCCATGCTCATATACACAGGACTCAGATTGTTCACTGAAATTGTTCTGTGATCACTAAAATTTTTATATGCAACAAATATTTTTTTAAAAGTCCAATACAAAACTTGTATTAGCAGAGGAAAGGCTTAATCTACTCAGCTGACCTCTATGGAACTACTAGTTCACACTAACAATGACCATACCACAATAAAAAAGCTGTATTTTCACCAAAAGAATAAATCTTGAGCCATTTTATTGCATTTCACAGATACAAGCACGTTCTTTTTATATTAACCATGTTAGGTTTTTTGTGTTATCTTCTTTTTCTTAAGCTAATATGTTTATTGCTTTCAAATTGACAAAAATAGTTTATAGCTGTATTTCCTGTATATTTCAAAACTAAAGTGATTTGTTCCTTTTTCTAAGAATTGGGTAAGATTTAAGTTTCATAGAACATCTAAATACTTAGTTCATTAACACCTTCAGTATAAATATTCTGAAGATGCTGCAGTATGATGTTGGTTTTTTTTCTACTTATATCAGAGATAATTTTTTAAGAAACAGGTTACTTCCCTGCTACCAAGATAGTTTTAACAGTGACTGAGAAGCTGTAGAATAACTGAACATCTTAGCACTTTATCTATTTACTTATGACTACTAGCTATTCCTCATCAATTAGAATCAACATCAATCTCTCCTTCTTCTTAAAAAATGTAATTAACATAAAATAGTCATCGGCTCTTCTGATTCTTTCCAGATCATTGAATAATACATGTCATTTCAGAAAAGAACTCCTGTAAATATTTGATTCAAAAATAAAGAATTATTAAGAAATAAAATATATTTTCGTCATACATAAAAGATTAATCTTTTCCTAACCTTATCATTGAGAAGTCACTTCAAAGCATTTTAAGAACAGAAGTGACTAGAATATTTTATGGAAGCTTTCTCTATCAGTTAAGCAAACAATCTACTTAGAAATTCTTGCTGCTGCAGTGTACCAGAAAAAGGCTCTGTTGACATGAGGTCTTTGCTTTCATTATTCAACACAAATATCGTACCTCCAACCACATCTGACATTTCAAGCCTTAAACATAACACTGAATAGAAATCAGGGCACTAAAGCCAAAATTTTGTCTCATGCAGACCACCCTAAAGGGGAGTTTTTAACGTGAGAAAATATTTTGGCCCTAAGGCAAACTCAGAATAGATGAATTAATGCCGGAAGTGTTATTAAGATTTGGAATATGTTAACACTGTTCAGAAAGATATCTCCAGAGAAGTTTGAGTCCTAGAAAAAGGGAAACAAAGTGTTTGGTCTCTTCATGGACTAAAGCTGAACCCCAAGCAAGATACATTAACTTTGTGGACGATGTTTGTAATAGTGATGCTATGAATTCAGGTTTGCTTCTGCCATTTGGACTATTTTCTTCTCTCATTGGGCAGATAGATAATTTCATCTAGTTAAACTTAGAACAATTGCTCTTACGGTTCATTTTGAAGTTGGCCATTTATCTTTCAAACCTGTTGCACCAAGGGATTATTTAAAGAGGAACCAGGCTGGTTTTGCAACTGTGTTGGCTGGTGTATTAAAAATTATTACTTCACTATGAAGAACTTGGCTACTGGAACACTATCCTTAATTCTACCAATGTTTTCCATAGAAAATGTATAAATACTGACAATATGGACAGCGGATATCGCCACATGCAAATACGCCGCAAGTATGCCTGGTGTCTGAACCCTTACTTGATTTAGCTGTTAATATATATTGTATGATAAATAAATGTCATCTGACCAAGATGATGCACTAACAGTCACAAAGATACTGCTGTTTTGGAAGCAAGCATTGTTCCTTTGCTGACTTTACCTTAACACAGTATTGGATATAGTAATTTTGTAAGTCTTGGGCTTCTTTGTGTTTTTAATATGCAGCACTATTATGAAATGACAGCCTTACAATCTTCTAATCAAGCTGTTCATGTGCAATTCAATTTTCATTGTGTGCATTTTCTGTTATATTAAAATGAGAGTCACCAAAGACACTAAGAATACCTTAAATTAAGTAGTCTGTTTTCAGATAAGGCTTTGTTTTAATCAGGATTCTGTGAAGCTCACTGGTATGATTATGTTTCACTAATCAGAGGTCTAGAAACATCAAGGTGTTTTGTTCTTAGCATTTATCCTTGTTAGTTATTCCCTAGAGAAATATTAATTTACACTAGATGGCTTTATTAATGACCTCTTAATTTGGAGATAAAAATATAGTACTATGCTATGAACAATTTTTTTCTGTCTAAAAACCAAAACATGCCAAATTATCAAAACAGAAAAATTATGATATTATGGTGCTTTTATAGAATGCTCAATACTTATATTACACACATATTCCCATAATATTGTAAAGGCAACAAATACATGTTTATATCATTTATTTCTTAGAAAGATTTTTTTGTGTATTCCATATTTATTCATGCTTGGATGAATCTCTTCAAACAGCTATTTTATTAAAATTACAGGTGAGTGAAACCATAAATTTCAACATGGCTTCATTCTTAACAGTCTATGAAGCAGTAGATTGGAAGCATAAAATAAAGTGAGCAGAATCATGTCATGTTCTGCTGGGAGACATATTTTACTCTTCAGCAGCATAATAAAAACACATGTTTTAGAAATTGAGGCAAGACATACAGTACCTCCTTCCCATGAGATGTATTTCTCTGCCTAGAGCAGAATTTTCCTCTTAGCAGTGTGTTTCAAAACTGGCAAGTTCAACAGTTTAATCTCTTTAGCATTTGCATTACATTTTCCAATTTAGACAAAAAAAAAAATATTTCTGTCATACTGATGAAGTGTTGGGTTTAGAATTTTTCAAATAAATTTAATGTACATGAATAAGATTAGTGTATTTTCTGTTTCCCAAAAATGGGCTGTTTAAGCTGGTGGGAGAGCATGTTTTTATTATGTAATTTTAATAGTATATTCACATTGCATTATCTTTCTATTTCCTAGTCAGATATTCATAATAAATTGCAAAGATAAATTCAGGAAATGTTGAAAAGCAATCTTGTTTGAAGAAGAGATGTCATAGCACATGTACGTGCTGTAGTTTATATTGCATAATCCTTCCCACTCCACTGTGTAGTTAGTAGAATGCTACTAGAAGAATAACTCTTCTCGACTGAATATAAAGCACAAAGAACGTGTCTTTCACAAGGATCCTCTTGAAGATGTTTATCATTAAAATATGAAATTGCTAATTAAAAACTCCTTTGATTATGTAGACAGTACAATCTCTACTCGCTAGCATGCTAATGCACTTAGAATACAAGTAATATCTCAGTAGTTATGGACAACTTACTTGCAGTTCTGTAGTGCTGATAACAGAAGAAGGTACACATTCTATCAATTTCATACTTCCCAGATGAAGAATTCATGGATTTCATTAGGGAAAAGCAGCGTTGGATAAAAAACATCCACACTAATCATGTGAAGGATACTGCTGGAATAAGGGAGTATGAGGAACAACTGATTATCAATCATACAACTGATTATCTATGAACTAGGAAAGGGGAGGCAAACTATGGGAATGATACCCTCACAGGTTTTGTAAACAGCAGTTCTTCATGAGCCACTGTGCAGTTTGCTTTGAAATTAGAAAGATGAAGGGGAATCCAAAGAGAAAGTTACAGGCAGTTCTGCAGTACCAAGTGATGCCTTTTTGGTATTGGGTACCATCTTATAGCTATTGCAGAGAAGAACATGCGAGCACTTTTATTATATTAAAATCTGAAAGTATTGCAGGTACAGGCTTTAAGAACTCCAAGGGTATGAAGCTGCCTCACACTTAAACTCAGAATATTCACAATTAGGGGCAAAAAAACCCCAATTAAACCACAGGAGCGAAAAACCCCAAACCAACTGACCGACCAACCAACTGACCAACCAACCAACCAATCACCAGAAGTAAAAGAATAGGAAAACAGGTGTCACGGGGATGCAAACAGCAATGGAGATGTCAAACATAAAGATGGCAGATGCTTTTAGAGACAGCATTTGTTAAAATTCTGAAATGTTGTATTTTCAGTCTGTTTTTATTTCTCCAAAGGAAGGTAGCAATGAAGGCAAATATTTTAGTTCATAGAACTGTCAGTGGTGTTTCTATAGCTTTTTTGGCTTTATATATCTATAATTGTTCTCTCTATATGACATAACAATAGTCTACAGTAACCCAGCTCTAGGGAATTTTATTTTGTTGCCATTTTTGGGACTTGTCTGACATCAGCCAAAGCTTTTCACAGTGGTGGCTCAGCATAGCAGATGCAGAAAAGCCCAACCACCACTGCTGTTAGTCTGCCTATTGAGGATTCACAGTCCCTCATCTATCCTCAACTACAAGACATGACAACAAAGTACAGAAAAGAAGAGCATTCCTCTAGTGAATGCTGAACTCCTTCCAGAATGGCAAAAGGGCTGCTTTCTTTGCAGCTCATCTCAGATCCATGTTTACATGTTTGTTCTTATGTCATGTTTTCATGCCCATGGTGCTCAGATAGAACTTTGTATATCAAAATTTAGTTTGATCTGTGAATTATTCAGGAACATAACCCAAAAGGCATTAACAATTTAAATCTGCCAATAACTGATTTTCATTTTTTTTTCTGCAAAAGTAAAACATGGGAAGATTGTGTAATGGATCTGTTGCTGTATAATATTAAATGAGTTTTCTGAAGTAAATAATTGACATGCATATGAGATAAAAAAGGTTTTGATCACCAGTTGAACTAAAGATGATGAGTAAGATACAACTACTGGAAAGGAAAACAGACTCCAGAATATAAACAAGTACCAAGAGCTATGCCAAGAAACTTTCAGTCATTAATTTCAATTACATTTTATTTCATTAAAAAATTAAAAAATAGGAAAGGCATATGCAGTGAATGAATTATATTTTTCCTGTTTTTCAAAATAACTTCTGATGAAATAATATTGAGGTTTAGATTAAGCTAAAGATATAAGACCCTTGTCCTCACTGTTGCCATTTTTGTCAAATAAGAGGTGCTGGAAAGTTAGGCATTTAACTACCTAGGTTATCTTCTGGATCAGAAACTCATCTTCTTTGGTTTTTATCCACATAAACCCAAAGTAAATTAGTCCTAGTTTTCTATTCCAAAAGACAAATGAGATTTTTTTCCAACAGAAGGAATATTGCTGTTTCACAATCACATCAATATATTTTTATTGAGAATTTCTCCCACTTTTTGGATGTGCTATGTCTCAAAAAGTCCAATGGATTTGAACAGAAAACCAAAAAGTCACAACCAAACTGAAAAAATAAAACACAAAAAATCCAAAAAACAGAGTGGGGAAAAAAAAAGTCATAATGTTTATTTCCAAAGTATTCTGAGGCTCTGAGAATTTTCTCAAAAATAAAGAAAGGAGCAACAGATCATCTTCAAGACACAGATTTCTGAGTAGTGACATAACAAAAGAAGTGGGAGAGGTCAAGTGGAGAAAATAACAGCTAAAAAGGTTCTGAAAAACTACAGAAGCGGAAACCCAGTAGTATAAGTAAACCCAGACAGGAAGTTACTAATGAAAAGAAAGATGCAGCTGTACTGTCCTAGACCAGTTTCATAAAGAAAAGAGGAAATAAATTAGATTATAAGGTTATAACAGAGATCAATATTTTAGGGAAAATAACTGTAGGATTTCATGATAGTAACAGGACTACAATGCTATTGAAAAATAGGAGATATGTACTCAGAATAGGTAATAGAAATCAATATGTAATCAAAAAGCCAACTGGAAAATTATGTAAGATTGTGTGAAAATAGGAATAATACATTGTATATAACTGCTGGTTTCATTTTGTGTAATTTACTACTGCATAAGATTGATATTGTGAAATAAAAATCTAAACATAATTATTTACGTGTGTTTGACAAAAGGATGTAAACAACTTATTCTCTATAGACTTAATATTTTAAATAGTTTACTGAAAAATATCATGGATAATTTATCACCCTACTGATTTATTATCTTTCCTATTTCTCCTCTGACCATGAATGAAGGTTTAAAGGGGAAAATCAACAAAATAAATGTTCTAAGAATTATTTGATGTGTACTGCACATTTATTTGTTCTCAAAATCTCATTGTTTGCTCATTGTTTGCTTGACTACTTGTCTCTGTTACTCCATTGAAAATTTTACTTGATTACAGTAAAAAATGTAACAAGGTATTGTAGATAAATAGATTTAGGTAAATAATAAAAAATATCAAACTGTTAACTTTAGATGAGTTGAATGGCCCAACATCAGTCTGAATATGACAAAAAATACTCATCATCTCTTTCTACATGGGAGGAGTCAAAAATTAAAGACCATAAAAAATAAATTGACAAGCTGTAGACAGTCACTGACTTGTCTATCAATAACTGATGGATTGACAGAAACATGACAAAGCATGTAGACCTAAAATGGTAAAAAAACATACAACTTACATATTTGCCTTATTTTTCCAAAGCAATTTCCCAGTGCCCAATTCAAATGCAACCTAAAGTAAGGACCTTATTTTTTTAAAGTGTAAATGAAGCCCCTAGGGATGTACTACAGAAAAACTGTAATAGATTCAATTTTGAGCAGCTACAGATTAAGCTTTCAGATAATTTGTTACATAGCATCCAGAAATTTTCCCAATACTATAGGATCTGATAGTATTAAAGAGAAACTATATTAATTACAGGTTTTATAACAAATTAAAAAAATAAAAGTTACAACTGTAGGGACAATTCAGGTTGAACCAAAGTGGATAAGGACACAATTGATCTGAAATATCTACTTTTCATTGAGGCAAGAGTGAAGATGTGTAGCTTCAGACATTCTAGCTGTATTTGTTTTAAAATTATATTTCAAAATCATTATTTGTCATCTATTAGGTAATGGCATTCAACAATCAATCAGTAATAGTCTTAGAGAAGTATCAAATCTAGATTTTTTGAAATCCAGTGCCAAGAAGGTTCATTTTGTACCCTATCAGATCATATTGCATGTGGTGCTCACTTGCACATTCCTGACCCAACAGAATGTTTTGACAGGCTGAGTCAAAGCTGTGAGAAAGGACTGTTCCAGGCTCCTCACACTTATGCTGGAGGTCAAAAACCTCCATTGTGTAAAGCTATTTTCCATCAAGAATGAATGTATATAATGTGAAATTTCTCTCATGAAAACGTCATGTAGAACCATGCAGATAAATGTAAGTAGTGTTTATGTGAGGAAAATTAATTTTAGTAAGAAATAAAATCTCTATATTTTATCTAGGTTCAGAGACAACTGTAGATTTTGCAAGACTCACATGTTGTGACACCAGATTTTCAGAAGCCTTAAGAAAGTAGAAGACAAGGAAGTCCTGAAATAAATAAGTACTCAATATTGAAGTATGTTGATTGTTAAAATAATCATCTCCTCCAGTAGTTACGTCATTGATACGCAAGATTGTTCTTGCTCTTCATTAATTTTTGCCCTAACTGTGACAACATAAAATAAATAATTTGAATCTAAGGTCTTAGTTATTGCTGTATTCTGTTGTTAAAATGTTTATCTAGCAGTTAAAAGAGTGAAGCTAGGTCCTTTTAGTAAAAAATATAGTTTTGATACTCGTCAGGATTCTGGCAATTATGCCCAAATACAGAAGTTTATTAAGCACTTACTCTCAGGCTGATTAAACTTGTATAAACTTCATTTGTTCCTGTGTTCTTTAAGGTACAACAAGAATTAAATTGAGGGTGTTGGTAGTTAAGATTGACTATTAAACTTCAAAAGGTAAGGTGAAGAGTCAATAGTAATACCAATTTTAGTGCCTGAAAAGTTTTTGGTGCCTAAATCCCTATTACAATTACAGTCATTAGATTTTAGGAAGAAACCTTGTATAATAGTATTAAAAATGCAGAAAAAAAAAATCACTAAAATCTTATGAGACTTAACTAGCAATTATTTGAAGATAAAAAATCCTATATCATTGTTAATCAAAAAACAGCAGAAAGGTTTGAGTGGGAGGGATCTCAAAGGTCATCCAGTTCCAAACCCCTGCCCTAGACAGGGCTACCTTCCAGGTTGCCTTGGGACCTAACCAACTATCAGGGCTTCCACAACATCCCTGGGAACCTGTTCCAGTGCCTCACCATGCTCACAGTAATGAATTTCTTCCTAATTTCTAAACCAACCCTCTTTCAGTTTAAGGATCTTGCCCCTTTGTCCTATCACTACATGCTCTTGTAAAAAGTCCCTCTCCCTCTCTTGTAGCTTCCCCAGAAAGGAAGTGCAGATATTCCTTACAGCAAGTCAATGAGATGGGGTTTAATAGGAGGCAAATAGTGAATTTTCAAAGTATGAACACTGAGACTAAGGCAGAAAGAAAGTTCCATGAAATAAGCATTAACATTCTTAATTGGAAGAACTTTTCTCTCAAGAAAAGAGAAGAATCAGTTCCTGGGAATTAAAATCTACTTAAAGCTCCTGCTTGCACTCTGCACTCTTTGTGGATGCTACTACATTAGCGTTTCAGATGAAATCCTAGTGTATTTAAATAAAAATTTCCAGTCATACACACTTCCTTGCACCTTCAACTCCATACATCCTAGTGTCCTGTTAGAGTGAACCGCTTTCCTTACACATAAAAATAAACTGTAAGCAAGTTCCCATGGGTGTAACTTGTGAACTTTGATTACTTTGTAAGGAACTGAGCCAGAATTGGTGCAAATATTGTTTTTATAGGATGGGTCAGCGAGGGTAGGAAACCCTGTATGTGGCAGTATTGTTTTAAGGTATCATTTAACTCACCTGGATTAGAATCATAGGCCAATGAGAATCTTGCAGTAAATTTCACAGGCTTGACTGAAGAGGTGTTGATCTGCAAGAGGAACAGGGCAGCTGCTTAAACAGTGTTTGCTGCTAACAGTGTTGAAATATTGGACTCTACCATGAGTCAGTCAGTACTCTAATCAAAGCACTTTCAGAAAGCAGAGATGATCATAAAAGGGAAGGGAAAAATAAGGTTCAGTTTTCTTCCTGGGTTATTTCCTAGGTTAAAAAAAAAAGAAAAGAAAAAGAAAAAATACTACAATTCTTGAAAGCTTGAACTGAGATTTAGATTCATACATTTATAATTCATTAGAACCAAAACTAGAATATTAAAAATTATACTTTGCATCCAGGCTTGCTTTATTGTTTATTCTGTCATTTTGGCAAAGGAATATGAAAAGTCTGATTTTGGTGGCTTATTATACACATTTTTCACTATCTTTGTTCAGACATGAACTATATGAAGTATGGACCAATAGAGAAGTAGATCTAAAAAGTTTAGAAAAATTTTGGTGAAGTTTTTTCATCTTTATTTATTATAAGAAAACTACTTCTGACCAAATACACATTACATTTATCTTCACTGATAAAAATAGAAACATTCTGTGGAGAAATGACAGTCTGTCTATATTTCTGCATGCACAGTAAAAAGGTATCTTTTTTTATTGTACTAAGAGTAGCTTCCTTATACTAAAATAAATTGTTTTATTGCAAAGTTAGGGCACTGTGACCTGATGGATTTTGTTGTTTGTTTGTTTGTTTTAAGAACAGCAACCTTAATGTATGTTTGTGACTTGTACTCCCTGGACTAGTCTTGTGTACTCTGTTAATGTCCATTGTTTCCCTGGGGTTTTGCTGTTCCTTCTGTCAGTGTTTTATCACAGATTACTTCTGGTCCAGTAAATTTGCTGTCCAAAGATCCCAGTTCTTTCACAAGGAATGACCGCAGGCTCTGACAAGAACAATTTTATTGTGTGCAAATTATGGCACTAACACATTCAAGATCTAACAGGAAAAGAGTTACTATCCTTCTTCAGACTGATCAAAATAAGAGCACAGTATTTTACATTATCCTCCTCACTTAAGTTTTTATTCTCCATCTTTGTCATTTACATTACCATACCTACCACTTAGTAAGATCGTACTTCTGCCTTTCTTTCCATTTTTTCCTGATACTTTACAGTACCAATTATTTCTTATCACTCTCAACTCAGAAGAATCTATCTCTTCAGCAGGGCTTGTAAAATTCCTACTTTGATTAATGATTAAGCAAAATATTTCTGTGGTTTTACACACTAAGGGGAGGTCTACAGTGATCTGAAGAGCATAGCTTAGGTAGGAATGAAAAAGTTCAGTAAAAGAAGATCATGGCTTATACAGAAAAAATTTTAAATTTCTGTAAGAGTTGTATCTGCACACCAGTGGCCATGTGCTTACTGGGGCTTGGACAGGTAAAAGGCATGGTTAGCGAGGCTTGATTTTTTACTTAGCTGTGTTGGGCCTCTATTTCTATTTCTCTATTTTCTATTTGTCAAGCATACTGAGAAGAAAATGTATGGTCAAAAAATACATTTATTATTAAAATTTTATTTCACTACTTTCCTTTTGCATGACAGGAAGAGGATGAAACATACTTTTCATTTCAGATGATACTATTTAAATGTAAATGCTTCACTAACCACCTAAAACGGGTTTTTTCCTTAAAATATTCTCAAGCATGATTTCAAAAACACCCCCAAAAACACCAGAACCAAAAACAAAAACAAAAACTAACAAAAACCCAAACAAAAACCAAATAACCCAAATAAAAACCTAAAACAAAACAAAAACAAACCCCAAAAAAAACTCCAACCCAACTCCAAAACCATGATTCAGCAGAAATAGTAGTTCACAGTTGCAAGAACAACCTTTGAACTATTGTTAAACTTCTGTATAATGCTCAGTATTGTGGAAAAATATATGGAAATCCTGTGTGCAGGAATTTTTTTTTAAAGTTCAAGGTTGATCAAACTTCTGATTGAAGAGAAATCTAAAGGAATGTTTGTCACTATTTGTTCTTTTTAGATAATAATGACTCTTACATGCAAAGGAAGAAGGGGTTTTTTGCTTACTATGTGTATGCAACAAATTTGAAATTTAAGTAGAAAATGGGAGACAACTGAGGGAACATTCTCAAAATAAAATTATATTGTGATCTTGCCATGAGAAAGACAGAGATGAAGGGACATGCAAGACAGTGTGGAGTAAAAGTGAAGACTTAGAATACAAGGAATTTCAGAGAACAAAACCTCAAGATTGTAAAGATCCAAATAGCCAGTAATTTTGGTTTTCTGCAGTTTTTTTCCTTTTCATCTCCATTAAAAACAAAATTTTAAAATGGTTTAGTTTGTAATCGAGAAGCTATGTTTTCAGAAAAATCTTCTCAGTGGTAGCATAACATGAATAGATTTTCTTGAAAATTATTACACTAAGGGTCTTGCCTTCCCACATAGACAATTCCCATCTATGCAGTTTCATACATGTCTTCAGAGATACTTCACTTGTGAAATGTGAATCAGATTAAATCTTTAAAGCTTCTTATCTTCACTGGAATACTGAACCAGGGCTACCAATGCCTTACATTAAGAATAAAGCTACAGGAGACCAATTTGAGAGGTCTTATGAGAAAGTGATACAAAGATGCTTTGCATTCTGTTGTAGAACAGTGTTTGCTGTTCTTTCAAGTAATGAAAACACTTTCAGTAATATTGAAAGCTCTCAAATTTATTATCAAATATTACTAAGAATGTGTTATGTAGCACTTAAAGAGTAAGCTGTTCCATGAACATGAATTCTTCTTCAATACCAAACTGTATTGAACTAGTTTAATTTCAGTACAAGAAAACCAGAATCTGAATTTTCATTAGATAAACTAGGAGTGCCAAGAAAGTCATATGTATTTCCTATGAAAGATTACTGTCAAAATGTAGACTAAGTATTAATTTTCATTCTTTAATGAGTTTTAGTAGAAGAAAAACTCACTCTATGTCAATATAAATATACATGTAGAAAAATCAAACAATTGGATACTGATGATAATCTCGCCCAGCACAAGATTAGTTTCTTGGTGCTCTGTACAATATTTTTTTCTTGATGTTTGAGGTAGACTACAAAAGGCCTAATTCTAGTTAAGTTTAGCCATCACAGTAAGAAGTTTTTCCACTGGGTTCAGCCCTTTGATTTAACTATAGTTTATTTGGAAGCAAATAGAACACTCCAGATTTTGATTCCCTTCAATGTCACAGAAAAGCAGACTTTGTGAAAGACCTCCAGGTTTTACTGGGGCTTTTTTTATTCTATAGTCATAAAAGTTAAATCCTTCAACCCATACAGAATCTCAGAATTACAGAAAGGTGAGATTGGAAGACACTTTCTGGAGGTCAATTTGTTTAATCCTCCTGCTCTACTGGTGCTGGTCTCTGTGTGATCCATAATGTCATGCTTGACATTCTTTACATACACTTTTATTTCTAAAGCATAGTCTTAATCAGTGGGCTTGGCTTATTAACATATGCACCAAGAGATCTATTCTGCAGTTCTGAACAAGACTAATTACACATTATTTTTTTCTAAATAAGGCAGCGCATCAATGGTCGGTTTGTGGGTATTGAATTATAATTCTCCTCTAATTTATCTTCATGTGGATGTTTATTCCAATTTTAAGCATCAACAAGAGTTAGGCACAACAGCTTTACATTGCAGATGATATTTTGCTAGAACAGCACTTCAACTATTATAAAAACTACTACCTCAGTAACTGTTAGAAGTCTCCTTTTTATCTGTAACTCAGTACTTTCTTCATGTACTCTGAATTTTGTTTATTCAAGTAAAGATACATACTTTTTTTCTAAAAGAGTTTCTCTTCTGAAAGAGTTTTTGAACGGGCTTATTATCTGCTGCTTGTTCCTACACATACTTTTGAGCCAGGTGGTACTAATTTTATTTCAATATTACCCCTTTGAAAAATTTTGGAATAAGGAAGCTGATAATTAAAATGGACTAATTCTTTTATCAGTCAGAATGAAAGGATTGATTGAGGTACTCTATTTATGAAAATGTAAAACAAAAGCAAAATAAGATACATATCTTAAAAGGAACAGTAAAATAATCAGTGCTGAAAATATTCAATATTTAGTAAATCAAGAGATTTTCTGGGACTGGAAATAGTATTAATTTATTAACGAGATTCTTGTTTTCAAGTCTTCACTGAGTGAAATCTAAATTGTAAAGACTGCAATCACACATGTATCTAACTTACCTTGTCAAAGGTCTAGTAAAGATGCATGAATCATAGAGGGCAACAAGTGGGCAATGAGAGTTTTAATTAAAATGACTCTATAGGTCATTCTCATTTAGATGTACATGGACTTAGAAATGGATAAATCACAACATTCATTAGAGAGCACCAACAGTCTGGAACATGTGGTTAGGCTATCGTTGGATACTGAGTAGCGAAATTCAATGGAACTTGATTGAAAACAAGGTATCTGAGGACATATTTGCTTTGCTACACATGGTACGTTTGGGTGCAATAACTCAAGTGCATTCATTTGTCTCAAAGTGGTTAAACAAGAACTCAGCTGAGCTCTGACCTTGGTGCCTTATGCTTTCTGGTGCTTAAAATGCTTTAAAATGGTGCTTAAAATGTTTTAGATGCCATTTACAAAATGGGTAGGTTAATTCACATCATCAGCAATATAGGAAGAAGGTAGAACAAATTATTATTGCATTGTGTCATGTATCATGTATTCCACAAACGCCAAGGTTCTCAAAGCAAACACCAGCCCACTTTCCTGTGAGTTGTCCAACAGTGCAGCTGAATTGCATCTCTGGTACATTTTTTTCAGGATGCTTGATTTTATGGAAACATCTCATCTAAACACATTGTCCAAAACCAGGAATTATCATCTGATTTTACCAACACACTGTATATTCAATTTTAATCAATTTCAATTCAGAGTAGTAATTTCTCTTATATTTATATACAGTCACTGACTGGCATTACTAAAGATACAGAAGGAATTTTCTGCCAACTTGATGACAAATAGACAAAAGGTTGTCTTGGTTTCTTTGTGTTTTTGTTGTTTGTTTGTTTTGTTGTTGTTTTTTTTTTTTAAGAACAATATAATTCAATGAAATTTTAATTTATTTTTTGCCTTATATAACTTTTTTGTTTGTTATCTCCCTTATCTGTTTGTATGGGTAGGATATACATATATTTTTTTCTGGTTTAGATAAAGAATCTTACTGGATTTAGTGCTGAAGTGTAGTGTCTTACAGCTCTGCTTCTTTGTACAATTCAGCAAGAAATAATTTTTTTTATTAGAGATTTTAGGCTTAAGTTTGTGTTCTGCAGAAATAATTACCTCCTTCACACCACCTCTTAGAAGAACATATTTGTCTCTAAGAGACATTATAATTTTAAAGAGAACTTAACAAGAAAGTGTCAGAAAATGCATTTCAGTCACCTAACTTGGCTGTGAAATGAGATCATTGAACCAACATCCATTTGAAGTCACATGTACACCACAGTACTGTTAAATAGTTGACATGTTAATGGATTTTACTTCTTCTATGCAGAGCATACTAGCAGTAACAGGGAAATTTTTATAACCTCATGAACGTTACATTCATCAGAAAGGAAACAAGTACAATTGTAAATAATGTGCATACTAAAAGTTCCAATTCCCTTACCTGGAGACAGAGAAACTCAATACCTGTCTGCTTTCATTAAAGTGCATTTTCATGGTTTGTAAAGTCTGTGGGAGAAATGAGGTAGCCTCAGGCTTAATTTGCATTTGCTTCTTTTCCTCTTGTATCAAGAGCTGTGCACCCTTCAGTAAAGCACTGCATTAACCTTCATGAATAAGATATGTTAATGCCGATTGTATCTGTGCTTGCCTATTCTATCTGCAGCCATCTTTATGATAGCAATGTTCTGAAACACTGACACCTCATGCTGTTCTACTCAGAATTAAATGCAGTCAGTGCAGGACAAGCAGATTTGTTTCACTGCCTCCTATACACATTTGATTGTCTTTAATAGTGTTTTTAAATTTTGGATTACTTCAAAGTAACAAAACAAAAAACTTGGCTTCTTAGAATTTACCCTATAGTCAGAGTAAAAAATTTTGCAAGTTTAGTTTAAAAAATTAGGATTGGACTTCCTTGGAAAAGTATGTGAACCAAAAAATAATTTAATCATAGCTATAACCAATAATTAGCACACTCACAGTAAACATGGCTTTCTGGGTATTGATGAAATTAAGTCCAGATATCTGAAAGGGCTTGCATTTTCTAGGGACTCTTCATCTGTGGACCCCTAAAGCTGGAATATAGTCAGTCACATTCAAAGATGAAGAATCAATATCTTGCTATTTTTGACACTGCTGCAAAGCCTTCAGTCTCCTTAAAACAACTGCAGACTACATGCTACAACAGGACACCTTTATCTTCAATGTACCCATTATGACTACTCTCTTTAGAAAAGAAGAAAAACACATGAAGGAGAGAGAACATGGTTGAAGAAATTGAATATGACTGAAGTAAGAACATACACTTAGGAAGAATTTTGAGTGTCTGTTACTGCTTCAGGCATTGAAGTTGAATTTTACATGATGAACTTCAAGAATAAAATTAATAAATATTTCAATTCACCCTCATAAAAGGTTGCCTTAACCATAAAGGTTGTGCATAAAATCATACATTGTTTGTCTCGCATCTGGAGCTTTTATTATGTTACTTTATTTCCACTATAATCCAGTGATTAAGATGATGTCTATAATGATACAATTTTTACCTTCATTGAGAAGAAGGAAATGAATCCTAGTCTCAGGCATGGATCTCATCAGAATTGTATCATTTGATACAGAAAAACATAATAATCACTTTCTTTTAATCTAAATTTATGTATTTCAGACGTGTCAAGTGCAATATGTGTAGTATCTAAACTTGAAATCATGGCCATAAAATATGGTGAAAATTAAGTTCAGAAATATATAAAGAATTAGTTTGAAAATTTCTTGCTACAAACAAGAGCTAAGAAAGTTTTAGAGACACTCTTGTGTTCCATAAATGGACTTCTGGTGCATTTAGACTAAAGTCACTCAAATGTAAAAAAAAAAAAAAAAAAAAAACCAAAATAAAACAGTCAAAAGACATCCACAAAAATTGGTATTTCATCCACAAAAATCAGTATTTATCTCACTTGAATTCGGAAATCTATTGTGGAAATGTATATACCTGGATTATTCAGATCGGTATATAGACTTTTGTATTCAGTAGAAGGAAATAATTTTAATGCAGTATTCAATCCAACTTTAGGTACATATCTAACTGAGTTCATTCAATTCTCAATCAAGCACCTTTATTTCTTAGTTCTCTATCTAGTAGCACCTATTCTTGACTATAAAAGAAACTTAGGCCAAATAAAGCAGTGTATTGTTAAAGAAATATTTGCACTATGTGATAAATCCTTTTACTTAAAGTGCTTTCATAGGAATTTTAAATTTTATGTTTTGCTCTTGAGTGCTACCTCAGTTCACTTTCAATGGCTACATTGTTGAGTGTGTCTAAATACTTCTACTACAGGCTTATTTTGACTTCACAGGTCTGCATAGAGAGAGAAAAATCTGCGAAGGAATAACTACATCTGTAGTTTAATACTCACACAAAATAATGTAGCTAATGTTAGCAAAGTTCTCAACACTAGGTTCTATCAGGCATATTGATTTTTAAATTAATTTACAAGGGTATTTGTTAGGTCAGATACACATTGTTTCTTGATAGCAAATTTTAAAAATAATTTAAAAAGTGATTCTCTGATATGAGGATATAAAATCTTGGGGCTACATTACAATATTAATTGGTATGTGCATTTCCTAAAGCATTACCAGCACTGTAATATGCACTGTTCAATAAAAGAAAATTCACAAAACAATATGTGAAACTGCTTCATTTCATAACATGCTAACATTCAAAAAATTCAAATTCTGCTCCTAAATTTGAAACATACTTGTCTTATACCAACAGTACTCTACTGAAGGGCAAGAAGATGAAGCATGGGTCACTCAGTATTTTAACGATAGGGACTTAATATAAGAAAATCTGAAAGTGAAATAGCACAAATTTAAATTGCAGTATTTATGGTCATTTTGATTATTCACTTTATATTGTCTGTGAACATTCATAATCCCAGAAAAAAAACACCTGTTGTATGATAGAACAAAGTGCAGGAATTGCAACTGAAATAAAAGATGTTGGAAGACTTTTCTTAAACACAGAGATGACATTAACCATGGAAAAGGAAAAAAACTCCTGACACTGCTGGAGTGGTTGCCCTTTTTCGGATCTCATTTTATGGTGAGGAACAGATGTAAGAGTGGGGTGGGAGCAGGAGTAAACAGTGAGGTCTTCTTGTACATAAGATTCGGGGTGTGGGGAGAGCATGTCCAGCAGTGATTTTTTGGCTTGCCATTTATGCTGTTATAATTCAGGATATTGATTATAATAGAGATAACTTTTGTTCCTTCTTATCATTCTTAACAGTTCAGCATCAGTATGTGCTGACATATGATAGTGATGTAATTAGCTTTTTGATGAATGAGAGAACAACTAAAGCCAGAAAACCTATGCCCATTGTTTTAACAGAGCAATTACAGCTGCTGGGAAGTTCATGAACATATATGGCTATTTTACAATGGGAGAGGAAACTTCAATAACTCTTCTGAAATTTTTCTTTCAATCTAAAGATAAGAAGAGGTGGTCTGAAATGTTATTTCCGTGGTAACACTTTGGGGAGATTCGGAGTCAACATAGTCCCAAGAATTCATGTGGTTTAAGAGAGATTTTTTGGGGCTTGTTGCTCTCTAGAAAGTAATCACATCACAGAACAATGTAACAGTTGTTAAAAAACATAGCACATGTGTGCACAATGGTAATGAGAATATCTACAAGACATGGTGTTTTTCACTAGACAATTCCCACCAAAATGCAGTTTATAACATTAGAAAATCTGACCATCAAGATAGCAGAAATTTTACTTCTCAGTATTATTAACCACTCTTCAGCCTAAACGTCTCTAGTTAGAGGCTTCCTCTAAAAAATATAAATACATACATATATTTATAATATAATATATATTTTTTTTTTTTTAGTATAATACATGTATACATATATGTATACATACACATTTTAAGTAGTTGGCTTTGCTGGTTCAGAGGTATGAATTATATCAAGCACTACCTGAAAAATCTTCAAGGGGTTACTCTGGGGCATGTAAATGCAGTCCAGAGTGACATTTGTTCAAAGCAGCTTTTGAGGAAGGCCGGGGTTTTTCTTCTTGCTGGCCTTACCCAGCTCGTGCTGGAAAATCAGCGAAGTTTCACAATTCTCAGCTGCCACATTCAGTGCCAAATGAAATTTCGTGCCTAATGTTGGGTGAGGTGTTTCTTTTAGCAGCCGGTGATCTACATGTTATACAGGCCATTCCCCAGGGGAATTCATGGCCTGCAAATGTGCAAAAGCTCTAGTGGCCCATTTTCTTTGGATGTTACTTTACTTTTTTCCTCCCCTTATAGTTTTAACCAATCCCTTTCCACCAATAATGAGAAATTAATAGGCTTTCATAAAGTATTAGATGCCAATATTTTACAAAGAAAAACTCCTATGAGTGATTTGTCCATGACAAAGGTTTTTGTACATTCTTATGTACACAGAGGTATCTGATATGACTCTGAGTTTAAGATAGATAAGATGGTAGATAGATAAAAATTGTCCAAGTTCCAGTGCTTTTAACTCTTCAAACCAGCTAGGACACTTCACCAATAAGTCAATCATCTAAAGCTCCAACTTCAATGTAGTATTAAAGTATCTGCCTAACTGTGCAGAAAGAAATAGTTTAGTTGAATGTGTTGCATTATTCTCCTCCTTAGACATAGGTATGTGCTTAAATACGTTACTGACTTGAAATCAAGGTCAGTATCTGGTTCACTCAGACCAATCAGTCATTTAGTGGCCTTAAAAAGAACATGCCGCAGATCCAGAGGCTGATCAATGCACACTAGAGTGAGTGGCTGGAGTCAGGGCCAGAAGATGAAGTTACTGAACAATAACTAATTAATCAGCAGTGCCCTGTTGGGGACTAAAATGCTAATTGAAGCAGAACTAATACAAGATTGAGATAAAATAACCCTGGAGTTAGACAGATCAACCACTGAGATAAAAATCATTTTAAATAGGATCTGTCTCTCATCTACCTAGGAAAGCTTCTTGTTATTAATTATTTATTGAACAATCCCTCCCTTTAGAAGTTATGTGTCCAACCACCAAGGAGGATAACATAACTTCCATAGAGGTAACATCTGCTCATTTGGAATTCAAAGCACTTCATCAAATAGTTATATCAACAGCATCATGATGAAAAGGAGTGTTGGAAGGGCACAGAGGGAATTTGAGAAGCTTCTTCAGCATAGAAGGATAGAGGCAACTCTGAGCAATTTAAAATTATGTGTTATACTGTGTTTGTGTTTACAATGGCCACATTACAACTGTAGCAACAAGACCATTGCATACAGTTTTGTACAGGTGATTTTAATATTTGTCTTAAAATGTTTCTTGATTTTTAAAAACATTCATTTGACTGTTGAGAGGTGATGTAAGAATCTCTTCTGAAAACTATAGTGTACCACATAAGAAACATTTTGTCTAACGTCCATTGCCAGGAGAAGCAAGCTGGTTAAAAGTGTCTGGAATTCTTAATCTTCTCACTCAAATATAATGAAAAAAATGACACAGAAAACAAATTTTGCCATTTCTCAAGACACATGGTGGCATGAAAGGCACAAAGAGAATTTTCATACCCTGGCCATCATTGTAAAATTTAATACAACCACAGACCAACTTAAGAATCAAAAAGGACATTTAGTAATAAATAATAAAATAAAGAGGAAGGCAGTGAGGATGCAGGAAATACTTCCAGATCCTGTTCATGAAAGATAGTGACAACCTGAGTAAAAATTTTAAAAAATCGCAATCATTCTGCTAATAAAGTGAAAAGTAAAGCAAACTCCCAAACTTAGATCCAATTCCTTTTCCTAATTCACTACCCAAAATATTGTCAAAAACTTTACCACTTAATGTATTTTATCCTATACTGAAAATAGCAAAAGACTTTATTTTATTGCATATGACCTAATAATTACCAGTTGTGGCTATCTTTGAGTTTACGGTCATTTTGAAGCCACCAGAATTTAATTCTGAAAACAACTTGAAAAATCATTTTGCTAGGTTTTAATCATACTCTCCTGGAGAAAGTGCATGGGGAGACATATATCTCACAATCAAACTGAAGTAAAAATAGAAATTGCCTGCTAACAAATATCCTCTCCAGTAAGCCATGGTTCTTAAAAATGAATTAACTGAAAAATATGAGAAATATTATAGTTTATTCTATCTTTTCAAGCTGCAATGCCAACTGTACATACACAATCTTATTTTGAACAAATTTATGTTCAGCTTCTTTCTTTACATGTATAAGCTCTTATTGTTAGAACATACCTTTCGGATGACTTCAAGAGAAGAACTTATTTGCATTTCCTCAGTTGTATCGAGAGAGATACTTCTCAATGTCTGATCAGCTACACTCACAGCTGAATTAGAATAAGCTGGAAACAAAAACATTTACATGCAATTTCAGACTAAATCAAAGTTTTTTATCAGTTGTCTTAGGATACAATATATTCCATATACTAATGGCAGAATTTTAGGGGAACTATAAATTAGAAAAAAAAAAAAATGGCTATCATACTATACATACATCTGGAAGTGATATAAAGTCCATGAGTAGAATTAAGGCAGACTAAAGAAATGCCACTTCAAGCCAAATATAAGCCGATCTAAGTCCTCATTACTGCAAAACATGATCCTAATCCCTCTCTCTTCTGCCAAATGTATTCTTCTGTCTTCAACACCAGTGAACATTAAAAATAAGAGAATACACTAATGTGTAAATATAATTAGAAGTCTTGTTTTCACACAGCAAAATGAGAAAATATGAATCTATTTTACAACACAAAAGTATTTTCTATACAGAAGTGTAGAATCAAAAATTAATTCAATCATTATTATTATTAGTCAAAATAGTAAGTGATTACTATAAGTAGATGTCAGAGACAGTTGTATTTTTGATACACATTTTTTGTGTGGATATTAAGGCCAAAGTATGTTTGATTTTTTTCCCCTCTTTCACAAATATCCCATGCAATAAACCCCCAATTGCTTTCTGTCTATGTGGTAGGAGAACAATGTAGCTTTCAGGTATTATAGTACAGCTGAATTTATCCATCAAAAGGATGGATATGTAGAGTACAACAAAGATAATCCAAATCTGCCCAAACGTGATAACTAGTTGTGATTGATGTAGTGGAAAAAGTAGTTACAACAGTAGCGAAGAAGGAAGGGGTAAGGCCAAAGACTATGGTACAGAGGTACTCATATTTTTTATATGTGTAGATTCATTGGGATAGTGTTTCTAAATAGTGCAGATCACATCACATTTAGAATTAGAAATACTTAACCTTTTGTTTCCGAAAGCACGGAACTGAAAGATGCATGCTGGCTTGCAAATAGATGACTCAGACCATTGGAAATGCAGCCTTGAGCAATGATTTCTTTCTGTTGTAATGGTGAAGTGTTTATTGGATTCATGCGAAGTGCTTACACATTAACATTTGCAATCCTGGATTGTAAAAACCTAAAACAGCAATTGCAGGAAATATAATGATCTGAATGCAGGTGAACATGTCATTATGTTTCATCTACATACCTTCCATTTACTACTTCATCTATGTATGTTCCATTTTCCATGAAACAATGACAGCCAGTCTAAAGTGAGTATAAAGAAGAAATATCCAGAGAAGAATAGAATCATAAAACTTCTTAGGTCATAAAAAACCTTTGAATCCAACCATTAACCCAGCACTGCCAAGTCCACTACTAAACCATGTTCTTTTGTGTCACATTGACTTGTCTGTTAAATATATGATGGTGTCTCAACCGATTTCCTGGGAATCCTGTTCCAATGGCTGAAGAAGAAAATAAGAGGAAAACAAAGAATAATGCATTGCAGTTCTGAGCCATTATGTATTTTCCTAACTAAAATGATACTTCAAAGCTAATGGATAGAAGGACTTATATGTGTACAACACCAAAATGCAGGAACTTTATAGTTTCTCCCCATAGTTGCTATAATGTTTTAGATACCTAAGTTCCTGATAGTGCTGATTTGTCGTTTTAATGAGACAATTCTAGTCTTACCACTGGTGCCATATGGTTTAAGGGTCTTAAAATCATTACAAGATGGAAAACTATACAGCAATGTTTTCCCCTCCTGTCTTTACTTATGATCCAGTCATACCCATCCCTACAATATTGTTACCAAAAATTTGGTAAAAACAAAAAAAACCCACTTTGACACCAACATATCATTAAGAAGCAGGCACTCTGTATTTGGCCAGATTTTTGAGGGGATATCTCCTCTGAAAATTGTGCTTGCTGTGTACAGGAATGTTTCTGTTTATATACTGTGTTTTACAAACATACTGATTGTCCCAGAATAAACATGCATATGACAATCATTTCCCCAAATCACTAACACATTTTCTGTCCCCTTCATTTTTCTGTCCTGGGGGTTTCTTTGGTAGTCCCTAGTGGTTGGGGACCCCTAAGTTATAGCTGACTGACTCTGACCTCATAAGATTGGCAGAAAACTGGGGCTGGTTGCCTTCCAGTTCCCTTTACATAATGGGCATTGTTCAGTTCCATGAGCCAGTGGCTTTGGAGAATAAGCATTTTTCATCTGGTGTTGTTATTAAAAGCCTCTGTCCAAGGTGCTCATAGACGATGTTTCAGTACACTGTCTACAGCTTAGAGACCATGCCTTGTCTGAGCCCAAGACAAACTCAGTTGAGTACATAGCCACATACTTGATTACATTTTTATGTACCTGTCAAAATCTCTTCAATTAAAACCAATCTGGGACATTAAATAGTTAGGCTTGCACACTCATTTCATCTGCCTTAGAGCTGAGGTGTCTTACAGCTGAGTGGAAGAAGAAATTTCCAGTTGGCCTGCATTGGGATGATTTGGAATGAAAAGGAGTAGAACATATGCCTAATCTGCTCCTTTTAATTTTCTACTCTTCAACTGAGGCAGCCAACAGGGTTGTGAAATCCTCTTTTACGTACCTATCTATCTCCTTGATGGCAACTTGTACTAATTCTCAGCCATTAACTACACTGTCAAAAAATACAGTTGAATCCTAGGAGCTATAGTATGTGAGCAAACAACTGTAGTTCCCTGGTACCTTTTGCTTTATATAGTTGATTATAACTGGAGAGAAATCTTGACTATCATGCTGTGTATATCAAAAGGTTTTTTTCTGATTATCTTGCAACAGACACAAAAAAATATTTTCCAAAGAGCTTGCAAAATAATTAGTAGATGCAGAAAATTCAGACAATATGCCCTAAATCCCACAGGTTTAATGTGTCATAAATATAAAAATCCAATTTTGTGTATATCACAGAAACAATGAATCTTTAAGAGAAATTTTAATAAAGAGCAGCAATAGAAAAGCACTTCTCACATGGGCCTTTTTCTGAGTTCTCGCCTCTGCAATGTTTCTCTCAACAGTCTTAAACCCTTTCCAGCTCCAGTCCTGCCTTCATTCACTTTTGCTTACAAACTTTTCCCCTGTCTGTGAGTACACAGAAATACTGTTGCCTATCTATTTAATAATAAATTATGAACTGAATTCAAAATCCAAATACTGAAAAATTTTAATCAGTCACTTCCAAACAGGCAGAAGATGAATATGATTTCTAAATTACTTCAGAAAAACAAATCAAACAATATTGAAAAAGGCTGACAGCAGCTTTCAGATTAGTTGTTAAAAATTATTTACTTCCTAATTCAAAGCAACAGCATCTCCATATCCAATTTATGAACCACACCTGAGTCTTGCTCAGGGTCCTGAGTTATCTCAAAGCAGTTATCTCTGCTAAGGAGTGAATTAGGGGGTAATATGCATTTTTTTTCCTTCAAAAATAAGAAATAATGGGGCACTGGTGGAGAATATATGCTTAAACTTTCTGCAGCAGCAGAAAATAGAGCAATGATGCTGCTTATGTATCTGCAGATTCTGATACTGTAAATAAAAGGTCATTTGTTTTCTTGCAGCCTTTGTGAAGACTAGCAGGAAAATAATGTGATATTTATGAAGATCTCTTCCAGTATTCTCTCTGAATTAAATTTCCTTTAATCTTCCATCTTACTGAGGTCAGTTCACATTAATCTTATTGTCATGCATAATGCATATGCACGGATGCATACATGTTCTTATCAACATTAAATTTTATTTTCCTATTATCTAAATTCCAATTTTTTTCCCAAGTAAATTAAACAGCAGGTTTCTTCTCTAATGTGACTTCATATGTAGAAAAGACAAGAAGGTCCTGAGTCATGAAGATCTACAGGCTGGTTTTGAGAGGATTTTATTGTTCCACTTAGTGTTTCTCACCTTGCAAGGGTTCTCACATAAATTGCTTAATTGTGTAGAGGCCATGGTAGAACAATTGTACACTAGCCGCTCACAGACTTTTAGAAAGAGCAATTAATCCAATAAAGCACTAGATATTCTGTTAATTGTAGATATCTGTTGAACTGGCTTGTTATAGTATTTGGTTTTTTTTCTATAATGCAAATTTTATGTCAGTGTATGCTGATAGAAACAATATGGGAAAACTCCAGTCAGGGAAATATATGAGATTGTGTTGTCCTTAAAATGAAAGGGAAAACAATATTAAAAAAAAAAAATAAAAAAATAAAGGAAAAAAAAAAAACTCTCTCTACAATAATTCCTTCTGATAGTATTTTAGAGATGCTTAGTGCTAAATGCTGAAATTGCTTAAAAAGAACACAACATCAGCTCATTACTCACTTTCAGTTGTCTTATGCACTTTATATCACCCACCAGAATGAAAGAGATAAAAGTGTTATCTCTCTGGAAAAGATTAGATCACATAGACACAAAGGTGTCTTTAAACACAGATGTCATGGTGGTAGATGGATCCCCTTACAGAAAATGACTCATGTTCCAAGAATGCCAGTTTCAACTTTGCATGCTGCATCTAAAGAAAAGCAAGGCTTTTAAAGCAGGACTTGTCTCATACATTCTTACAGGTCCACAAGTACTGCATCATTGAGAAAGAGGTGAGGGGAAGAGAGAGGAAGAGAAGGATCTGTATAAATACTAAAAAATCACATGATTCAGGAGGATCACATATTCCAGAACAAGTGGTCTTTGTTTTTCAGGCTCCATAAGATAATTTTTAGCTTCTATTCAATATAATAGGTCTTAAAAAAAAGAAAAAAATCCAAATTGGATAAAATGAAATATATATATCATACATACTATTACAAGTTAGAAATTTAACAGAAATAAGAGCTTTTTTACAAAAGACAAGGAAGAGGCCCAAATTAGATGGAAAATAAAATATGTCCTGCATATTTAATATAAGATATTTTTTAAAAAACACAATAAAATAGTGCACAGACATGTGCATGCTAACTCACATGTTAACAGGCATATTAAGCAGCATGGATGGTTCCAGTCTTAATGATCATTTATATACATTTTTCACCTCTGTGAATGAGTGTCTGCAAGGCTGATGATACTGCATGTATGTATGTCTAATGATACGCTCTACCCTTAAAAATCATAGTATTTCACAGCTTCACAACAAAATGATTTACATTTTAGCCTTAACTTTTCAACCTTTGTTACTTCTTTAATAAGACCTCCAAATGTCATTCATGGAGGTTTGAACTTCCCTTTTGTGGATGTGAATAAAACATTGCTGGGAAGATTACAGACTGCTCCATCAACTGAAAACGTTCTCCATATTTTACAGACCTAACATTTCAAATCATATCTTAAAATTCACACCCTTTAAGCACTTCTATCGATTTCTCAATGTAGATGTTATACAGAGTTACAGGAAGTTGCCTACACCCTGATTTGTCTTTGATTTTGTTTTCTATCAGAAAATGAGTATCTCTAGCCCACATAGTTATGACTAAAAAAGTTGTTTTCTTGTTTCTTAAAAAAATAATTTATGTCACTCCTTAATAAAACATACATTGTTCCTAACTTCACCAAATTAAGGACATTGAAATGTAAAGTTTTTACTTCTTTTACTGTTTAAAAGCAAGATATATGCTGGTATTCTGGTCTTTTGTTCAATGTTAATCAATACAATCCAATTTTTAGAGAAGCTTCAGTGCTTGAATCTGCCACTCTCTTCTTCTATGACCCTAGGCTAGTTTAATGGGCTTCCTGATTGATAATGTACATGATTTTACTACTGGGTTTCTGGTTTAAATTAATTCCATGTTAGCTGTGATTGAAGGTCATTACCATCTGATAGATGTTCTGTGTTACTGTTCATGAAGAATGAGTTATGGGGCTTTATCTATCCACAGCAGCTGAAAGCAAGCAGGTGCCTCCATCATTAAACCATCAACATCAAGTAGCATCCTTCCTGGGGTTGTAAGATGTAAAAAACATCAAAACTTAAATCCTGCACCCTCCATTAAAGCAATACAGCTGTTATTTTATAATAATTGTTTTTTACTGGGAGCATATGTGCATTCATGTCCATGATGACTCTCGCTGTAAATGGCCTAAAAATAATTGTAATATGCATTGCATTAGTCTAAACACTTACTAGGTTGAGTAAAAAAATTGATTGGATTACCAGATCCGACAGAATTTCTGATGAAAGGACATATAGTTGAATGTTAATAATTGTTTAAGAAAGCTATATTTAAAAGACTTTTACAATTCATTTCATCAAAATCAAATTTTTTCATTCACTGAAAAATTGCTACTATATTAAAAAATGTATGGAGTAAAGAAAATTTAAATTTCTGTGTTCTAATATTCTGAAAAATATACTTATTTTGTTCTATGCAATTTTAAAAAAACTTTTGTTTCCTACTTTTTCACAGGGTGTCTGGTTGAAACCAGACACTGTTCATCTTTCTCTGCAACTTGACTGGTTCTGGGTGAGCGCATACAGACCTAAAATTTGAATTCACATTTTTGTCAGCCATTGTCATCCAGGTTATTTACCATTCATTGGTGGGCCATGGAGACAGCCCTGATAGAATCATAGAATGGTTTATGTTGGAAGTGACATTAAAGATCATCTAACTCCACCCTCTGATATTGGCAGGGAGACCTTCTTCAAGACCAAAAAGCCTCAAAGCCACATCCAACCTGGCATCAAACACTTCCAAGGATGGGACATAGACAATTTCTCTGGAAAATTTGTCCTAGTGCCTTACCACCCTCACAGTGAAGAATTTCTTCCTAATGCGTAATCTAAATTACTGCTCTGAAACTTGAGTACTTTCAGAATGAGATAGGCAGCTGTAAGTGGAGCATTTGTTCTCAACTGTCACAGAGCCTTTTAGAAAGGGAAAATGACTGAAGCTGTACCCATGCATGGAATGGAACTACTCTTCATCTTCTCTGCCTGTACTTTCTCAAAAATTTAAATATATCCACATCAACACATTTGTTAGCAGTCTACCCTACCATTTCTCTCTGTTCCCAAAGGGAGGAATGCCTGAACAAACATACACACAGAGCTCTAATTCCACCTTGTTTTCCATCCTGTACATTTGCAAGCAGGCTTGAAGGATGAGTGTTCATTTACAATAATATCTTAGAAATGTGACACCCACCTACATCATACTATTTCCTGGTTACTTTCTCACTGCATCTGATATATTAAGTACTCTTCAATTTTTATTCACCATTTTTTCCCAAACCTATTATAAAACTCGCCTAAGTTTTTGACTAATTAGCTGGGTTTTGACCCGGTTTGTCATCTAGATCCTATCTCTCTTTAGATGTTCTTGCTACTCAGCGAGGGTGTTGTTATTGTCAAGCCACAGTCCTTCCAGCAGCAATGTCTGGGTACCACTAACTCATGAGATGCATCCAGCATTGTTCAAGCTTTTCCATTTCCCCACTGAGGGGGGCCAAAGCCACCATCACTTGGGCTCCTCCCCTGCCTTTCACACTAGCCCCCTGGGTTCTATGCTTCCTTCTGATATCCTCTGAGTCTCCCCTGGCAATATCATTCGTGGCCACATGGATGACAGAAAACAGGTTATACCAAGGGGCTGAGAGGATCTCCACAGCCAGTTGAAATCTTGTTTTAATGGGCCTACAGATTTGTTGCAAAAATGCCAAGCAACATAACAATGATACTCCATTTGAGAAATGGAGAAAAAAACTTTGAAAAAAGAAAGAAACAAAATCCAGGAACAGTTAAAGTGCTGATTTCCAATCTCCAAGATGGAAAACTGTGACTTAATATACAAACAGAGACAAGAAAAAAAATTTCCAATAATCAGATTATGTTGCAAAGGTTATATTAAGTCATTGCTTTGAAAAAATAAATAAAAATATTTTAATGATAACTGAAAGAAAAAAATGTATAAGTAGGAAGAAATAAGGCTTTTACAATATTCTAGTGACACTTCATATTTAATTAGTCATGAAAAGAAAGTATGATTTATGAATAACAGAGTACAATTTGTCTTTGTCTTTCCATCAAGAAGATGCTCTTTAGAGAAAGGCTAAATTAAAAAATAAGTAAGTCACGTTTGGTAAATTAAATTATTGTACAGAGCAATGGATTACATTAAAATGCTTCACGGTTTCAGTCATTCAAACTCCAGCTGTGCCTCTGTAATAAAATGGAGTAGTAAAATTGAAGACAGAGGCACACTTAATGAATATGTGTTTTTTAAACTGTGATACTGCATACCACGAAAAGCCATGTAATATATTAAAAAAGAAAAACAACAAAAACTGAGGCAGAAAATAAAAAACTGGTATTATCCTAGCCCTTTCTCAACTGTTCTGTGCAGTCCCTCCGCCAATGTTATAAGGAATATAAACTTTTAATTGAGGAGAACCATTTCATTTGGCTCCTAAAATTTTAGGAAAACTTGGTGCCTAAACAAGAAAAACTAACATATACACAGAATTTGTCACTTTATGCTGTTTCTCTTGGACCATTCATCCTTATAGTTCAAGTGCTTCATTTATTATCATAAAATACAAATCATGTGAATATTATTCTCATTTTACAGGACAAGTAGGACTTAACCAATAGATTAAAGACAAAAATATTATCTTGATATCAAATTTTTAGTTATTTAGTACTTTTTTGGACAAATTTCTCCAAGTATGGTAGTGTATGATAGGATTTTTTTATATTGCAGCAAAGTTTTCACTGAATTTAACAGGATTTGTGACTGCACTAAGAATCAATTAATCACCATGCAAGGACTCTCAAGGCCTTCTTTGTTGCTTTTTCTGATTCCCCCATTGAAAGGATTGGTGTTTCACAAATAACTGCCAAGTTACTTCCACATCAAAGATACGAAAGTAAAGTTTTGGACTTTAAAGTCTGAGGTAAAAGAATTGTATTGCAGATATGCTGATAAGTAGAGTTTATGTTTTCTTTAGAAATGTATCTACCTTGTTTGGCAATTAAAAAGGAAAATAAAAGTTTTAGGTTTTTTTTTATATTAGGACTCTTTTCTACAAATATTTTTATTTCACAAGAAAATAGGAAATCAAACTGTAGTAATGCTATTTCTGCTGTTACACAGTATGCTCTGATTTGAATTTGAAGCCACAAAGAAATATATGTAAGAATTACAGGTAAGAATATTTCATATATGTAAGAATTTATCCTGATGTTTAAGGTAAATCTTGTCATAATAAGTCAAAAAGATGTTAAAAAGGAATAAATAATGCAAATACAATAAAATGCAAAACATATGTCTAGGGAGATGTATTTTTAAGGTTCACAAACTGATTTTTTTGGGCCATCCTGAGGCATTACTTTTTGTCATGC
The DNA here is from genome assembly GCF_001522545.3 of Parus major. Classification (NCBI taxonomy): domain Eukaryota; kingdom Metazoa; phylum Chordata; class Aves; order Passeriformes; family Paridae; genus Parus; species Parus major. Next base: position 86,293,139 of record NC_031770.1, read on the forward strand.
TAAATTCAGATAAACAATGTTAATAATCTTGATTTTGCAATCATTACTTGTTTTCATTTGCAATAAAACCATTTACATTCTGTGACAGTTCCATTTGTATTGGTCACAAAGAAGGACAGCAAAGGTAAAAATGGTTAATATAAAACGTATGATAATATTCTTATTTTTGAGCGGTATTTTTTTTAGGTAATATTATTGTTCATTAAAAACCCAAACAAAACGAAAAAAATAATTATTTTAATATGTTTTGCTTGTCATCCATCTCTGCATCTTCACATAAATCCCCAAATGGTGATCTGAATTAGAACTTCACTAAGAAGCCCCAGCTAGCTGTCTCCTCCCATATTTGTGAGCTACATTCAATTGCACTCAGAACTTCCTTTCAAGTCAATGAGAGTTCTGCACATAATTTTAAAGGCATTATATAGTTTAAAGGTCACTTTTCTATAAGGAATAGTATCATACTAGGAGAGCTTAACAGAATGAACAGGGCTTTCAAGCAGACAAAGCTTGAGCCACTATTCAGTAAACTCTGTCAATATTTCTGACTGACTGTGGGGTGTCTTTTGCTATTTTCAGCACCACAGTTTGAACTGATCATATTGAACCCTGGATTCTTTTAATGTCCTGAAAGTAGAAATAAGCATCACTTATATGTAATCTTTTATGACAACAACACTCCTTGCCTTAACTTCCTTGTATATCAGCTTTCCCACTCCCTTTATAATGACATAATTAATAATCTATATTTATTTATGTAACTTTTTGTTGATGAAGTAAAAATGTAGGAGTTAAAATATTTTCTATCTTTTAAACAAAATACTAGAAGATGTTGGTTATTGATTGACCAAAAATTATATATTAGAAAATCGGATGCCAGGAAAACCTCCTGAAAAGAACTATTTAATTGGCACAGTGTGACTTATGGTAAGATATATGATGACCATAAAAGGAAGTAATCACAGTCCAGAGTCAACTGCAGAAATGCTATGGTCAGATAGATGGACTTAAGAATTGTTAGAAATAGATATTAATTCTCATACCATATGAAAAAGAGCTATCATTGATGAAATATTCAGTAAATCTTCATCCTGCAAGGTGCCAAGCACCTGCTGAGAGCAGGCCTTCTCAAAGAAGCTAACAGAAAAGCTTTTTAAAGACTTGGACATTCCCTCAAGGTACACCTTTGTGCTAAAGGATAGATCGGCATGGTATCTTTCCCAGATACCTAATTTATCTGATGGTATGCCACCTTACTACGTATTTTCTCTGAATTACATCTCTGTGTGCTACAATAAGAAATAAAAATAAAAATAAAATAAGCCTGGAGACAATGTACAAAGCATACCAGACCTTGCTTGCTGCTACAGAATACAATTTAGAAGAAGAAAGAGAGAAGGAAAAGGAAAAAGAAAAGGAAAAGGGAGAAAGAGAAAGAGAGAAAGAAATAGAGAATGGAGAAAGAAAAAGAGAAAGAAATAAAGAATGAGAGAAAGTGAGAAAGAAAGCAAGAAAACAAGCAAGAAAGCAAGCAAGTAAGAAAGAAAGAGAAAATGTTTCTAAATATTTGGAACACCATTTTCCTGAAAACTCCCTGCACACCTGGAACCGGTACTTACCTGGAAAGGCAATGAATAAAAACTACTAGTGAATCTCATTCAAAGCTTTTATGATATTTTCTATTGTTTACTGTAAAGTAGCAAAATGGGAATCTTGAGGAAACAAAGTCATCTAACCTTTTCTAATCTTGTTTGTACTGTAATACACCATCTGTACTGCAGTGCACACAAGCACACTGACCGCGTGGCCAGTAAATACTATTTTTCCTCTGTTGTAGGAACAAAGTGCACAGCAACTTTTTGCTTAGCTGCTGTTCGTTAGGAGTCAAAATGTCCACTTAATCTTTAAAATTTCCCTGCCATTTATTAACTAATATATCAATTTGACAAAAGTATAGAGGTCAGAAAAGCATACAGAGATATTTATTCATGTCTATATATTAGTTTGTTGGGTGAATTTGGGGAAAAGGGAAAAGGTTACTGTAGAAGAATATGTATATGGTCTGTTCCCTTATTAATAAGGATTTCTCTGTTTTAGGATCTAGCTCTCAAGGACTACTAGGACAAGCAAATAAAATGTATTTGCCAAATATCTCAGAATTCAAAAATATGCTAGCATTTGTATCAGTGACTGTCATCCGATAGAGTGAAAAATACATTACTTTTATAAAAGACCAGCAACTGATATCATGAACTATATCTTTCTTCTTTCCTTTAATCCTTTGAAATGAAAATATATGAATTTTCCTTTTCCTCTTTTCTTTGAATCAGACCAAGATATGACAGTCAATTTACCTGCCAGCCTCTATGAAATATAAGTAAATAGTAACTTACCTGTCATGTAATGAATTGAACCACATTCCACATTGTTTTGTAGAATTTTTGGTGTAGACTTTTTGATGGTTAAAAGTATACTGCATCACATTAATGCTATTCAGGGTCTGTATTAAGAGTTTTGCATGCAGAAGTCATTGGAGATTCTTTTGAAATACATATCCTAGCACTAGTTAGATAAAACAAACAAGTAGCCACACTACTGCATGAAAATAAAAACTTACCTACTAACTCACAAGCAATCTCTCTAAACTGTTCTGAGGCCCAGTCAGTAAATAATTTTGAAGGGTGTTAATACATTGTTTAGAAAAAGCACCTAACAAGAAGCACATACAAATTAAGTGAAACAGCTCACAACCATTCATATAAGCTTATAAATTTTAAGATCCCCCTTACCAGTCCTTCTGTCCTTTTTATTTACCATGCAGGCACCAAAATAAAAACAAAACCTCTTTCAATAAGCTATTAAACTCTATGTTTTGAAAGAGCCTTAAATAGCAATACTTTTCATTTGTATCTTCATATAGGAAGAAGTGTTCAGACAGAGACTCTGACAGTAAGACACGGATAAAACTGTACCTCCAGTGGGCAGGGAATTGAATTCTGGGTTAGGCAAAATTAAACTGAGTTCCATTTTATATCCATGTGTAGTCATGTCTTTGATTCTTTAGGAGAGGGGCAGGTATCAGTCTCTTCATTCCCGTGACCATGACAAGACTCAAGGAAACAGCTTGAAGCTGAGAGGGGAGGTTTAGGCTGGAGATCAGGACATTTTTCACCCAGAGAGTATTTAAGTACTTGAAATGACTTCCCAGGGAAGTGGTCACAGCACCAAATCTGTCTGACTTTAAGAAGTGTCTGGACAATGGGTACCTTCCAACTCAGCATATTCTATGATTCTATTCTACTTCTTGATTAGCACTCTTTCTCATCTCTATGCATCATTCCTTTTACGCGAAGATTTGTGCGACTAGTACAGCTTGTGGCAAGCATACAGATCTTGCTATCAAGGCAGAATGTGTGCAAACTGAATCCAGAAAAATTAGGTCAATAGTGCTCCCAAGTTTCACAGTGGACAGAAAAATAGAACCTGGACAACTGTTAAGGCTATATTTAGAAAGCTAAGAAACCCATGTGAACATACTGTCTCTGAATAAATCAATACCAACTATCCTTTTTTTAGTCCAGGTTTAAAATGTTTAGCTTTCCCTTTATCGCTGTATCATCTGCAATACCACAGAAAATTACTCATATGAAAATTCACATATCTCTCTCTATACATATTCATAAAGGTTTTAAGTTTTCAACATATGCACATCTCCTAAGTATCCTTTCTGTGATGATCAATTTGACCTCATTAAGGTCAGAGTAATTGCACTACAAGGATGAACAGCAGTCAGTAGTCAGGCTAAGTTAAGTAATGTGGGATGAGAGAGACCTGTTTGAAGTCCAGGAAACAGTGTCAGCTCCCAGAAGTCAAATCTGTTTGAGTCAGTGAGCAGTCTTCTGTCACCTTGCATTTTTCCTCTGCACTATCTATGCTTATCTTATCTTTCTTTTTCTTTCTTTGATAGATATGTGTATATGCACTGGCCATTCACTTTTATTTCACTCTGATTGCCCCAAGGGTCTCTATTAAAAAGAACCTCCGTTACCCCAGGGGGTAATACACCTTCAAGGGGTGGGCATATTAATTACAAAGGCATGTAAACAAATAGTGACGTGCTCCTTGCACTGGGAGGAGAAGGCAAAATGCATTCCAATTCATGCCTTAGATAAATGATATCCTGCATGTATATTATCAGCTAACATGTTAAAAAAATCCAGGAAACAAACTGTCTTGAAAATATGTATTTTCCACTTCATAAGTAAAACAAGAATGTGAATCATTAGGAAAAGATCTCGAGGATCTGCCAATATGTACAAGTCCATAAATGTATTTTCTTATAAAATCTAGTATAAATATATCACTTCGCACTAAGAGACATCGTTTCTTGCTGGTGATACCATCTAATTATTTCTCCACAAATCTCTCTAGACTCGTATATTACTTGTGCAGACTTTGTACTTAGCTTTATACTCATTGTAGCACAATACTAAATTATTCTCTGTAGCCAGGACAGTTATGTGCTTGTGGTGGGCTGACCCCATCTGGTAGCTAAACTTCCATCCTGTCACTGGTTATGCTACTCCCATAGGAAGAGGGAGAGAGCCAGAACAGCAAAAGTGAGGCAAAAACAGTTTAGCAGATTAAGCAAAGACAAATATGGAAGCAAAGAAAAATAAGGAATTAATTCACTGTTTAGCATCTGCAGGCATATGCTCAGCCTATTCTAGGAAACCAGCACCTTAGCATGGGTGAAATGACTTGGTTAGACAAGCAGTACAATCATGAACATACCACCTTTCTCTTCTTTCCATGAGCTTGATTATATGTGGTTGTACTTGAGCACAATGTCACGTGATATGGAATATCCCTTTGACCCTGCATATCAGTTCCAGTTCTCCCTCCTAAAACCTTGCCTACGTGCTGGGGAAGGTGGGGACTTGGCACCCAGCCAGGTACAAAACAGTGGGAGGGACACTGAGGAAACTTCAGGCCTGGGCATTAGGCCCATCCCTGGGCACAGTCTGAGGACAGGCTCAGCTTGAGCTAAAGAGTGAGCCCAGCTCAGCAGGGCCCATGGCCAGACAGGGCAGGGCTGTGGGGCTGGAGGCCAGCCCTGCTACAGCTTCACTGGACCCATCAGCTGATAGCCTCAGGGGCTGATGTGGGGTCCTGGTGTGGGCAGTGAGGGGAGGCACTGAACAGGGACACAGTGTCCTAGCACTGCTCTTGAGGCCCTAACTAAAGTTGTCTGTGTGGGTGATTTCACTCTTTTGCTAATTATTTCAATCACAATCTGAAGAAAATATCTTTTTCTTTTATTATCAAATGTGCTGCCTTGTGTTAAAGCTGCCTTTTCTTTTGTCACAGAGCTGCCATAAATGATTTTTTTGCCTGAATTTGAAATCAGTGTAATTCTGGAAATACATATGATATTAGGTATTTTATATGTTATATATTCTGCTTTACCTACATCTTTTATAGTACATCTAGTGTGTTTGTGATGGGTTAATGCTGTCTGGCTGACAAATTCCCTCTCAGCCACTCTCTCACTCTCTATCCTCACAAGGGCAGGAGAGAAAATGAGATGAAAAAGCTCTGAGTTCACATAAAGACATGGAGGTTGCTTGCCAGCTGCTGTCACAGGCAAACAAGATTTGACTTGGGGGTCTTCCCACATGCTTAAGAGGAATTTCTGCTCCAGTGCCTGGAGCACTACTTCCCAGATTTCTTCTCTCACTTTGGTGTTGCCTCTTTTTTTTCCCCTCATTCTTTTCATTTCCGTTGTCCCTCCACTATCTAACATTTTTTGCCCATTTTTTATTGTGTTTTCCTGAAAATGTACTTTTTATTGTGTTTCCACTACCCCCTCATCTGTGGGCTCAGCTGTGTCCTGTGGTGGGTGGGTTGGTTTGAACCACCCATGTCCAGCATGGGGTAGTCCCAGGCTCCACTGACATCGTCTTGCTACGCTCTCTACACTGGCTAGAGTTTCATTTAACTTCCCATTAAAGACTTTTTAAGTAGAGAGTGTAAGAATATTGTTTGAAAAAATATTAAACCAAATAGTTTTTACTGAATTTCAGAATGAAAAGATGATAAGGGAGTAAAAAAGAACATCTATTATGTTTCCTGGATACTAACATTATTCTTGTCATTCTCACATTCATCATAATTTTTGCCTCAATGTCTCAACAGACATCACAGAAATACAAAGGCACATAAGCCTAGCTCATAGCTGTAGTATGCACATACAGAATAAATACCTGACAGAAGGTTAAAGAACAGAGAAGGAATTGAAACTATGAAAACTTAAAAACTGATTGCCAAAGAACCAAGGTCAGTAATTTTTCAACAAAAATAACTACATATTCTTTCCCCTGAGATGTCTTTTACTTCTCTAAGTTGTAAAAACATTTTTTTATTTCTCTCACTGTACTCTGCATCTACTTTATCTTTCTAAGCCTGAAAACAATACATTTTTTCTATCCTAAGAAATAGGATAGAAAAATATATAGGAGCTGTCATATAGGAGCTTTGCTGTTCCCAAACACTGGATAGCATCCTACTGCTCGTAAGTCAGTGGGAATGCTACTACTTCTCATTCATAAAATCTAATTCTATCTTGTAACCATCTAGATGCCTAATGCTTGGTGACATACTTTGGTATATTTTCTTTTCCTTAGTTCTTTCTTTTCTATACAAATATATTTTCTTCTTTACACAACTGTGACATCAATGCAGTTGTGCTTCAGTCTCTCTTGCATACTTGCAGTCTTTCACAATACATTCTGTGATGGTTTTAGTAGTAAAACAAATAAATAAACTAATTATTTTTGGATCTAAACACTGTGAGAAAGACCCTTGAATTATTTTAATTTGGTGAATTCTTTGCAACAAACTCATTCATTAAAGACTTGATTAATAAAAGAGGGAATTTTAAATCTTTATCAATAAATGCATCAGCAGGAAATAAAATACATAGGTATTTAATAAAGAGAATAACCAACTTTAGATCACATTTTTCACTCAGATAAGACTGAAAAAATATTACAAAATTATTAGTTTGCTGTTTTTCAAAGTAATTTTGTTACTATTCCTCTTGGGAACTTCTTATGGAGGAAGAGAAATACTCCGACCTAGAAATACTGGATACGATGAAAGAGAGAAAGAGGACAAATTCCTCTCCACAACAAAATATACTTCCTCCTCAACTAAATATACTAAAATGATAAAAAATTACTAACAAAAGAAACAGTTTAAAGGCATGAAAGTGAATTACCAAACCAGAGAAGATTATTTTCCCCAGAAGTAATTTTTCTTATGGCTATAATACCAACTTCAAGAAATTATTAGAACATGCATTTATAGATAGTATAAACAGGCAATTAATAAATATAATTTTTAATAGCATTTATATCATATTATCACTCACTTGTTAGCAGCTAGAACAAGAGAACTAAAAAGAAGAGGTATTCAACTGTATACATCAGTGCTATATATGAGAGAACACAGTATGCCTCTATTTTCTAATGTGTGTCAGAAAGGAAAAGCAAAGATGCATTGTCACTCCCTCCTGCAAACACACAGGCACACATAAAAGAAAGGCAACCCATGCAGTCACTTAAAGTGGCCTAGAAACAGCTAATTTTAGCAGCCTATACAATTTGCATAAATTGGGATCACAGATGCAAGATATTTAGTTTCATCCAGGGCTGTGTGGCTGTGTCAAACTCAAAACACAATGATATATATTATCAAATAACTTACAACAACAATTATGGATTATTCTGTTGATGTAAATTAACACTTGAGAATAAAACCATTGCAAGTACCAGATGCAACCAACAGAGAAAACAAACATAATCATATTTAGGTTGAGCATTAGATTTAGATTTGTCCATAAAAATACTGTGATCTGTTGCTAGTAGGAGACCACATCTGTGCTTCTGAGTTTACTCTTTAATGTATGCACACCACAAGAATGTTTTCTGCTTTTCAGTTCTGTTTTTTATAATGAATGGTACTTTGACTTCATAATAAAAAACACCATGAAATTTTCAGAGATGTATTGAACATAATATATGTAAGAAAACATGGAAAACAAAGTAGAAAGCTATTGTACAGTTCCACTGGAATACCAATCCCTGTTATGGAATAGCCTTTTACTCTGTCAAGCACTGATCACTCTAAGTGGGAGTCATTTTCTATGAAGATGATGTGATAGTAAAGAAAGGAAGTGATACAGGTCTCTGAGAGACATTGAGCCCCATATATCTTGTTCCTTGCAAATTGGCTATTTAATAATGGAGATTCTTAACTGAGAAGTGCTGCTTTATAAAACCACTTTGATTTATTTTGTATTGCTGCAAAGCCAAAGCAGATATGACATTGGCTGAATAGGTAGTACACAGATTTATATCTGACATGTCAGCTTTACTCTACAGACTTATGATTATACTTTTGTACACTCTAAAGACTTCTCACAGTCCTTAGGCAGTGTCCATATGTACTTGGTTTAGGTAGCAAAGTTTGATAGGAGGGGGTGCTCTGCAGGTCACTTCCATGAGAAGACATGAGAAAACTGATGGAGGTTGTTCCACTGCAGCCCAGGAGGTTCCTGGTGGAACTGATAGCCACCTGCAGCCCAGGGAGAAGCTCATACTGGAGCAGAAGGATATTCCCAAAGGAAGGTTCGATCCTGTGAAGAGCCTGCAAAGGAGAAGGCTCCTGGCAGAACCTGTGGCACTATGGAAAGGAGACTGAGCTGGAGCAGTTCATGAGGAACCACAGCCTGTGGCAGGGACGGACACTGGAGAAGTTCATGAACGACTGTATCCCATGGGTGAAACCCCAAAATAATCAGAGTGTGAGGTGAAAGAAGTAAGATAATGTGTTAAGAGCTGACCACAATCCCCCACTCCTCATCTACACATGCCATTCAGATGGGAGTAGGCAGTGAAATCAGAAGGGAAGTTGAGCATGGTCAGAAGGAAGGGGTAGGAGAAAGATGCTTTTAATATTTAGGTTTATTTCTTCATTATCCTATTTGGATTAAATGGAAATAAATGAATTTCCCTAAACTGAGTTATATTTTCTTGTGACAGTAACTGGTATGTGTTCTTCATCCTTATCTTGATGCACAAACTTTTCATCATATTTTCTCCCCCTCTCCTGTTAAGAAGAGGCAATGATAGAGTGGATTGGTGAGCACCTGGAGGCCAATGAAGTCAACAAAACACACCACAATAACTGAAAAGTTTTGTTGTTATGGTAACTACCATTCTGCCTCCTTTTTGTACTTCTTAATAAGCTTTGTTATAAGAATAAATTAATTAAGAATATGTTTACTCGCAAGTAATTTGCTCAGCTCAGATGAAAACAGAAGTAAGGCTCTCAGTTATTGCAAAACATTGTACATGTAAAAATAGATCATAATACAGTTTGGCTAAAAAGTGAGCTAAGAAAGGCTAAGAAGCTGAAAAATCTAAATGTACTGTTCTTTTTTTCTCAAAGCAACGATGAGAATATCCATGTATCTAAGAGAACTACAGAACGGATGTAATTTTAGATATTGTTTTGCATGTGGATCACAAATTACAGAACTGTGTTTTCAAGAGTTCAGAATCCATAAAGTAGGTATAATTTAAAAGTAATTCTTAGAATTACCATTTAAGTAACTGAGATGCAAATGATTTACAAAATTGCTCAGTACATAGAGATCTCATTTTGTAAATTTGTCCATGTTCCAAAGCTCCTTCTAAAAATAAGAATAAGCAATAGTGGTCTTTTAAGCCCAACTGATCTGTGTAGCCACAGATTCTATTCTGCCTTATACTTTTTCCTGAAAATAAAGCAGATTTTTCTGGAGCCAATAAAGTATTGTTTCTAAAGATTTGCAGTGGTTGTATGTCTTGCCCCAGGAACTGATCTAAAAAGCAAAGGACCACAATCATGTGGAAGGCCCAAGGCAGACAATTCTGGCTCCCCTTGAAATAAACTGAAGGAGTAAAGGCAGAAAAAGTGGACAGCATATTTTTAATAAGACCTTAGGTGCAGAACTGCTGGCAAGGAATAAATCAAGTAGTTCTCAAGGCAAGGACAATTCTGTGTTAAACTGTTTATTCTGTTTTTAAGCAAGTCACAGATCATTAAAAAGTTGAATACTCCATTAGAACTAATCAAAATTATTATACTATAAACCAGAAATAAATTCTGCTATATTAGGTATAAAAAACCTACAAAAAAAGGCATAAAGGTCTGGAATAGCAGGAATTAAACCTAGGCACACTATTCACAAAAAACAGTTGTGGGTTCTTTTTCCTAGGCCCAACACATTTGTCTTGTCAAAGACTTAAATCTGCTATCTTTCTATCTCTGATGATATTCTTTTTCCATTACTAGCAGATTCTGTGCAGCCCCATAATGGTCTTAGTAACATTGTGTGGAACACCTCATAAAAATCACTGCCTAAGTATCTGAACTCATTTCTTTTCTGAGACAGAACATGAATCTGCACATTGTGCATCCCTTTTAGAACTTGCTTCTTTTCAGAAAAAAATCAGAGTGAATTGCTTTGCAAGACATAATTACTTTTCTTTGGTGTCAGAGTCTGAAACATTATAGTTTATGACTTAAACATTTTCATGAAAGACTTTTGCCTATTATAGCAGAACTGTGTTACAAAAGCTGCACAGAAGACCCCCACACCCTGAATAGGTGTTGTGGGTGAGGCCCTACACAGTTGGCTGATCAAGGTAAGATAAAACTCAGGGCTGGGGACACTGAGGAAGCACAAGCTTCTGGGAGGAGATGACAGCCCCAGGGCTATCAGCTGCCAGGCTGGAGCAGACCTGCACCCAAGGCTGGGGGCAGAGAGGCTTTGGGGGTGTTGGAAAAGCCTCTGGCCAGAGCCCCCATCCTCTGCTGTGCAGAGGGGCCCAGCTGAGGGACTCTTCATCCCGGGAAAAGCTTATCCACAGCAGAGGAGGTGGCACAGCCCACCAAAGGCTCCCAAAGGGTCCCCAGACCCTGCACCAGAGCACCAGAGAGGATCTAACAAATCCTTCATGTTGCCAGGGACAGTGTCAAATGGGCCCTCTGCTAGGGAGGAGTATATTAAATATTAATTTAAATATTAATTTAAATATTAATATTAATCCTTGGAATTCTTTACATTCTTTGGCATGGCATGGTGCGGTGGCGCTGCAAGGCAGCAAAGGGGACCCTCACCAGCAAGAAGCCCAGATGGAGGGGAGCAAGGAGACAGCACTGGACCCTGGGATGGGGGAGATGCTTCCACATAACCCCTGTCGCTCTCCTCCTATCCTCCCACTCCCACTCCCACTCCCACACACACTTCTTTCTCTATTTCTTTCTTTTTCTCATTTCTCTTTCTTTGTCTATGCCTGTTTTACTATTAAATAAAATACATCAATTTTTTGGCACCAACATTGGTTTTAATCTCATTTTTGGGTATATTTTGAACCTTCTAAGTTTTTTATGGTTTATGCAGAGAGACTTTGTTTTCTTTGCCTTTCTGGGTTTTTTTGGGCAATGTCACTTAAAAAGCAATTAATCTCACTTAATTTTAGCCATATAGGTTAGGTGCTATGGTACATAGTACATAGATTAGGTACATTGATAGGTATCTGGCTTGCAAGAGCTGTCTATGATCTTTTTTTCCCAGAGATGTGCGTCTCTCCGTACTGATTATGATGAGATCCTGGATGGCTAGTTTAGATTAGATGCCTACATTTTAAAAATTGAAGAGACAGAGAGATTATTTTCCCTCTTTCCACCATAAAGGTGCTTTATGTAGTAGTGTTATCGCAGTGATTTACAAGAATATAAAAAATACCTTTCAACTTTACCTACCTTTGAACCACATATGCAATTACATGAAAAGTTAGCTAATGCATTACCAAATCTGAGCAAGTATATCCTGAATTTAAAATGGATTTATGACTGGGGTCCTTGCTTCTGTCAACTGCATTCTTTCACCTTCTTGTAATCTTTAGTTGTAAGAGATATTTCTTGCAGATATCACAAGAATCATATAAAAGTCTGTTCTGGAAGTGACATCTAGAAAATCATCTAGTTCAGCCTTTGTTTGAAAGAAAAGCCTTGGATTAGGTCATACAGTGCCAAGCTAATTCTGGAATTATTCCTGGAGGAAAGATTTCACCAGTTCTCTGAATGACCTAATCCTATGTATAATTATTTTCATGATAAAGAATTTCTTCTTACATTCAGACAAAATTTTCCCAGAATTAGCTTATGCATTTTCCTTATTACCTATCACCATGTATTTTTCTCCACCTGCTCTCTAATTGTTTTTAGGTGTTGGAAGAGTCCCTCTTGGAGGGTGCACTCAATCTCATCATCCTGACCATATATAAAGATACTGAATACTAACAGATGTAGTATCAATCTGTGAAAAACTCCACTCATGAACAAGTTATTGTTTGGAATATTAAATGCCACCCTGTCAGCCTGGCAATTTAAGGTGTTTTCTATCTGTTCTGTGGTCTTCCTTTCCAATCTGTATCTTGACCAGCTGGCCAACAAGAGTGTTGTGGGAGACCACGTCAAGTGCTTTGCTAAAATGGAGATACACAACAAGATCTGCTGCTCTGCCTTCATCCACCAGATATCACAGAAGACAATGGGGTTGGTCAAGCACAATTTACCTTTGGTAAATCTATGTTGCCTTTCCCCATCTCTTTTTACTCTCTGCTTTGTCCTTCACATACTGGGCATTTTCTTCCATGAGGTCTTATTCATTAATTTTCATAGTGACTGATGTGATGCCAACTGGCCTGCAGTTTCCTGGATCTTTCTTTTTACCTGGTGTATAGATGGATATATTATTTTCCCTTTCAGAGTAATTCAGGATTCCCCTTGGACCCTATAACCATTTCAGAGATGACAGAGAATGATTTTGCAAGGATGTCATACAACTCTCCTTGCACCCTGACGTATCCTGTCAGGCCCCCTCAGGTGTGTATGTATCCAAATTGTCCAGATGTTCTCTTGATCATTCTTTGCTCTTTGCTTCATCAATGCTCTTAGCAAAGAGAATTTGGAACTGACTTTAACTATGAAAACTGAGCCAAAGAAGGCATTAAATACCTCAACTTTGTATGCTATTTGTGATTGATTTGCTAGTCCCATTCATAAGTGGACCTACATAGTCCTTGCACATATGCTGTCCACTTACACAGGTAGAGAACTCTTTTTTTTTTTTTTTTTCTTTTGTTTCTCTTGAAAGTTTGAACTCTTGCTGAGATTTTGGCCTCTTAATGTCACCTGTGAATGCTCAATCACTATTTCTATATATCTTTTTTGGTGCCTTTCCATACTTATTTCATGTTTTAGTTTGGTTTTATTTTGAGAGGGTTTGAAGTTGATTTCTTTTTAAGGTTTTGGTTTGCTTTGGGTTTTTTGGTTGATTTGCTTTTGCTTTTCTTTTGTTGTTGCTCTTTGCCTATTTGGTTTGGTTTTTAAATTATTTTACTAGCTCTAACCAAGCTGGTCTTTTTGTTATGCCTGTTCCTTTCTCTGTCTGACAGGGTGGACTGATCCTTTAAGAAAGATGTTTCTGAAATTCCCCCAGTATTCCTTAGCTCATTTGCTCTTCATGACAGACTCCCAAAGTTCACTCTCTGAAGTTCTGTTATTCTGAAATCCAGGTCTTTAGTCCACTTATTTTCCTCATGATCTTTCAGATCTTAAAACTCTGTGATACATTTCAGAGATCTCCTGAATTGCTTATGTGCCACTGTATTGTTTCCCCAGCAAATAAAAGTATAATAACAGTATAATTGAAGTCCTTCTTGGGAACCAGAGTGTGCAGACCTAAGACTTCTTTGAATTGAGGAAGGTTTTGCCCATCAATCCTTCCTGACTGCGTGGTCAGTACAGAGACAGCAGATCACTACCACAAGGTATCCGTTGATGGTGATTCTTCAGGTCTTGACCTACACCATTTAAAGGACTTGTCCTATTTTTCAAATCTAAGATCTATGTGCTTATGTCAAAGTTAGAGAGGAAAGGAAAGGAGTTTCTAGCACTGTTTAATTCCATACCATCCACATCATGGATGGGGCTAAGTTAACACTTTGTGGAATGTTTTATGTTGATTGAGTGTTGCTCTAAAACTTTTGCCAAAGTTCTCTGATTTTCTAAAGTTGCTGGTAAATTTCTTTTATTATTTTGACCTCTTGAGAATATACTGTTGGTATTTCTCTCGTGTCTAGCTCAGATTACATGAAAAACTCTAAGCCATTTTAAGTGTCTCATTGAGCAAGGGGGCTTACAGTGGGGAAAAGGGAAAAGCTCAAATGGGTTTAATTTTCTCACTGTGTTTCAAACCAGCACATCTTTCACTGGTCACTTTATACAGAAAGTAATACTTTCTCTCTTCTATCCTCTGTCTTTCCCAGGTGGAGTTATGCAAAAGAAGATAATGGGACTAACAGTCTCAGAACCTACCTTTGAGGTAGGTAAATTTAGCGAAAAAGAATCACATGTTCCCTTTCCAGTCTGTAAAATAAGAATGGTTACTCTGATCTACTAAGACACTTAAAAAATAAAGACATCCAATTCCTGAAAAACCTTTCAGTATTTTTAGATGCTTTCATCTGTATGATAGTATTTTGGTTTAAAACAATTTATATGGGGCAGACAGTGCAAAAGGAGTTACTCTCCTTTTAGTTTTAATCATACTTTTTTCACCACTAAGGAGAGACATATGCAAGATATATGAAAAAATACCAGTTTACTAAAACAAAACAAAGCAAAATGGCTACAACCCAGCAAACAGTAATAATCACTGTATATAAACTCCATGGACTCCCTGGGAAAAAAAGAAACAAGATGTGAGGAAGATCCTCCCCCACAACTGACTGCAATGTCCAGGGGACAATGTGGCAGAGAAGCCTTCTTCTCCTGACCGTGTGGTGGAGAGAGAGAACAAATAAAAAAAAAAAGCAACCCACAGGAACTGAACCTCCATGATAACAAAAGTCCCTCTTCCCCAAACAACATCCAATGGGAAACAAGGGGAAAAAACCCACAAAACAACAAAAACAAACAAAACCAAACAAACAAACCCAAGCAAAAAAAAAACATCC
This sequence comes from Parus major, assembly GCF_001522545.3. Lineage (NCBI taxonomy): Eukaryota > Metazoa > Chordata > Aves > Passeriformes > Paridae > Parus > Parus major. The sequence continues at coordinate 86,308,276 of NC_031770.1, forward strand.
CCACCAAAAAAAAACCAAAAACCAAAAAAATCCGAGAAAAAAACAAAAAAAATCCTGGAGAACTATTGTTGTCCAAATGAGGTCAAATGCTGTTGAGCCATTTGCTCTGTGCCACTGGACACAGTCTCTCCCAGTGGTGGCAGGTCCATCGACAGTGGCAGCTTGAACTAGGTCAGCAGCTGGAACTGGTGGACTGTGAGGTGCAGTAGTCCCACTTTTCCTTGAGTGGCTGCAGTGAAAAAAAAAAAAACAACTCCAAAGATAATTTAATTTTCTCCCCAGCTCCAGAAAGGGGGTTGCCCTCCCCAACTGTGAACAAACCATGGAGGTTATGAAATTCTTAAAGGGGCTTTTAAGGAACCCTGTCATCTCCCACCAGCACAACCCATGGAAAGAAACACTTATTCTGCTTCTGTCCTCTGTGTCTTAAAGTGACTGCACCAGTCTTGGACAGATTGGCATAGAAAAAATATGGAATACAATAGACATCTTTTGGGTTACCCAGGACAGGTGGAAAAGAGGAGCTAGCCCATACATATATTTGGACCTTAGGTACTGGTCTATTTTACCAATAGAAAGATGAAAAAGTATATTGCTGTATCATAGTTACTTCCATTTTATCTACCTGTTTCTTTACAGATTGCTCATGAAAAGGTCACAAAGAGCCTCAGATAATAACTATGTCCATGTATCACTGTATGTGGAAAGTATTATAGCTTTGTCCAGTTTTACTACTCTCTCATTTACAGATTAATTTATACAACATTCATATTTAATTTTAGGTTAATTAAAAAGTTTTGTTTTCACCATTCTGATGAAAATTTTAATTTTCTGTACTAGTAAAAAAGAAAGTTATGCATAAAGAAAGGAATTAATATAACCCCGCCTTTTTTGTAAGAGTTGCCATTTAAGTAGAAATCTGACAATATAGAAGCTTCTTTATATTTTCCTTGTTTCTTCAAATATGGTTTGAATCAAAGTATTATCTTCCCACGCTTGATAATAATTTGAAATCATGCTAATCTCTCCGACACAGCAGGTTTTTGATAGCTCTGTAAAACCTTAATATCATCGCTTCAGGCAAGGGTGACAGATGCAATCACCTTCTATAATTCATGTTTAATATCTGAGTGACAGAGAGGAATCATACCATGTCCTTGATCCCAAATCCTCAGACATGCTGTATCACCCACCCCTAGAAAATACTTGTGAAAATTGCTAAACCTATTCCAAATTTAATAATATTAAGAAGATATATATCTATCAGCCTAAAAATATATATTTTACAAGAGTTTTTACATTTCTCTAAACTCTCTTCTGCAGTGTCAACATCCAAGAGAGCTTTCTGTTACTAACATTTCACCTGTCCAGTGTATTGATAAAAACTGGGAAGTAGTTGACACATGAAAGACAATATCTTCATTCTCTAGTTCTTATAATCTGCTTACCTCTTGAAGAGTATCTTTAAACACTAAACCTAGGGGAAGTTATATTTTTTGTTGTTGTTTGTTTTAGCATTTTTTAAAAAAGAGCAGTTGTTGTGAAAAGACATATTTTAAAAATGCTCTTAAAACTATATGTGCAAACATATTTACACAACCTAAATTTTACATTTGCAATGAACGCATGAGATACTTAAGAAAGAACAAAATATTGCATGTGTCTGAAGGTTCTGTACAAATGGAAAATGTTTCCATACAGGAACATGGAGGCAGTCCTGTGCTCTGACTAGATCCTAAAATGGTTACACATGACTTGTGTCTGCACATCAGCTTGCAGAGCTGAGCCTGGAAAAAAATAAGCTCACAAAGTATATAAATTTCCATATCATCTGTGTCATCAGACACAATTTTGGTTTCCTTTATTAGATAATGATCAGCTCTATTAGGCACTTAGGCATACCCTAATCTTTTCAAACAACTCCATACTGCTATTATCTTAAGAAAGAAATGCAGCAAGTATAATTTCCATGTCTGTGCAAATGTTCTGTTACTTATTCCATAGCAGTTAAGGTTGATCTGAAATGACACAATTTCTACATTGATGTTATTGTAGGTCCCAAGGAATATGGAGATGACGTGAGAATCATTCTAGGTAGAGAGTGGTTTTAGCTGTCAGAACACCTTTGTTTAAAACTGCCTGAATTATAGATTCATTGATCTTTGGGGGAATATTAATGGTAAGTATAACTATCTGCTTGCCTTATTCTTTTATGTTCCTTGTTATTAACATCAGAACACATAGTTCAACAGACCTTTAAGGTGGGCTATTTTAAGGCCCTGAGCAACCAAACAAAAGGTTTGAGCAGTGAGATATGAGTGTAGGGAAAAACAACTACAAATACCTTAATAAAAATACTCAAAAAACAAAAAAAAAAATAATTATTTACTTTCCTATAGCCAGAACAAGAACCTGTGATTAAGTTTTTGCTTTCAAATCATGCAGAGCATTTCCAATAATCTTGTTGTAAAAGAAGGTGACCATCTCAACGAGTTTTTAAAATACTTGCAGATAAGAACTTCAAACGAAGAAAAAAATTATTATATTCCAGCAGAGGCTAGTATGAAATTTGGTCTGTTCTATGACATTTCCCATTAAAAAATAATGCAGCTTGTATATATGTAACATACATGTATATTATTTTTGATCACTACTACTACCTGTTTATAGAATAAAAGTGCTTCTTATCTTCAGGTTTAAAGAGAAAATGAAGCCAGGCTATTGATAAAAAAGAGAAAATACCAGCATGATTTATTATGGAAGAGGAGATGGAAGCAATAATATATTCTTCACTCAAATATGGGTGCATCAGGATTTGTATTTAAACAGAGATATTATCCCCAGGAAAAAATGTAATTTTTTTATCATGTGCTAATTCCAGGTAAAAAGCCTTCAGAACATTCAGAGAGAAATCTCTTCTTACTTTTGTGTAAAAAATGAATTTTTATAATCAGATCAATCTAGTTTACTTTGTTTTAAGAGAAAAAATAAAGAAAATAAAAACCACCTAAATTTGAAAAACAGCTTAAGATGTTTGTAACACAATCAAACTAGCAATAAATATCAGCTATTATAGAGAATTATGAATTAGAACTTTTACGTATTTTATACATACTTAATGCTAAATACTGTTCATGATAAATGTTTATTTATCTGAGGAGGTTTGGATTTTCTTAATTCATCCTGTGGCAACAGTATTGAATCTTGTTAATGAAAGTGATGATAGCTTTTCTTGCTTTTGTTTTCTTCTGTTCAAAATATAAGTTTATAAAATAAATATTCATAAAAAATATTACACTATGATTGTGTGCCAAACTTGGTTAGAAGTCCTACCTATGTTACTATTTAATGTAAATACACTATGGATGGATCATTTTTATTTAAAATTTGTTATTTGTCAAAGATAACAGCAGAAGAGAGCTTCATGAGTCCCATTAGCAACAAATGGATTTTGTATTCCTCTGCTGTCTAGATCATCATAAGGTGTCTGATTTTACAAGGGAGGGAACATTAAATATTGACTACAAATAGCAGCAATTATTGGGTAAAATGAAGTGCTTTGATCATAAAAAATAGGGACAGAATTTAGAGTTAAAATATGAAGATTCTTCTTATTATCCTCTCTTTCTTCTATGTTCTTTACAATGCAAATTTTGTTGTAAGATAGAATTTTATAATTACCTGTAAAAAATACACACTTTCACAGATTGAGGTGGAAGGAGACACATAAAGTAGATATTGACTTTCCTTCAAAGGAAATACTACTTTATCTAATCTTTCTAACTCAAACACTAATCTAATTCATCAGGCTAAGGTTCACTTTATTTTTTTTTTAAGTTTTAATTTTAAATTGCAGCACACGATGATCTGAGGATTTTTTTTCTCTTATTATATTACTCATTATATACATCAATGGTAAATAACTTATGACTCATAAGTGTTTGTTAGGTCATGTAAGGGAGGCTTTCTGTTTAGGAAGACAGCATGCATGTAGCAGGAGTGTCTTTGGTACGTGGGAGTTTTCTGTGTTGTGTTGCCATGTGAGTATTTCATGCATGGCTCAGAAGGTCTGGAGTAGTAATGTTCCACACTTTTGCAGTTCAACATTATTCTTTGGAATTCCTTTACATAAAGAAAATAAAATAAGGCAGCCTTCAGTCTATTCTAAGAATGTTATGACAGATATAGAGTAATAATTTCTTCAGAACTTTAGGAATACAAATAATTTATTAACCAAACTCTAACAACTTTTTTTTTATATTTTAAAAAATGTACTGTCTTTTCTTTAGTATCTAGAACTACGTTCATTTAAAGAAAAAATCTAAGCAACATTAACTTGTTCAAAGCTACTTTCAGAGAAGAAGTGCTGGTCCTGTACATATCTGAAAACATTATGAAATTATAAATACAGTAAGATAAATAGTATACTATAAAATTTTGTAATTAAGCCTTAAATACTTTCATGTATGAATTATGATGTAATTAGATCTCTGAAAGCACCTGTATAAAAATTTGTCAAGATATTTTTTATGGGCCCAAATTTCTATTTAAATATTTAATATTAAAAAAAACCCAATGAATAAATTCATGCTTATTTGTTTAGTGAAGAGAGATTTTAGGTTCAAGTGTTTTGTGATTGGCTAAAACAAAAAAGGTTGGTTGGTATTGTAGGCAAAAAGTTCATGTCATGTAACAAAATATTCTCCAGGAAATGTCAATTGAGTTGTAAAGTCCCAGAGTAATTTATGAGATTTAATATTTTTGTTTGGTTGGTTGGTTTTAACTTCTTCAGACTTTTAAAGCTTCCAGAATATTTTCAAAGTCCAGGCACTTCACATACTAGCTTATGTGATGGATATGTTCTTAGCATTTCAGAATTTTAGTGTTTACACTTCTGTTAGAGAAGTAATCCTCAGTTGTTCAGTCTGGGGTGTTTTGTGGTTTCTTATTTTGTATGCTTAGTCTCTGGAAGAAACTGAGAAACAAGATATTTTTTTTAGTCTTTAACATTACCCCAGCTTTAAGCTAATTTACATTCTCTTTTTTGTTAGCAGTAGGTAACATCACTTTTCAAAACGTTTCAAATGTTTTAGAGATTTTCATGTATATTTAATACAAGTGACAGCGTGCTGTTTAATGCCTGAATAGTTTTTAATGCTGCAAAATGATGAAAATATCTCTTATTTGTTGCTTTTGAAAAATAGTCATCTATTTGGTAAGATTTTTCAACTTTGTTCTCTTTGTAAAAGGGTGCCAAGATGATTAGTGAACATTTAAACTAATATGAGGATGTGCATTTGAAGAATAAATGGTAATGCATGTATTAAATTTAGGAAAACTGCATATTTATCTATTAAATTTTTACATATCCAAGAATCACAAGTGATCTTTCATCTGATCTGATCACAAAGTTGCATGTTATTCTAAATTATAATTTTTTTTTGCATAACTCATTATCTCTTTCATTTTCAAACACAAAAAGCTTTCTTGATGAAGCTCCTTTTATGGAGAGAATTTAAAAACAAATATTTTAAATAATGCATTGGAATATTTTCCTAACTCTATAGTCTCACATTTGAGTAAGTTTTTTATATGGAAATCTTAATCATTTTCAGACTGTTAAATTTTACTAGTATTTAGTTTTGACAGAAAAGTTATTATTTTTCTGGGCACTAAATATTCAGGAATGTTTAACAATAATTCCCAGGTTTGAATTTCCATAGTTCTTAATATTTACCTTACTCTGTCTTACTTCACCAGGAGTATGGTTTGGTCCTGCAATTGAAAAACTTAAAGTAAAACAGAATTTCCTCTAATAGAAAATAAAATAATAGGAATAGAATATGTCATGTCATCACTACAGAAAAATATTTCATATTATAGGATGCTCATAAAAAGATTATAATTGTGTGTTAAGCAGTTTATATGGAAAACACTTCCCTATAGACCTTGAAATTGTATTTTAGAAAACTTAAAATCCCCTGGGCGAAGATTTTAGATATCAGTGTAGTCCTTATACAATTTTACTAATTCTCCAAGGCTACTGTATTTTGTTAGACTAGGAATTAAAAAGTGAAATTACCTGTCCAATGGTAAGTGAAAACATTAATTTATACATTTTAACTTGATTTGTTAAGTGGTATGTGTTGCCACTTTGTGACTGATTTCTTACACCTGTCTTTCACATGTATGCTGCAGATAATAATAACAATTCCTATTGTATACTCGACTGATAGCATTACTCTGAGAATTTCAGAAGAGATTTTTATCAAGGGATGTAGAACACCTTTATGATGCTGTTTAAAAGCTGAGAATATGTTGAATGTAGAATCCTGTCACTCCTATGCTTTTTGAAAATTGTCTGTCATCTAGAAAACACCGGATTGTGAATGAAACCCGTAAGAGAGCCACACTAGATACTTGCTCATAGTTACAGAACTCTCACAGGACTGCCTGCTTTTGTGCTCTGCTGAGGCATTGTGTCAGTAAAGAACAAAGCATTACAGGAGGGATAACTTCTATGGTTCTTAGTGTGCTGGACTCATTGGGGAGGAGGCATGTCTATTCCATCCTAGAAAAGAGATTAATCCAATACAGCAGCACCCAGAGATACAACATTCATGGGTAGCATGTTAGGGAACTTATATCTCTGACAATCACCTGACATTTTTGAGACTACATCCTCAGCAGAGAGAGTTGGTAACATTTTCTGGTTCAAAATGTATGAAAGTTGAGATTAGCATTGATATTTAGAAAGCTTGCAGAATCAATGGAAAAATTTTGAGCCTGCTTTACATCCTTCTTCAGTGTCTTATTTCTTTTGACCAAAATTTAAACGAAGAATTCAGCTGTCAAGAAGAGATATTTTTCCTGTTGTTTTCCTCAGAGAAAATAATCTGTTTTGAAAATTAATAATATTCCAAACACCAAAAACTAACCTTGCTGAAATTTGCACAGATACAATGAGTGCAGTGCTGTTCTCATTTATTTCTCATGAAATTCATTATAGTAAATGGATTGATACTGAATAAAACCTCACAGAATTAAGCTCACTGATTCAGAACTAAAGGTCTAAGTGACAACATTCTTCCTTTGTATGGTAGATTACTTCAGATTTTTTGTACAGCTAATAAATGAAACAAATTACTGTATTTTTTAATAACATCTTTAAATTGTATACTTAAATTTTATATGTCTGAAGTACCCAAAATTGGCAAAAAAAAAAAAAATATTTCCAAAACCTACAAAAATTATTTTAGTTATTACTTAACCATAATCTATAGCCTAATAATAATGAAAATGGCAGTTCAATCATTGCCCACAAAAAGGGAATGACTCTTAGATATGCCTTGTGATTGTGACTATTGTACAAATATTCTAAAAATTTTAAACTCTAAGGGACAGCCACTGTGTCATTATCTAAAAGTAGTTTATCTGCCTCCAATTTAAATGCCCAGTTTTAATTTTTTCCTAAAGTTAAACAATTTCTCTTTTTTCCTAATCGCATCAAATGGAAATTGTGTCTTCTGAAATAAAGCAGAAGGATCCACCTCCTGATCTAATATGTTGAACATTTTTGCTGTTAGTGCATTCATTGTTGTCAAATGGACTTTCAACTTTTTTTTTTGCAGTGTGATGGGGCTCAAATTCCCAGGTATCACATGCCATAGTGTACCCCAGAAGTCCAAGTTTATTACTTGGTGGGTTTCCACTCTATGCACCTTATAATGAGCAGCCTGTGTAGAAGTGTTTACACATCATCCTCATTCAGGAGCACTCATCCCCAGATTAGACATTTATATTTATACTTTTGCTGTCTCATCAAACATGTTGTTTCCATTTTTGATAGTTAAAGTAGCTTCAAGAAGAAATCTACTAACAATATTCCTAAAGATTCCAATCTAGTATATCAATTTTTAGCTAAAGTATTTAAGGACATAAGACTTTAAATGTTCCCCACATGGAATTTAAGCCAAATTCATCAATTTCTTGCATCATTTAATCTTAAACAGTAAAGTAAGCACTACAAGTTTCCACTTTTCTTTATGTTTAAGTCTTGACAACTAATTTGTCTTCCATCATTTGATATCCTCTTAAAAATGTAATGATACATTTTCCCTCTGTAAAAAGAAGTCTTGATTCCAAAGCACTACTAAACTTTCTATACTTCCAATAATAGAAAGCTTTGTTCAAAACCAAATTTTATCTATTTGGAGTAGTTACTGGTGGGAAATGAGGCATTGTAACCATTTAGACACTTCTAATAACTTCTAAGGAATGGGGTAAGAGTTTTAATTTCTAAGTTTCATTTCAGGTTCCTTAATTACATTTTTAGAGCTGAAATTTAAAATTTTCAGTGTTTACCATTCAATGTAAATCAAATCTTGTCAAATCTAAATCAAATTTTAGTTATGTGTCAGTTGAAAGTTGAATTTTAGTTATGTCCTTTGAAAGCAGTCTAGCAAGTATAGCAAGCATCTTGTCATTAACCAATGCTTTACTCCATGCAGAGCTCCACTGAAGTAAGTGGGGATGCTACTGTTTATTTTGTTTATTTATTACTGTTTATTTTACTGTTTGTTTGTTCCCTACTTACTACTGAAGTAAGTGGAGACTACTACTAGCTAATATGTAAATTTGGGGACTTTATGTGACAATTGAAGTTTAAATGATAATAATTATTGAGAGCAAAATAGTATTTGATTTATTTACAGTAGTCCGAAACAGTGACAAAGTTTAGCAATGAGGAATTATTTTGGATAAACTGGGTAGGATTCAGACAGCAATATAATCCTCAAAAGCCAGAGGCATACCATATCTATCTCTGAGGTAAGAAAATGATAATAAGGAACAGCCAGCAAGATTGCACAGATAGGAGTATATGTGAAAGAGATTAAGAAGCAAGATTTAGGAATGTAAGAAGACTATCTCAAATGGAAATGTCATGGACATCTGGTGAGAGGTCATTACAGCATTTCCAGCTGTGGTTATTCATTCAGCACTGCCTTATTATCGATATGAAATTCAAAATTTTGTTTTCTTCAGCTGACAATGGCAATATTACATTAGAGAAAAGAACTCTAAGGTAATTTTTCACTTAGAGAATCAAGGAGAAAACATTATGACTTCTAAATTGTTGTTAGTACCAAAAGCACAAACATCAGAGGACATACATTACTCTGAATAGTTGTCTATGTAGTGATTGATGACAGACATTTAGAAGGTTGCAATTTTCACTGTAATATGGGTCTTCAGCAAGTGAAGTTCAAATTGAGCTAGAAATGAGCAGTAATTTAGAAGAAGGAGTTGGCCTGATCTATCATTTGATTTAAACAGTGGTGTGTAGATAAGGTTTTTCTCCTGATTTCTCTATCACTACTGACTTTTCTAATGAGTTGTGTGCTTAAATCATTTCACCAAAACAGACACAATTAGGCCAGGCATAGCCCTTCACTGTATGGAGGGAATTAAAAGGAGTCAATACCTGGAGAAGACAGTGTATACATAAGAGTTATGAATATATAAAGCTTTTGGATTAACCTATTAAACTAATACCTCACATCCCAAACTAAAGCAAAACAAAAATAAAATCAACCATAAGCAAACAAAAATAACCAAAATTAAAAAAATCCAAAACAAACAAACAGTCAACAGGAAAAAAATCAACAAACAACAAAACTGCAGAAACCAACATATTTCTTCCTTTTTCTCATCAAAATAAAAAGCTAAATATTTTTCTGGTTTTTTATGATACTCCAAATTTGATAGAAAAAATAATGTGCTTTTTTGGATAATTTACAAAAATCATAGAATGTTAGAATCATTATAATTGGAAAAGACCTTCAAAATTTTAAAGTCTACCCTTTGACTGAACACCACTTTGTCAACTAAACCATAACACCAAGTGACCTCCAAGTAATTTCTTAAACATTTCCAGGGAAGGCAACACCACCACTTCCCTGGTCATCCCATCACAATGCTTAACCATCCTACCACAGAGGAAATTCTTCCTGGTGTAAAACCTGAACCTCACCTAGCGCAGCTTGAAGCCATTTCCTTGTCCAGGAGAAAACATCGACCCCCACCTTGCTACAACCTCCTTTCAGGTACTTGAGCAGTAAGGTCTCCCCTGAGCCCTCTTTTGTCCAGGCTAAACAACCCCATCTCTTTCAGCCACTTTTCATGGATCTTACTCTCTAGACCCTTTCCTAGCTTCATTGCCCTTCTCTGGACTTGCTCCGGCACCACAGGGTCCTTCTTGGTGAGGGGCTCAGAGCTGGATACAGGACTCAAGGTGCCAACTCACCAGTGACAAGTACAGAGGGACAGTCACTTCCCTAGTTCTGCTGGCACTATTGCTGATACAGGCCAAGGTGTCATTGGCTTTCTTGGCCACCTGGACACACGCTGGACCGTGTTCAGCCACAGTTGACCAGTACTCCCATGTCCTTTTCCACCAGGCAGTTTTCCAGGCACTCTGTCCTCAAGCCTGTAGCACTGCAAGGGATTGCTGACCCAACTGCTGGACCTGACACCTGGTCTTGTGGACCTCATACTGTTGGCCTCAGCCCATCCATCCAGCCTATCCAGATCCCTGTGCACAGCCTCTCTACCCTTCAGCAGGTCAACACTCCTACCCAATTTAGGTCATCCACGATATTTCTGAGTGTGTACTAAATCCCTTCATCCAGATCATCAATAAAGACATTAAATAGGATTGACCCCAATACTGAGCTTGATGAGGAACTGGACTCAGTGATCCCTTCCAACTCAGGATATTCTGTTTACATGGTTGTAACAGCACTGCTCAGCTTGGTCTGCACAAACTTTGGTGCATTTGATCCTCCTGTCTATGTCATTGGTGAAGATATTAAATAGTATTCATCTTAGTATGAACCCTTGCAAAACACTTGTTAACTGATCCCCACATGGAAATAAAGGCACTGACTGTAACTCTTCAGACACAGACTTCCAGGCAGATCTCAAGCTCAACAGTGTTATCACCTCTTTATCCAAGGATACCGCTGTTAGTTCTGTTATCAAGTAAGTTTTCTCAGTTTGTGAGCAGGAAATCCAGCAGTGGGTGATTCCTAGTCACATAATCCAGTATTTGCAGTAGAAAATAGTACTCAATTCTTTCAAGAAACCTGATGGAAGGCTTGTGCACTGCTATGTTTTTATTCTCCCAAACTGTCCAGTTAATTGCAATCACCCATGAAGATGAGGATTTAATCTCTAGTTTGACTTGCACACAGCACTGAGTTTGATGTTTTCACATAAGTATCAAACGAAAATTTGAATCAGAATTACAATGGTGAGTAAGAGATAATCACTTTATGTGTGAAGCAAGGGTTTTACTTACCCATCTTAATTACTTAATTTTTTTTTTTATTTTTAATTTCATTGATTAGTTTGGAATTGCTTTGTTGCTTTTGGTGGGGGTGGTGATTTTTGATGTTCTCCTTTCACACTTCTAGCCTCCCCCACTTTGTTGAGTGATTTTGCTTTTCTTTTCAACATGGACTTGAACATATTTTTTAAAATAGGCTTGTACCAATAGCTGACTGTGCCCTTGTTTGGTCCCTTTTCCAGAGCATTTATAAATTAGGTAAGCAGAAAAAGGTTTCCCTACTAGGAACGCTGATGAATGACTGATGTTCTCCCTTTTTAGCAGAATGAAATCATTGTTTAGAACAAAGATTTCTCTTTGTCCCACTGAATAAGGAAAAGGTACATTTATGTATTCATCTTTACTTGCAGAACTACTTGGTATCAAACAATGCATAGCAGAGAATCAAAGAGCAAATATTCATTTCATGTAAATCATGCCACAAGAAAACAAATAACTTATGTTTTACCAAGTTTATAAAAATCCATGCTATTGTAAATTTATTGCAATAAAACCAGTCTTACTCTAATTGGATGAAACCTGTATGTAAAAAACATCTAGCTGTATTAATCAAATTTGAAACAAATCATCTGTATTTCATACTTAATGTTCCTCCCTTTCTATTTTTCCACTAGGAAGAATGGTACTAATTTCCCAAATAATTAGAATGCATAATAGTTCTGAATTGTAGAATCAAATTTTACTTTCTCTATATGAATTGTAATTAAATGCAAAAAAACCCCCCAAATGTTAAAAAGGGGTTGAAATAGTTTCTCACAGAATGTGTTTACCAAAGAATTCTGAATACCACAATAAATCAGCAAAAACATCAAATATTTTCATCTCAGAAGTACTCAATTAATGAGGAAAATATATTTTAAAAATAACATATTTAATGCTTGACAGAAAAAAAATCCCCTAGCACTATTTGTAAATAGTTTTAATGAGATTCATTTCCTGTGTGATTTGGGACATTTAGCAGATGCATTATCTGCTTAAACTCTACTGAACTTCTTCAAATGTAAGGATGTTTTCATGACTATGCTGAGGTAACAATTTATTGCTCTGCATTGTGCCCACTACAATTTTGGTAGACTAAATTCTACAGGGATTTACTTTGCCCCAGAAGTACCCCCACCAACAGAAGAGTATGAAAGGTTATGAAGTGGAAAATAACCATTGATATTTCTTGAAATCTGAATTTATTTGCTTTTTTAAACTGTTTAAAATATAAAAACAACATTATTGCTCAAAATATTAAAAAAAAAAAAAAGGAAAAGTGGTTGTTCCAGCATTTCTTTGTTTTACAATCACATTATAAAAATAAATTATCATGCTCCATAGTCACAGTTTGTTGTGATCTTGATAAGGACCAACCAGTATTGCAGTGGGCACTGAGTGGAATAGATGCTAATTGACATTTATTTATGTTTTATTTGGAAAGAATATATCAGAATTATACCAATAATCTATCTAAATTCTGTAACTCTTGGAGTAACAGGCTGGAAAACATGATGTAAGAGAGAAATTGAATGGCCTTTTATCTTATCCACAGATAACAGACTTGATTAAATTGTGATTAGAAAAGTTAGATGTTAGCAGCTTAAAGTTTAGCAGCCTAATGTTTTAAGATGTAATTTTTTTCACATTTACATTTGATACAGACCTTTATATTCTTCTTTGATACAAAAAAGGATAAGGGAAGGGAAATTAGATCAATAATTTTGTTTTAATCTATGTCTTTCATTTTTCCCAAAGGGATATTTAAACTTCATTTTAAAGTATGTATTAAAACAGCCCCACAAGCACTACTATGAATAAGAGTTTGCCAGAATAGATATAAACTGTATCTGCAATAATTCAGGCATAACATTTTGCTCTACGCTGAAAATGCCCGGACAAGACCTAAATGTGAATGCTGGACAGCAGCTTAATGAGCTAATTTTATATTCAGAACTTTTGTCTTCTCACGTGCACGTGCCTGTGTACACACAATGCTCAGTCACACAGTCTTCGAGATGCTTGCAAAGATCTAATAGAAGACAATTTACCCTGTTGATTTTTATTCTTTATAGATGGATGTAAATCTACATAGACATTTTCATCCCTCTCAAGGTTTGTCTCATTCAGTGGATTACCAAGCAATGTTGAAGAGCTCCTTTTGATTGTGGCAGCAACATTGCTGAGTCTTGTTTAATGCAGCACTTACACTTTTCCACTACACCCTTGGACTCACCCAGCCAGGCCAATTTTCTTACATTTCCTTACATCAGTGTTAGTAAGACAATGAATATTAATTAGTACTGCTACCACAATTATCCAGATGACACAAAAATAACTATCTTTTTATAGTATTGCATTTCTTGTGGCACTTCCTTGTTGCCAAAGGGAAATTTTCTATGTGCCCATACAACTACAAATGGCAGGGTTATTAGGTACATCAAATGTCTCTTGGAGTTGGATACTTTCTGTAAGGTCTCTTTTTTCTTCAGTAATCTTGGTCAAATATTGAGTTTGGGGTATATATGTAATCCATATCATCAACTCTACTGAGAACTGATAGAAATAGTATTTCCTGAAGTACTTAGAGATATCAAATTATGTCTACTAATCAAATTCTGCAGTTGTTGTTCTTTTAAGTTGATAATTGTATTTTAAAAAGCCCTAAGAAATATTTAAAGTTTGGGTTTGTGGAAGTGGGTTATGGGCTTTTCCTCCTCCTCCAATATTTTTATCTATTTCCCCAAGTCATGTGTTCTTTGACGCATTACAATTGCCTCCCATCCAGAAGAAACCTGAAATACGTTGCTTATTTTGCTGTAATCTGGAATATCTACATTAAAGTTGTTCTTTAATATTAAAATAACTTTATTTTTAAATCTATTTTCATTATATTTTGGATTTATTTTTATTTTAATAAATGTACATGCATTAAACTAGCAAGAAAGCAGTTATTTTTAAATGCCTTGCATTGTCTTTTGATTTTTCTGCTCTGTGTTCCACCATTTGTCATGACATAAGGCTTTGGTTGTTTAGTCATTCAGAGGAAAACTGTTATCTCTTTGGCATTGGACTGACAATAAATTATAATACATATCGTGCTATGGTTAATAGTGGCCATTAAAGAAATTATTAAGACCATTGGACACAATGGATTCTGTGCTTGACATCTGTCATATAAAATGCCAAGAACACTTTTTCAACTCCACTTATGAACTTATTAATTATAATAAAAAATCCAGTGTATATGACTGATGTACAATCCAATCCTCTTCCTACTGGCTTTAGACTGACCAGGTTGACTTTTATGATAAAAGTTTTCTATTAGCAATTAAATTATATTTGTCTTAATAATATAGGAATTATTGCAGAAATGCAATTGAATCTCTTCAAATCTCATATGTCAGGAAGGAGATATCCAGTGGGTGATTTAGGTTGATAATAAAGTTTATAGAATTATCATTTACAGAAAATTGTTCAGCTCACCATTCATAAATTAATGTTAAATAGGTCTATTATAAAATACCTTGACCAAAAAGAGCTATTAATAGGATTATTTTTACAGGTGATCTATTATTTTTCTAAGTTTGTTTCTTTGTTGTTTGTTTTGTTGTTGTTGTTGGGAGTTTTATTTAACACTTGCATAATAGGGAAATATTTTCATGGAATGGCCTGTTCTTTCTTTTTTTTCAGAGGGATGTGGATAAAACCAGAAGGAATATTTGTTTCTAGCAGGAGGGACCACACCCAGTAACATGCCATCTGTGTTTCTCTAAATTCTATTTAGATGCAAAGAAATAAAAATAATAATATATTAAATATTTAATAAATTAATACTTCCTAAATTGAAGTATTTTAATAAAACTATATGGACTAGTGGAGGCTATTAGTGCTTATCTGGTACAGCTCTACAATTAGAGCAGGATCTGCTTAGATCAGACTGCCTGGGACTTTGTCCAACTGTGTTTTGAGGCAAACAGCTAAAGGATTTATCTGAAGACTTTTCCTTCATGTATTCCTAATTTAAAAGTTACAATTATATCTATCTAAGAGGACTCAATCTTCTTCTCAGTTTTTTTTTTTTTCTTTCAAAATTTCTAATTTCTTTATAGCTTGAACATGTCAACAGACTTCAATTAACTTCACATCTTCAACAAGATTTCATGGTAATCTATGAAATTAATTTTTTCCCGGTGTCATGAGCCTATCTGATCCTTATTTTCATACTCAGTAATTAATATCCTCTTCTAAAGAAGGAAAAGTATAAGAAAAGAACTATGAAGCCAGCAGGAATTAATATGCTGTATCTACTGCTTGAGCATTAAAAGCAGGTTCCCTAAGAGCGGACGGAGTTTTTCTGCATAAAGCAAACATGACCATTGGTATTTATATCCATGTTGAAACCACACTCTTCATAGAGATATTTTTCCAGAGCTAATTTTAGCCTTTCAGCTGGTAGTCTATGTGTATCTTCAGGCTGTCCTTCCCACCCTGCAGCCTGCACAGATCTTCTTATCCCTAATATCAGACCCATATTTAAGTGATGAAAAGACAGAGATAATTAGGGTAGGGGTTTTATGGGCCAAAGGCACCATAGCAGATAGGCAAGGATAACAGATGCTTATTGGTCCTGTTAACATTTTCATGTTTGAAGAGTCCTATTTGTCTCACACAGGAAAAACCTCAGTAACAACGTGGGAAGAACTGTTTCACAAAACAACTGCTGCATCTTCCATCCCCTTTGCCAGGGGAGTGAGGTCTCTGTGCTGGATTCTCTCCCTACCCAGCCTCCATCCCCACCATCCCCATGGGCACGAAGGGCTGTGGTTTGCAGACAGTGTCTGTGTCTGGGGATGCCAGCTGCCCCCCAGCTGGGCCACCCCAGAGGCGAAGCTGGAGCAAAGGAGGCAGCAGTCACTGGCATGGACACAGGCGTTAAACCAGTGACACCTGCTCAGGGCTGGTGGCACACACTGCCATGGCATCCCCCTGATCAGGGCAGACATCATATTTACAGACATACATAGTTACAGACTCCACCATCTCTGTCCTGTATATGAGGACTCATTGAAGTGAGGAGGCAGATTTCTTCTGGCTGCATGTTTCACTGTGAGACACCAGTCCAGGGATCATAGTCTTGACTGCAGAATGAGGGAACTGAATATTGATTGTGGGGATGGAACTGGTTGGGCCTGATAATTGACTGGCCTTGGGCATTAACTTAAGGCCGTGGGAATAGGGCCTGTAGGCAGGAAGATGAATACATTAGCAGGCCTGTTCATTTAAGGTTATGCTTCCAGAATGTTCTTGGTTGTCTCCTCTGATTCATTGTCATTTGCTGCATTATTTTTCATATTCCTAATCCCAGTTTGTGATTGGAACCCTAACTTCAGATCAACCCCCAGATCTTCCGTATATATACTGTTGTACCCACCCATTTTTTGCCTTCTGTGGTGACCCTATAGTGTGTGTTCACCTTTTGCTGTTTGTTATTTTGCCATTAAGGAGATTTTACTTTTTGGGTCACCCGATCATGCCCGTCCCTTTTACTTGCCACACTACTCCCAGCTGGCCCGGGTGCGAGGTTGTGAGAGCCAGCAACAATTGATTACTTCAACAATCATCTTTCATCAGCATCCACTTTTCCCTCCACATTGCCAAATTCTTTAAGAAGGAGGCAAATTGTAAGTCAGTAAGAAAACATTAAGAGGGCTTTGCCATGTCCCCACTGAACACACTTCAGAGAAGGTGCCTTTAGCAGTCAGTTAGCAAGGGCTTTTGGAAAAAGGAACGGTGAAACATATTTCTCCCATTCAGACAAGGATGGTCAAGCTTAATGGTCAAGCTTTTTTTTCTACATTTGTAGCCACAAGGGTTTTGTTTAACAGTTTCTCCTGCTTTGTTCCACACAGTTACTTACATTAATTCAGCAGAGTTTATAAAATGCTACCTTTACTTTGAAGTGTTTTATCCTCCTTGGAATGGTCTAAGTGTCAATACAAATGCAAGGTCACTGAGGAGGAACAAGATGTTTTCTGCTGAATAACATCAAGATTGCGCTGCATACTTTTCCATAGCATACACTTCACGGTGTTATGCTGGCAGGTGTAACAATATAAATAATAAAACTTAATGCTGCACATAAAATGTGGGAAGATACAGAACACTGGATGTATTGGAATAAGGAGTGAGGGGAACAATTAGAGAGGATGGTAAAATAGCAGAGGAGTTAAATTAATTTTTTTTGCATCCATCTTTACTGTCTTTACTATCTAGGGCTACAGGGAAATCACTCTTCCAAGGGCACTTTTCATGGGAAATTATACTGTGGCCTTAACAAAATGATGGCCTCCAAGGAGGAAGTTACAGAGCAACTTAAAAAATTAAGTGTAGTAAATCACTAAAACCAGATAATATTCATTTGAGGGTTGTGAAGGAAATTAAGTGTGAAATAGAGAAGTTACTGGCAAAAATGTGCAGTGTATCATTAAAAAAGGAACTAATCCACGGGCTAAAAAGACATTTTGATGGTTCTTGGCTTTGGAAAAATCTACACTTTGTATAGTTTTTATATCATAATGGCTAGGGGAACCTCTGAGTAGTGTAGGTACTTGAGGCTGAAAATAATAGTCTACTAAAAAGTTCTTTACCACATGCTGTACACCGCATACAGTTTAAATTCATCATACTGTAGAGATACTGGAAATATAACCCTAATATCAAAAGTTGTCTGATAGAATAATTCCATTGAAGGTTTCTGACTGTGCAAAACCTAGTATTGGAACACACTAAATTTGCAGAATTACAGTGTCATCTTCTATATCATATTTAAAAACATTTATCTTTTGGTGTAAGAGAAATAATGGCAAAACAGAGAAAAACAAAACAAAATAAAAAGCTTTTTTATTTTAAATTTTTAGTTAAAAAATCAGAACTACTGATCCATTGTTGAAGATCAATAGGAATGAGACGTCTTTTGGACAATCAGGTTATTTGCTGAAAAAATTGCATTTACATAGTCTTTGAAATACACAAAAATTTAGGTTGTATTTCCTGCATGCTTTTAGCACATATATGTTTGGGATTTTTTCTTTAGTCTCCATATCCACTATAATTTGCCTTTTAATTCAACAGTTTAAGAGATTATAATGTACAGTGTTCCAGGGCTTAGAGAAAGACTTAGATTTCCTCTTCTGCCATCCACTTGTGTAGATTTGAATCCTGCCTTTGTAAAAGGTTATCCTACTAAATCATCAGTATGACACCAAAAGGCTATGCTAAAATAAATGAACTGGGACACTGTTTTGTTTCATTTTTGCTTTTTTTTCCTCCACAGAATCCATTTGTTTAAAATAGGAATTTAAATAAGAATGCATTGTTAAGAGCCACCTAAATTGTGTCTGTTAGTCTCAAGCTGAGTTCCAGTATTGATCTTTCATTTCTGATAAACATATTTACCTTTGGAGTGTTTTACAAAGGAAAATGCACTGCAGATTCTCTTTAGTGCTTTTAATTATGCCTAGATCTACATCGCAATTTCCATTATTTTGAATGTTTTTGTTAAGACTGGATAATAAAATAGGACATCAAAAAGTACCAAACGAGAGGCCCACATACATCACTTGCCCGCTGCAATTAAAACATTTTCCAGATAACCACTAGACCAATGGAAGCAGACTAAAATACCCCAGCCAAACAAATAGAAACCCAATAGAAAACCTGCTGAAATTCACAAAGCAGAAGCAGTGCCACTTAAGAATGTTAAGAGATATCAGGAGCATGGCTGTCTTTCCCAGCTGCTTTGATCCAGGTATCCCTCCTGCCTGGCCACACAGCCCAGGACAATGCCCTGGGGACCTGAGCATGTTGAGGAATGCAGCTGTTTCTTCCCTGTGCTCAGATTCAATCAGTAGTGAAGATGTGCAAGTGTCCCAGAGGCACGCACACTCTGACATGGCTGGTCACACAGACTACTACAAACAAGGTATCATTTTCAGTAACACCTAAATACATAAACACAGACAGTCATTGCTTCTCCTTCTGGTGGGCTGACAGACAGGAGGGCAAACAAAACACCCCTGGTTTGCAGGAGAATACATTGCTGGATGCCTTGAGCACAGTATCTTTGTCCATCTGGCACTCCTGCCCTGATCCTAGACCCTCCTACCTGTTCCATGTGTCCCTTACCCACTGGTCAGTCCATTTTTGTGCTCTCTAGCAAACACAGTACTCAGGTCTCCCTGAGCATACCAGCACAGACTATTGCCAGCTCCCCATCCTGACCACAATCAAAGCTCATGTTCCACAAAGTGGTGCCCTTAGTTTCTTGCTAGCCCATTAATTAGTGTAATTGGTAGAGTTTCTTTCCTGTTTTTGTCTCTATGTCGGATTTGGAATGTCTGTGTGCTGCCTTTGATACTGCCTCCCACAGAATTCTCCAGGAGAAGCTGGGAGCCCACAGCTTGGACATGTGCTTTCACTGGCTTAAAAACTGTCTGGATGGGCAGGCCCAGAGCAGGATGGTGAATGGTGCTACATCCAGTTGGCAGCCAGTCACCTGTGGGGTTCCACAGGGCTCAGCACTGGGGCCAGTCCTGTTTGATATCTTTATTGATGATCTGGATGAGGAGATTACGTGCACCCTCAGTAAGGTTGTGGATCTGAACAGGCTGGATCAGTAAGCAGAGGTCAACAATATGAGCTTCAACAAGACCGAGCGCTGGGTCCTGAACTTGGACCACACATGGGCAGCACTAAAGGCTGGGGACAGAGTGGCTGGAAAAGGTTCAGCAGAAAGGGACCTGGGGGTCAACCGGTCAACAGCCTGCTGAACATAAGCCAGTGTGTGCCCAGGTGACTGCAAAGTCAGTGGCACCCTGCATTGTATAAAAAATAGCATGGCCAGCAGGACTAGGGCAGTGATTTTTCCTTCTGTACTCAGCACAGGTGAGGTGTGACCAATTGTGTGTCCTGTCCTGGGCCCCTCACCTCAAGAAAGACATTGAGGTGCTGAAGTGAGTTAAGATAGAATGAGTGTATAAATTGTGGAATGATCTCAAGTTGAACTGTCGAGATAAAAATTTTAGGAAAAAATGTTATGGGAAACAATAAGTCAGTAGAGACACATGATATTCATCTAGGACTTGCAGAGAAACTTGCGTGTGAAATTGCTGAAAGATTGACTGTGGTTTGTAACTCTCTGGCTATATCAGTCTCAGTAACAAAGGAATGTAATCTGAAAATTTAAACTGACACTAGTTATTAGAAAGGCCTCTAGCAATGATTTTAGGAAATGTACATGAATAAATCTAACTTAACTACAAGCAAGATAATAGATGCCATAATAAATAGCAGTATTGGTAGATGCATGGATACACATGATATAATGAGAGGATCCATGCAGCTTTGGTGAAGGAAAGTCATGCTTCACCAACCTATCAATGTCCTTGAAGAAGTAAATGATAATATTGATCAATAAATATTTAATAATTGAAAGTATGAAAGAAACCAAATCATCTCATTAAAAAGGATCCATAACAATAAGGGAAGATTATTGAATAGGTTCATAGTTGGTTAAAGAGGGATATAGAGGACTGAATAGACAAATTGTTGTACAGTGATTAAAAATTACCATTCTCTCATGAATAATTTGAAAATTATGTAGAAAATGCAAAGTTTGCAACTGGTACAAAATTATTCAGTGTACAAAACCTAAGGGTAGCTGTGAAGAGTTGTAGAATGATCCCATGACAGTGGAATAACTAGGTAATAAAATGTCTGATTATATTTAGAATTGGCATGAAGCCGTTTATATGAGGAAAAAACAATTCTAATTGTACATGCATGACACACTGAAAATGTGCTAAATTTCTTAATAACGTTCATACATTATTTCCTCAATGATTATTTCCTAATAATAGGTCTCTCAGAGTCAAAAGTAACAAATAGTCCAAAAAAGCAAGCAGAATTTCAGAAATTAATACAAAAGGAATAGTAATTATAACCTAGTGTGTGATCACACCACTGGGTGGTTTGATGCTGTGGTAGTCAACATCTTTTGTATGAAGTATTGTTTATGTTATGGCCTCTCAGAAAGGACATAACAGGAAAAGAAGAGATAAGGAGAAAAATACAAGGACTGTGAAAAAAGAAAATATGTCTATGTGACAAAATAGACTGTAGCCCAGTCAAGACAATTTCTGCCCTCAGTAGGGGGATGCCCCAGCTGTGCACTGATCCAGCAGTGCAGGGGTCTACCTCCCCATGGCCTGATCAGGTCGCTGGTTTAACCCAGTGCTGGGGTCAGTGGCTGCTGCCTGCTCTGCTCCAGCTTCAGCTCTGGGGTGATCCTTCTGGGGAGGGGGTGACACCCCCACCTGTCCCTGCCTGACAAACCATGGCCCTCTGTGTGCATGGGGCTGGAGGCACATGTGAGCCACGGCCAGACTGCAGCTGGGAGCAGAAAGGGGGCTGTCTCGGTCTCTTTGTGAAGGTGTGATAGGTCCAGCCTGGTTGCGTGTAAGACCCCTACCAGCAACAGATTTGCTTGACCTTCTCAGCAGAACTGCTTGAGAGGGTAAGATGGAAAAGCTCATGGGTCAGGATAAAAACAGTGAGATCTCTTGCCATTTACTGTAATGGACAAAGCAGACTCAGACTGGGGAAAAATAAATGCAATGTGTGGCATATCAAAAGTATGTGTATAATACATTCCTCTGAAACTAAAACCAAGTTATATCAAAATATTTTGGTAGGCTATTTCAATCAGAAAAAAAAAAAAATCATTTGGATGCAGGTTCAGTGTTTACTCTGTGATTCAGCTTCTGTACCAGAAAACCAGGTGGTCCCAGTCTTACATAAATAAGTACATTTTTTAAATTAAATACATTTTTATATATCCACAAATATATGAAAATCATGTTTTCTCCAGAACTAAAGAGAATGCCCCATCAGTCCTGTGAATTATATGTGTTAGGTTCCAGTAGAAATAAAAAAGAAAATATAAATCACTACTAACTTATAGAAATAGAAGTCCTGTTAGGTTTTTATGTACTACATAATTATATTTGCTGTCTTACTAATATATCTTGTAACATTTAACAGTTACACAGAATTATGTTCGAGGAGAAAATGAGATTAAATAAATGCCCCTGACTTTGTTGCATGGTACCCATTCCAGATATCTAGACGATTTGCATTCCAAATTAAATCGAATTGTTTTCCTATTTAAAGCTAATTTTTAAGAATGGAGAGATGCGCCATATATTGCCCACTGTCATATTTCATGGAATCATATTCATGCTAGTAGATATAAAACAGTGTGGTACACTTTATACTTGGTTTTGAAATTTGCCTCTGATTGCATACACCGTGTCATAGTCTCCTATTTATGCATGTAGATGGTACATGTGCAAACCACCTATATATGTTATATACTCCCCAGCTAGGATTCACCTGATTCACTTTTGTAAGGTAGATCTCTAAGACAGCTTGAATGAATTATGCCTTAAATGTATGTATTTCTTTTTAAACAGTACACAGAAGTACTTGCTCTGCGTGGATGTCTACACTCTAGACATCAAAGGCGCGATACTATGAAAGAACAGTTGAATCCTATCACATGTGTACTATACTTCCTTCACGTTGTGAAGCAGACTTATAGTCGCTAAAAAGGGATGGACCCTCATTTTAAAAGCCATCAGATACATCTTTTATTCTTCAGTGTACAGTTCTAAGCTTCCTCACAATTTTATATTTAGGTAGTTTTCCTTGGTTTTTTTGTTGTGCTTTTTCTTTTCAGCAACATTCATATATTACTGGAAGGATGCCAGATGATCTAGATTCCATTTGTTGCTTGTTTGTTAAGCAAGAAAATCAAGTTTTATTTTAGGAGGCAAGAAGTGTACAGACCTGGACATATGTCATATGTATATGTAAAATTAACAAAGTGTATATTTCTTTTATAGACACTCTGCTGAGGTTCAGTTTATATGGAAATTCATTCAACCTGGAGGAGAGATGTTTTGACAATATCAAAAAAAAAAAAAGCCAAGTTCTGACAGGAAGGTGACAGACAGTGGCCATAAATTGAAAGGAGAGAGGTTCAGTCTGTCTTGTAAAGAGGAGTTTTTCCCTGTGAAGTCAGCCCAGCACAAGAGCAGGTCGTTCCTAGGGGTTGTGTGGTCTCCATTCTTGGTTTTCAGGGTCTGACAGCACAAAGCCTTGAGCAGTCTGATCTGGCCTCATATCTGACCTTGCTTTGAGCAGGAGGATGAAGTAGGGTCTTCCTGAGGCCCGCTCCAACCTGAATTATTTTATGATCCAAACATATTATCATTAATTTTCCTGCATTTATTTGTTTATTTTTAGTTGAAATGGCTAAAAACCAAGGGTTTGGTGCAAAAGTTTCTAGACCTAATGCCTGAAGATAATTTTGCTTCTACAAGCCTTTTATTTTCCCACATGTAAGGTATCTTCATGTGCTTACCAAGATTATATATGCATATATGTTCACATTAACTGTGGTTGTTAGCAAGCTTCTTCCTCTAATGATATTTTTTTTCTAGTAAAATGGGAAAACAATTTGTCTGTCTCACTTGGAAATGATGTTGGAACAGAAACGGTAGACAGTTGTTGGAAGATAAATGAAAAATATAAAAAGTAAATAATACAACTGACCAGAACTCTTATACCATTGTCAAGCATACAGTGTGTGGGTAAATGAAAAATAATAGTAATTTTTAAAAATACATATTTCAGATTGAAATATTTAAATATAATTTTCTGATGAATTCAGTATGATTATTCTGAACTATGATTTTGCATGTCTTCCTGTAAAATTATTTTCCTTTATTTATTTAGAAAGGTAGCATTGCATTTTGGGGTATTTTTTGTGAAAACAGATGAAAACATAATGTTGCCAGGCTTTTTTTTTTTTTGTGTTGTTATTGTTTTAGATGAAAAGAGTTTTCTAAAGAACAGATCTTGTTGGAATCCATTGATTCATCAGAAATGTCAGAACTGCCAAAGTGAAAAAATTGAAAAGGCATGTTTTTCAATGGTTATTTCCAGTAAAAACATTTGTTCTAGATGATTCTGTAAATATTTGCTCTCAAAAATCAATGTTGCTATATGAATCTCTTGGCATATAAATAGCATAAAAAGATACTGTAAAGGAGCCCAGACATTTAGAGCTAAAATCTGTGTTTCATAATTTTTTATTTTTAGTTAGAATTTTTTTCTTGCTTTTTAATTTACTCTTTAAAAGCCTCATTATTTAAACTCAACATACATAACATACATAAAATGTATGGTATTCCATACATACTTGATGTTATGTTGATTTATATTTCTATATTTTTTATATTTAATAGATAGAACCAAGTGCTTCCATTTTCACTATTTTTTTTCCTGAATGCTACAAGTTTTGTATTTTAAAGTTCTCCATTAACTCTATTAAATTTTCTACAAGTTTGAAAGGGTGTGTCTGAGGTATGTGAACTGCAAGTGATGTTATAACTCTGTAGTGCTGAGAAGAATTGTCTGCTTCTTGACAAATTCTTCATAAAAGCAAAGGAGCTCTCAGCTCATCCCCTCCAAAGAAAAATTGGTTTAGAAATTGTAAAGAACAAAAAGAAATAGAAGGCCTAATTCTCTATTATTTTCTTCATTTTATAAAGACATTTTCATAGGTTCAAAGTAAAGGTAAAATACTGTCAAAATCAACACAGTAGTATTCTCTGTTTAGTTTTTCCTTCTTTGAAATGGTCAGATGTGCACTAGATTAGAAAATCAGGCTAAAAGTTCCTAACATGTAAAGCTTACTGTTTGATGCTGCAGTTTCACAAGCAATCAAAAATCCATGAAAAGCTGCATTTTTCTCTTTGGATTTATTTCCAAGGGCTAACAAGCATTTCTACACTGTAAATTGAATAACTGTTTTTTAAACAAGTTTGATATTGCAGAGATTAACTGAACAGGTCAATACTAGAGTCCTCTTGCCCAACCAAATAATCACTACAGAAATGATCCTTAGCTAGTGGTAATCTATACCTAAAAGAGATTTGTCCCAGAGTCTTAGCTATCATGCTGAATCCTGACTCAAAGATATTAAGGGAATATAAACTATGTCTCGGGGAAAAGAGGATGAAGAGGGTTTTTTTCCCCTCTCCTTTGATTTTTAGGCTGAGAAATTCCATTCATTAAATTTGCATCAATACTTTTTGCTGCTGGCTGACTATCATTTGCAAATTAAGAGATCCTTGGTGAAAGTATTAGGGAGAATGGAGATTTTTTTGAAAGTAGTTTTAAAATTAAGTAATATCTAAAAAATATAAAAATAGAAATGTTTCATATTTCCTTCTCTCATAATTTTCTTTTCTGCATGTCTCACAATGCAGCAGATGTTTTGCATAATCATCCTACAAAGAGTAAATACATGAAAAAATGAAACAACAAAACAGAGCTTTTCTACATTTCCCCCAGCAGGCATTCTAATTGCTTTCATGAGGCACTAATTAAAATTATCCTCTTTTTCCAGCATCAGATACACGTTTTTTGTACATATTCTTAGAACAGTAATGGATATCTATGCTCTTCTAAGGCCCCATTCAGTTGACATTTAAAGTAGAGGAAATTTCTGTTTATGTCAACTACCATTGCCAGCCGGGTGGGAATAAATAAGAGACACTTGTTATTAGGCAGAATGAGTTTGCTGCTAATAATAATTGTGAGCTGCAGTACAGAAGACTGTTAGCCTCTTCTCAGGGAATGCAGAAAGCAATTTCTTACCAGCATTCAGTATACTAACACAGGAAAGAGACATTATAAAAATCATCTCCATTGAGTCTTATCTACTGAAGACATGTGAGTCCATTAGCTTTTGGGATACCAGTAGAGCAGTCACTAAGACATGCACAGTGTTTGAATATACATCTCATTTTCAGGCAGTTAGATTAATGAATTATAGAGACTAGCTGTTTAGTCATCATCTATAGGAATGATAACATAAAATCACATGATTTGAAACCCTAGGCTATTCATGACATAAAGAGAGTTTTACATAATGAGACTATCAGAATGGAGTTAAAATTATCTTTAACTGTTTCCTTTTGTAGGTTAGGCAAATAAAAATGAAGCCACAGGTTGACTTCTAAGAAGGGGGTGTGGCCTTTACTACACGAGGAGTGAGAATTTCTTTTTTGTCTATCTCTTTATGTCTATACACCAGACCCAATAACAATGTAGCAGCAACTTGCACTCACTTTTACCACAGTACTGTAAAGCCTGCATCATAAAACACAGTAATCATCAATAGGCAGGATGCCAATGACCTGTATGGTGTTTAATGCAGACCATCCCACAGATCTCACAAAAGCTGTTGGTGCTGGGAGGAGCATGGGGGGGAGCAGTAGCCCACATCCTGTCCTGACTGTCAGAACTGGGCAAAGATAACCAAGGAACATTTTGTACCAACAGTCTTGTGGGGGCTGTCTAACAATCAGGGCACATGAAGATCTTATGGCAGATTCTCCACAGCCCCTCTTTCTGGCTACGTAAGCCCTGATCTGTGCACAACGCTTAGTGGAGAGTACAGCTTTCTGCAGATTTCCATTATGTCCTGCGGATCTAGTCCCTCAGGAACAGAAACCTGGAGAGAAACCATAGTGTCTGGAGCTGGGAAAGGCTGAGGACAAAACACCTGAGGAAATGAGTAGCTACTAGGAAGAGATTTTTTTTGTTTGGTTTGGTTTTGGTGTAAAATTTTTAATCTTTATGTTCTTGAGACTTGGAGCAGTACTTTGCACCATCCCTGTTAGTGTCACTAAGTGGACCAGCAATATCCATTCACTATATTTTAATGAAACTATTAAAACATTAATTGGTAAAACAAAATTTCCTAGCTTCATATGTATTATTTGTTCTGTTTTACACATAGCAAGCTTTTGAGTGTGACCTATCCAATAAAACTGAAAACTATGGAAGAAAAAAAATTTGGACATTTTTATGTTGTTGGTATCATTATAGCTATTGTCAATTATATATTTGGAGAAAATAAGAAACTCCAGAGTAGAAAAATGGTTAGGTTAAAATTCTTTATAATAGCAAAATTCTGCAGAGGTTGTGCATTAGCAGGAGATTAATGTTGGAGTGCAAATTATCCATCATATATCTAGTATGATATTTACTTGTTATCTGATCAAACATTTAATCCAATATGGGCCTCATACTTATATTGTGTATATAAATAAATTGTATTTTTTTTTCTTTCTACCTGAGAATTTTATCACTTTTCTTTTTCCCCTTTCAGCATTTAGGCAAGCAAAAAGAAATTGTAAGCAGCCAGCATCTGTAAATATATCATGGTGTTGTCTACCATAGGCAGGAGTCCTTTAAAAATTGAACATTATCTGTGTTACTAACACTTGACACAAACTACCAATTCTCATTATTATGCAATTATTATGTACTAAATAGGAAGTTATTTCCATTTGTTTTTCGTTTGTTTGCTTGTTTACTTTCCCCAGACTGCGTCTGTATTGGTCTTGTTGTCCAGTTCTTTTGAGCAGTGCTAAAAGATTTTCTTTTATTTAACATTCTATTATGAGGTAGTGCAAATTATATAGTCTTTTTCACCACTAGAGTCACTGTAACAACAATATATTAGTAGTAAAAGTGGAGAAACAAAAATTAAAAAACATACTGTAGTCTGGATTTCTTGAGGCATCTCTTTTATATGCTATAGTATACCTTACAGAGGAGGAAAAATTATACTCAACAAAAAAACATTTCAGAATATGCCTTAGTTCTGAGTTTCAGCAAAAGAGATGAAGCAACCTCACTGATACAACTAGATATTACTTGGAATTTGTAAACAACTCACTGTGCAAACACATTAGAATCTGACCAAGCTCTTAGTTGTTATGTTCACATTGAATATGTATTCCCATTCAGACTGAAGTTTTTCAAAGGAGACAGTCGTTTATTCCCTAAATTATACTAAATTGCATAACAGTGACATAATTCTGAGATGAAGGAGTGTGGTGTACACTGTTATAGGAAATGAAACAAGCAGCTGTTAAATGAGGGTTTGTGTTGCAGCACCTGCTTCTGAATCCTCAAAGTAAATGGAAAAATTGGGTTAATGGTTTTGTTTATCAACCACTTTCCAGTTGTTTTTGTCCGTTCTGAAGATAATAAACTTCTAAGGGACTTATAGGACTGTAAGGCATGATAGCATGTTTAAAAAGCATATTTTTAAAAAGTAGTGGAAAAATGATTATTTGTTTTGGAATTTTCAGGCTTGATCAGCTCCCATGCTAAGCATTTTACTTAAAAATTATTCACCTATTCAGAATTAATATCCTTTGATAGAAGATAATAATTGTTTGCAAATTACTAACTACACTACCATAAATTAGATACAGTAAATATAATAACAACAAAGTAATTATTGGCTTTGTTTTAAAGCATCAAAAGCAATTGGAAACGTTCATCCTGGGTTATATAATCCTACTTTGGCTGTTAATGAACACCTGATGTCCCTCAACTACCTCATTTCACACCATAAAATCAGAATTAGGATTACTAATAAACTGAAATTTGCAGCAAGACCTCCACATTCTATGGTGCAAAGCAGATCTAAAAAATCTTCTAGCAATTGCCTGTCTGTGACATGTTTTTAAGCAGATGAGAGGCATTGCTGTCTTCTGCTCAGCTGAGGAGAAGGAAAGCCAGTGCTACCCCTCCCGTGTGTCCTAATTGCTCTGCCAAAGGTCTTTTCCATATAAGTGTTTTCTTCCAGGCACAAACTTGTTGGAAAGATCCAATGAGAGTCACATACACAGAAGTGTAGGTGAATATGTACAATTATTTTTCATTTATTCTATTCCTAATGTGAAAAAAGCTGTTGAGGTTAACTAATATGTTTCTTTTATTCCAGTTTCTTTAATTTTTAGAGCAATTGTTCAATTCCAGTAAATTTATTTTTAGCAGTATATCACCAATTCCGGGGAGCATATTTTATAAACAGTTTCCATGATTGAGTAACATCAGTGGTTTTCTAACTATGTAGTATAAATATTTGTTTGCTTTTACTGAATGTTTTGAGGTTTTTGTTGTTTCTTTTTTTCAAAAATGCTAGTGCAAAGTTGATGCAACTAGTGCTAACTGATGTGTGACATGCTTTAAGGAAACACTGATATCTGGAAGTGTTTTCCATTTACTGTACATCAGGCCCCAGATAGACAGAAAACCATTTCAAAAATTTTTGATGTATTGCTTTTGGCATAAATATTTTCCTTTTAACCTTAAGAGTCCCATAACATTCAGTTTGACAGCAATATATGTGTGTCAGGAATTTGTCTGTCATGTATGAGCTCTTAAATAATTACAATTATTACAATTGTTTTAATATATAGGCTCTTTCAAATGCAGAGAGGAATAATTCCTGTTCTCACAGCAGAGGTGTCTGATTACTTTTATAACTTCAAGGAATATGTTGGCAAGAATTATTTTCTACAGAAATATATCTGACTTAAAAATGTGTGACTAATATATATTCCAAAATAACACAATAAATTTTTATAGGAGTTAACTTAGAGCTGCTGCATCTAGTTGTACATCATCCACTAAGTTCTAGATAAAACAACCAAAAAACCCCCCAATGTTACATATTTTGGGTTTTTAATATATTTTGATTCAGATGCTATATAATAATCTAGGATTTAAGGATATAAGTGCCATCTATTAGCTTCATCAGGGATATTATAAGCAGTGTACTTACTGAAACAGGCTTACTATAATTATGTTGTATTGTGATTTCCTGTTACAGTTAAAAAGTATCATGAATTACACAGCATTTAAAAAGAAAATGGCAAAAAACCTGTAAATTTTTATTTTGTCCCCTTTATTTTTTTCTGTTCTATATGCCTATTTTCCTTCCATTTTGTTTAATGTTTTCCTCATAGAATATGGTGGGAAGATGTTATAAAAAGTTAAGATATCTAAACATTTCATTGAAAATACGTTATAATTATTCACATTTTCCTTTGCTAACTTTACCTAATTTTGGTTTTTTGGTTTTTTTTTGGTTTTTTGGTTTTTTTTTGTGTTTCTTTTCTTTTGAAATCTGAAATATATTCAAAATCATCTGGGAAAGCAGTCAGAATTGATCATCAAGGTTCATTCAATAGCTTTCATGTTTACACTCTTAGTAAAGAAAAAGCCACACAACTGACAGAAATATTTTCCTTGGAAAAATATGTTTAAGTAATTTATGAAATAATAAACTTACCACGTGAGTGATGAAACTGAGGAAGCATAGCACACAGCAGAGGAAGCTCTATACACAAAATGTAGAGAGGTAATTTTTCAAATACTGTAAATGAATATACTTACCAAACTGTATTAAGTGTTTCATTCTTTCTTTTATAATGTCAGTCTTGCTATTTACATAGCGTGTTTGTTTTTTCTGGTTTTTATTTGTGTATAACACAATATATATAGTAAAACAAAGCACAAACCAACTGTAAAAAAGCAGATGAAAATATATGTAGACCAACTATTCTTTTTATCACTTGAATGAAAGTAGTGTTGCTGATGCAGTGAAAAAATTGCAATTATTTCAATGTAAAACTTTCAGCTGTACATTCAAAACCTAGGGGTATGCACAGAAAGCATTTCCAGCAGGGTTCCCTGAAAATAATACAGTTTTCCAATAAAAAGTTGCTATTCAGTAACATCTATGGAAAAAATAAAAAAGAAAAAATGCAAGCAAGGCTTCACAATGTGCTGGGAATATCAACCCAGCACATTGATTATGATTGATTGACCTATTTCCTCCTTGATGAGTTTAAAAGTTTGATAAAATTAATTATTTAAAAATCTGATGTACTCATTGAACTATTACCATCCTTTGCTGTTATATTCAATGTACTGAACAAATGACAGTGGAAATAATTGGAAAATCAGAGGCTCAGAAAGGTTAAGTGACTTTCCTGAGGTCATAACGTGGATTTTTTTTGACCTCTTGACTTGAAGAGCCATATTTAGTTTCTTCTCCAGCTTAATCCAATTAGTCGTTTGATAATCAGTTCAGAACAATTGTTTTCTGCCATCTGTTTTTATCACATAGTTTCCGAACCTGCCATATGTGCTCTGTTGGAGATGGACATGAGGTCTGATGTATGTTTCTTTTTGTGGTGCTCAGAACCTATGGCAATCATAACACTTCTCTGCAGAATAATGAAGTGGGTTTGGTACACTTGCATTTTACTGTGCCTGTCCTAGGCAACTGCCTCAGTCTCCATATGATCTTTAGAAAGAGCCCTGAATACTTGAATAATTTTTCTCTCCCACTTCAGCAGCTATAGCTATGGACATTAAAATAAACTGCATTGTGTTTGCCCTAAAATAAATGTGTGTAGCACTTGGCAGATCTTTGCTCTAAATACACCATCATGAGAGTTTTTCAAAATACATTACTTCAGTCAATAAATAAGGCATTAAATCCAACAATAAAGTGGGTAGTTCTAGGAATGCATTTGCTCCACTTGATTGGGCATACTACCTACTGCGTAGTAGGGGTTTTTGCATTGTCCAAACACTATAAAGAAATTACAATCAGACTGGTACAGAGAAAATTGCTCTTCATACGGACCGTAGTACTGCTTTCTTGCATTACTATTTTCAGCCCGTTTTCATGCCATATCTCCATCCCTAGTATAGGGTTTCTTAAAAATAATTCATCAGTAACTAAGTTTTTCTTTTTGACTGAGGATACCGTAACATTGGTGTGGCATAAGAAAGAAGAAAAAGAATGTGTAAAATTATTCAGCTGAGCTCACTCAGGGAAAAAC
The DNA here is from genome assembly GCF_001522545.3 of Parus major. Classification (NCBI taxonomy): domain Eukaryota; kingdom Metazoa; phylum Chordata; class Aves; order Passeriformes; family Paridae; genus Parus; species Parus major. Next base: position 86,340,523 of record NC_031770.1, read on the forward strand.
CAGTGCCTTTAAAGATGAACCTAAGTGTTTTAAGAAAGCATTAAATGTCTGTATGAATATATCTGGGAAAAAAATTCAAGTATTAGGAAGAGTCTTAAGTATCCAAAGCATGTTCGAGTCCTCGAATCATAGAATTATTTTGGTCAGAAGGGGCCTTTAAACATCATCTAGTCCAACTCTTGTTATAGGCAGGATTATCACTCATCTTTATTAAATCACTTTTATCAATTATTGGCAATTCACATTTCACAATGCAAACAGGGAATTTTCAATTTTAGGAGAAAGAAAAAAAAGAGAAAAATCTCAAAATACAGCAATTCTGGCCAAAGATTCAGTTAAAACTGAGACCTGTCCAACCACTGTCTGAAGGAAGTAACTGAAAGCAGGTGCTGTGAGCACGTGCCATCAGTTGCTACATGGATGATGCAAGTGCAGCATATGAGGGCAGCTATTATGATGTGCTTTTTCTCATTGCAAGATTGATATTACCCAATGCTTTTAATTTAGTGGAAAATTAGCATCTCTGTGAGCTTGGTGCTTGTCTGTGGTCACTTGGACTTCCTGAAATTAGTTTTAAGTATCAGACACTACTGAAGAATCATTGGAAACATCACTTAGACTGCTTAATCAATGGTTTCATTTATTTTACATTTTCTGGACAAAAGTTGCTATTAATGGCATGGTGTAATGAAAAGTCAAACACTTGAGTGATTTTTGTTTAGCTGTTTTACAACTGGAAACTATTACATAGGGGAGATGAAAGAATGGTAACATGACAAGCAAAGAATTAGCTTCATCACTGAAGGTCAGTATTGCTTTGTCTTTGCATGAAATGATCCAGATTTCCCCATTTTTGTATGCCACATGATTTGATATCCTGGTATTTTGACTTCAGGATGTTTCCAATATAGAAGAATGGCCTGAAATATATATGCTGAATGAGATACCCTTTCCTCTGCACTTAGACCTTTGTCATGAATTCAGAACACAAGGAGGTTTCTCCTGAACTTTGGAAATGGCTGTCTGCTTGCTGGCTGTTAAGACCATTGCAAACCAGCTCTAATGAAGTATATTATGAGTATTAAAATTTAGTTCTGAAACAGACAATGTTAAGAGAAGAAACTTCCCACACCGATACCACAAATGTCCAACTAATTTTATGTTAGTTCTGAAAAGCTTCTTGTTCATCAAAAAATTACTACTAAAACACACTGAAATATTACATGCTCTGTTTCACTGAAGCAAGATTCAATAGTGGTAGTAATTTGCTGTATTCCAGCTACAGCTTTGATTCCTTCAATAAATAAATTATTAGAACTATTACTTTATGAGACAGAATATTTTGCACTATGCCTAATTCTAAAGCCTGAAGGAAGAAATTTTTTGCACACTACTTTGCCACAGATGTTTCAAAATTAGATAGTATTTAAAAATTTACTATCCTAATTACTGGGGAAAATTTCAATAGCTTTGTTTTAGAATTAGTCTGGTAGTCTAGTATGAAATATTTGATGCTAAGAGCTAATAACATTTCAAATTACAGGATAATTTAAAAATTGAAGCTGGCATATTTATTATGCTTAATTATTAGGGAAATGACCTTGAGTAATGCTGTAATAAAGTATTTGTGAGACGTGGTTTAAAGGTATTAGTACATAATCAGGGCATGGAAGCATACCTATAAACATTAAGACCTGACCAAATTAATAAAAAAATACATTGGTTGAAATTTGCACTTCATCTTTCACTGCTAATTTTTTTACCATTTTACCTTTTAAAAGTCAAATAAACCCCAGTGTTTCCAACTTCTATTACAAAGGTTTGTAATGAATTTCAAATAAGAATCAGAGTTAATATGTTCGTGGGTTTTTCTTCCATTGAAATAAGTACTTTTAGCACTGCCATTAAACAGTAATTTCTACAAAGACTGAAAAAGTGACAGAACTACATGTGTACATGTAGTACTGTGCAGGGGATTTTTTTCCTTAAATCTTATTTTGATGTACTTTATGTGTATAAGAAAATCACAAACTTTAAAGAATCATTCTTGCTACCTGGTTTGTAACAGTACAATGATGGTATCGTACAAGCACATCACAAATATTACTGTTAGAAAATATACGTCCCAACAGTAATGAGCTTAATTTCTTCCAAAGGCAAGCACTTCAAATAAATTTAAACATAGAATTGTATGTGTTTGTGAATGTCTGTTTTCATTCATCAGTCAGTGTCAATATCTACATACAAAATCAGCAAAAACAACAACAAAACTAACCAAACTTAGAAAAGAATTGTTATCTGACTCTGTGAGAGTAACTTGCAAAGTGAACTTCTGTTTTTTTGAACAGCTGTTGAAGTCCCAGCAAAGTCAGGAACAAGTTTCTCAGGATTTTCTTCCATCTAAAGTTATTTGTAGCTAGAATGTTCAGATTTGCCTCATCATATAATGTCATCTGGATTCATGGAAACTATTGTGTAATGACAGAACTTCTTATTTTTCAAGACATATGCATGGTATTAGATTAATTATGTCAGTGAATATGTTAGTATATATTATTATCAAAGTCCAGCAATCTCTATTTTGAATATATTTCTTTAAAAGGGGTTGGGGGTTATTAATTTGATTTTTTTGTTCATTATCTCTTGTTAAAACTGGAGAATTTATCAGCTTAATCAGGTTACTCTTCCAGCAGCTAAGATAACTGTATTTTTTTCACCACATTCCACACTAAATTTGTTAGTGTCTTCAGAACAGGCACTGATAAACTACATTTGAAGTTAAATAAAACTAAATCACTAAAAAAAACCAACAAAAAGATAAACACATCCTTTAAAAGTTACCAGAAGACATACAGTTGGGTAATGTCATAGAGTTTTATAGGAATTTGATTTGATTAAGCTGTCATTCAACAAGTGTTCTTCAGAACTTAATTTCTAAAGTTTGAAAGCTTTATTAGGCTATTGTTGCAGTCTGCATAGTTTCTATCCCTGTCAATTTAATACAGAGGTGACTGTATAAAATTAAATGTATGATATAATACATTTCCTTCTTTCTCTAGTAGTGACACATGGCTTCCTTCTGTCAATGCCTCTTTAAGAGGCAAATTGATATCTTCTGAGTCTTCTTGACACAGGAAAATTAATAAAACTAGGCAAAACTAAATATAGCTCAATAGCACTATTCAGTTTATTGTGCTGTATATTGCATTCATTGGAGGAAGAGACATACATATTTAGCAAATGCCTTCAAGTAGGAATACTCATCTGAAACCTGGCATGTTTTCATGTTTCAGGCATAAGAGTATTTACCACTGCATAAGTTATAATGTATTTGTTGCATACCCATAATTTTCATGGTTATGATAGTCCAAGATGAAAGCGCACTTCTGATGTATGTTTTCCTACCTATTAATCTCCCTAAATATATTTTTTTATGGTAAGCAATATTATATTTTCAGCTGTTATTCATGACAGATTCTAGCTTTCATGAGGTTATTTTGCATGCTTGTTTTGGATAAAGTCTAGTGCTACTATGTGCAGAATTTCTAAAGTTATTCATTCATATATATCCTCTCACTGAATCAAAAGAGCAAAGTTTTTTCAAATTAAAATATTAAAACCATTAAACACCCCTGTGGCTAGTTTTTTTCATTTCCTCCACTCAGAGTCACAGATTTAAATACACCTTTCAAGATACTGATATCACAACACATTAATAACCAACCTCTGAATCTTGAATATTTTTCAATTTAAACAAAGTGCATGTATTTAAGAACCTGAAGGCAGGCATGGTTCTTTCTTTTGAGGCTGTTTTAAGGCTGTCCCACACCCTATATATGCCTGATACTCTTTCTCCATTCATCATAGGGTGATGAATGCTCACTTAGAAAAACACCTCTTATATATGCCTGATACTCTTTCTCCATTCATCATAGGGTGATGAATGCTCACTTAGAAAAACACCTCTTTTGTGTTCCTTTAATTTCTGTTTTTTTCTGGTTTATTTTTTTATTTGTTTGTTTGTTCTGGGGTTTTCTTTGGTTTCATTTTGTTTTAGGGGGAGTGAATATTTGGGTTTTTTTGTGTATGTGTGCATATGTATTTGTGGAACACCTCACCTAGAAATATTTTGTTCTTAGGCCCCACTTGGTGTGTCTTCTGATGAAGAAAGTAACTCTAGGCAAATGGCAGATGAATTCTGAGATACAAATCTTCTCCAGAGCCCCATGCTTTGACATCAGCAAATATGCTTTGTGTACAAGATTTTTTAGAGCTGTCTGTGACCTTGAATAAAACAAAGCACTCTCACACACACCTTATTCTTTACCTCTCATCAAACACAAAATTTAAAGACTTCTCCCTCTTATTCTGTACTTGTCCATAACCTTGCATAGAAAAGAGGAAGGCAACAACAGGAAGGAATGTATCAGGAATGAGCAGAGGGTGCTCTGGAGTGATGGAGAGCGGTGGTGATTTGAAAAAGGGGGGAATGGTACAGAAGACAGGAACCTGGAGATCATATTTACTGCTGCTTTTTTTTCTTCCTATAAATGAAAACTAAGATGAAAACTAAGATTTTACATAAATTGTTAGTCTGGTAATTTATATACATATCAGGATGATTTTTTTGAACAAGACATCTTTCTCACTACACTCATTCTCTCTCAAAAAAAGTTACATTAGGGTGAAAATAACATCAATTTTTATTCCCTTTGGTTTGTGCACATCAGCTCTGGGTGCACCAGTCAACAGAAAGCATGCATTCAGAAAGGCACACTGGCATGTCACAATAAAGCAGTTTGAAGTAAGGGGACTTAAAAGTACAAGACACAAACACTCTCTGCCCATCTTCCCACTACTTGTAGATACAGTGAGGATTCTTGAGTTCTTATTACAGACTAGACCAAAATCCCAAGCACATCTAAGCAGAGGTTTGTTCTGTCCCTTCATGGAAAGATGGAGACATATCATTGGAAAAAATTATAGTTTTTATTATATATATATATGTATAATTTGCTTTAAACTACTAAGCAATCCTTTGAAATCCTTGGGCATGTTAAGAGGACTACAGCTATAGATTGTATTTTATTATTAATGCATAGATATTTGTAGTTGTTGTTTATCCCTCTTAAGGGATCTTTAAACATGGGAATTAATCCTTTCTCTGAGGATGCAGTCCACAGTACAAGGATTATAAAGTCCTGCCATGCTGCAAATGATTTTCTCAATGTCTAAGTACAGAAGAAAGCTTATTCAAAGTTGTTCCAGAACAGTTTTTGCTTATTTCCTTCTAGAACTATCTGCAATTATACCATTCCAGACTGCTCATTTTTCCCAAAAATACATTGTCTAGAGCTCTCACCAAAAGGTTGTGTGTCTAATTTTCTGCACTCACTTTATTTCCTCTTAGATCTAAGACTAAACCTGCATTATCTCTGATACATTATTCCCACTCAGGGAATAAAAATTACAGTGACCTCATGCCCAGCCACAAAATAACTATAACTACAGGTACAACATGTGTGCTTACATGAGTTTAGATGTATTGATTAACATCAGTGTTAACATAAAGGTGGAGAAAAAGGTTTGTGTAGAGGAAATTTTTGCTGCAGAACTGACCTCACAGAGCATAGGTAATGCATTTGGAAATGCTCCAGAGAAACCATTGCTCCAGATACGGAAAAGATCACATAGGTCACGCATTTTTACAGTCCAGAGATGTCTTACATGTAGTTTTAAGACAGTAACAATGGATCCTCTATATTCCACATAGCAGCTAGGGCCAACAGGCCAGCTGGGTATTGAGATGCTGCAAAACAGATTCATGGAGCCTCTGCTGGACCAGCTGAAGATGGTGCTGCAATAATGACTTCAACAGACTCTTGTCATCATCCAAAGAGGGACTGATCATCCTGTTCTAGAGATTTGAATACATGTAAGAATATCCTTGTACAAAGAAACACACAATTCTACCCCACCACCACCCCATCATCCCACACCCCCAAAAAAGCCCTAACTAAACGCTATTTCTGTGAGTGTCTGTACAGCACGAATCTACAAGGCCCAGACCCCTCTAGGGATAATGATGGAAGATCTTTTTCTCTCCTCTTGTTTAACATTCATGCAATAAATTGTTTCTGATTAACATTATCCATTTCACACTGTTTAGGAAATTTGTCAGTCTGTAAATTTTAAACTCTTTTCTTTATTTTCACTAAGTTCAACCCCATCCTGTGTGAATATGTTTTCTTCCTTCATGTGTGATATAACTGTTTCTCATGCTTTGTCCATGTAAACCAGGTATTTGGTTTTTTCCCACAAAATGCCATGTACTTTACTTAAAATTCTAGAGCTGTTGAGTATTCTCTTGTTATGTTTTTTGTTGTTTCTTTTTCCTACTGAAATTGCATCCTTCAATTTTTAAACCATATGAAATTAAGAATAAAAATATTCATTTGAGGACCAAAGGTGTTCCAAAGGGGACAAAAGCTTTTCTAAGCATGAACTATATCATCAGTAATAAGCTCATCTTCTTACTGTCAGCAGATGTATGATGTAATAAAAAGAAAAAAATAACCAAAATAAATCTCCAGTTTTTATTATAAGTTATATTTTTTCACTGTTGATTGGTTATCAGATCTGTTGTTTCTGTAATCACTCTGGGGATGAGGTAAATGAGATAGATGATGCATTGACCAAATATTTCAGTTTATTAGAATGACAACCATTGCAGATCCCTTCCAGATTTTCTGTATTCATAGTCATGACAATAATAAGGTACAGATAAATATATAGCTCTGAATAATTCAGGAAGCAACTTTCTAATGGTTTCTGATTTTCCTTTTTTTTAAATTTCTTCTCTGCATCATTGCAATACCACTTTATATATTCTCATTTTCCCATTATCTCTCTCTTCTCTTCTATGATTACTTTCATTCTTGTTGCTTTTCCTCACTACTTCAGACTATTAAAAAATGTGGTCATATTTTAATATATTTGTATGTTTGGTGTGGTTTTATATACTCAGTAAAAAATTTATCATGCAAAACAAGATATAGACATAAATTTTGAGCACTTTAAAAAGCTCATGCTGTGTTAGTGTTGTTAAGCTTTTGACTATCCCTTGTTGACTTTCTTTTCCTAGTTCTAAGTTGAAGTATATTTATTTCTGTACAATTCTTTTTTCTTGCAAAGTTATGATGCTGTAAAGATACTTGAGATGTTTCTGTGCTAAAAGTAAATAATAAACTCAACTTAATAAGCCTTAGGAGTAATAAACCTGTAACATAAATGGTATATGACAACATTAGTGAAGTGACCTAACAAATAGGTCATTGAAATAACAAAAAGGAATCACAAGCTTAACTGGATACTAAACACAAGAGAGGAAAAAAAGGAGAAAAATGTCCTTCAGTAGAAAATAACTTAAAATTACTGTTTAATTAATGCAGAATCTTAGATATTCCATGGAACTCTCACTATCAGTTTACAGTTATTTTTGGTGTATTTAAAAATGTAATAATTTTTAGTCTAAAATTTGACAGTGTCACTCAAACTTACTTTTCATCCATATTCTTATACTCTTCAGAGTACCCTTAGAGACATTTATACCTGAAAGTACAATCTGCTTTCTATTACATATTCTGTAACACTTCTTTTAAATTGCAGATATTCAGTCCATTGCTCTAGCTCTCTTAGAACTTTATCAGAACTTCAGTTCTGAGAAATTGAAACATCCAAACTAGAACTGATAGAGTTGCATAGCGAGATCTAAGATATGCCTTCAAAACATATCAGCACAACCTTTACCATAGCATTCTCAGTTTATTATCTGCTGGAAATAAACAAGCAAAGAAAGGGATGTTTCTTATTGAGTTCCTAAAGTTTCCACTGATAATACTGTAGGAGAAAAATGCTATGAAAATGTATGTTTTGATAAACAAGTTTTTTTTATAGATTTCAATTTCACAGTCAATAGCAACATTCCTCATTATAGTTAGGACCTTAGCCCACACCAGAACTACATGTGAAAAGACATACTTAAATGTTTATTTTTACAGTGTAAAAACAATCTCTAAGCATCTAGTCATTCAACTGAGCAAACACACAGTGTTACTGAACAATTAACCTTAATGCACAAACAAAGGAGGATGAGATTTTTGTTGGTTGTTTTAGTCCTTTGCAAGACTTAAATTATTGCTAAAGAGACAGAAATATTTTAATAGAAAGCTATGACTATTCCTATACATTCCAGATACTGCAGGATTCTCATACTTCATTGATTCTCTTCTTTAACGATCATTGCTAATCTGTGCAATGAGCAAGTAGAAAACTAATATGGATGAGCAGTCTGTGATTCTCTCAAGTAAATTTTACGGCAGCCTGTAAGTACTTGATATGCAGATCACAAGATTACATCCTATATTGATTTAATTAACAAGAATAATTGTACTGCAATCGTGACTGTTTCCTAGGTAGACTTATAATGGTACCATCTCCCATACTCTGAATAGGTGTTACAGCATAAAATAATTGTCTGTCGTTCGTCAATCTTTTTCAGACCTTCTCCTTTTAATGTCCACATTATTAGAGCTAACTTATGCTACTAACCTTGCAGTTGAGGGGAAAAAAAGACTCAATCATAACTGACTAAAGTACAGAGAGGTTTTTGAGATGTCTGACCTGGAGTTCCATTTTACTACAGTTGCTTGTTGAAGCTCTTATTGCTCCACTTGACCAGGAAAAGACTTATTACCTTGGAAAAGCCATGGATTTTGTTGTGCTTTACATGTCTAGTGAAACTTATTTTTATAATATTATAAAATTATTTTTTTTCCACCAAAAGAAATAAAGCAGATAGGTAAAATTGTTTAAAATTATTTCTCTAATTCAAGAGAAAGAATATACTCCATCTCTGCTCTGAGAGACCACACAACACATTTAAACATTTCAAACCTATGCAGAGATTGAAGTCAGGCTCTCAAACTCAGTGTAACCATTGATGTAAATTTTCACACTGACTACAGAGTTTTCATTCTGAATCAGAAAAAACCACATTCATGAGAATATGCGAATTCTCGTCCCGGAGGCTGACAGATCAAAAAGGTGTAAAGATGCCTCTAGTGTGCACTATTTCAGAGGGTAGATGTGACCTCAAAATCCAACTCATCAAAGTACCTAAGCAGAGGTTTAACTTTATAATGAGACTCACTAACTTGTATAATGTACTTACTGTTAAAAAAATGCTTAAAAATTGACTAACCTTAATGAAGTCATGAATCAGAAGGGGTAATGGTACTCACAAAACAATTAGAAATGTGACACAATTTTGCTACTAAAAAGTATATATGAAACAGCTTCAGTATATGTAATTTTTATTATTACTATGATTTTCTTTAGGTGAGAGAGCTCATAGACAAAATAAAGGTATATAAATTGAAACTACATTAGCCAGGATGTAGCTGAACAGGAGCATAGTAAAGTAGTTAAAGTAGTGTAAACAGCAATAGAATGTAAGCATTCTGTTAAACAGTTATGGCATAGTGAAAGACAATGTAGGAACATTTTTCATAAGTATATGATCTGTGTGACCACCAAAGAGGCAACAAATTCAAATAATAAAAATTAGTAAAGGCATGAGATAAGCAAAAGAAGAGATTACAAATAGGCAAGGAACTCTGCATATATTCTATATTCAAATATATAAGAAAGATGCATTCAAAAATAGTGCTCCATTCAAAGATGATAAAAGCAATTCATGAACAGATAAAAATTCCTCATAGACTCTTTGTGAGGGGTACAACAATACCTCAGGCATAAATCAGGAAAATCAGAGAAGAAAGATGACAGGCTCACTTCAGTTCTGACATCTTTCAGCAACGAGCTCCCCAGACCAATCTCTTGGGCCTCAGCAACCAACAGTCACCAAGGACTGTAGATATCTATGATAACTAAACAACTTTGGCTCCACAGCACTGAAAGAGCTTATTTATGATGCAAGTGCTAAAGATGAAGTTTTTAAAATGCAGTAATAATGATTAATATTATGTAAGAATAAGACAGTTGCATTACACATGAATGGATTATTTTATAATATTGAGAATATATATATATGTATGTATATTTGTTTGGAATTTCTCATCACAGCTGTTTCTAGATACTGGATCTATGTATCAAGTCATACATATATGCATAAAAGCTTATGCCATTCTCACAATTCTTAATATTTCACCGAACAGGTATGTGCTATGTGCTAGTAGAACAATTTGTACTTCTGGTCTACTCATCAAAACTCACAAATTAATAAAAATAGAAGGGGAGGGACAGGCAGTGGAAATTATAATAAACTTTATTATTATACTTTTGCAAGCGGTTGTTCCAAGTAATGAAGCATTACTAAAAATGATGAAAAGAACAAAACACTTGGAAACAGAAAGACTAACACAGTGTAATTTAATAGTGTCTACTTTACTTTCCCATGAGAATTGCCTTTGTTTGTAACTTGAAGCTCTTACAGTTTCATTACAAAATCAGAATTAATCACTACTGTTTAAATTGTTCTCCTAGAGCTATTAAAAGTTTGGGTTTGTTTTTCTTCAGGTGCTCAACATCAAAGAAGCATGTACTTAGCAATTATGGCTGGTTAAGTTGCTACCCTTTTTTTCATTTTGCAATAACAATTAAGTGTTCCAAACATTATGTTAAGATTTATCTAAAAGCTACATTTTTTTCAGGACGTCATGTGCTATTGCCAGAACTCCTATTCACAGACCATAGATGAAAAGTACTTCTGTTTAACACAGAGCTAAATACACTGCCAAATCATTGTAGTTTTAGCACAAAATGACATCTCCTTTCTTTACTGAAATACCAAGTAGCAACTTATAGTAAGATTTTTAGCAAAGGTAGAAAATTAATGTAACTTGTCAGGATTTTACAGTAAAAGGGACATTTCTTATGAATGCTGCAGGAGTAATGGAACACATCAACCCTGACAGCTATTGATGACTCACTCTACCTGGAGTTTACCACTCTCCCCCAGTAAAGCCAAAAGAGAAACCCTTTGAGCATTCCTAACCCACTTAAGTGTAACCTCAAGTAATTTTGCATTAGAGTAGTCCTAACACATGAGATGGCTCATGGCAACTTGGCTGTCTTTGTCTAAAATACATTCTGTTCCAAGCATTCTACAACTTCTGCCACTGAACAATTGAAGTACAGTAGTATTGAACTGTTGTCTCCAAAGGGATGGTGTGATTAAGTTCTCATTCTGTTAGTAATTTCTTGCAGCAGCATTTTGACTCTAATGTCTTTCCAAAGCTCTCCTTGTTTTTCCTGGTTTTTAATGGAAACAGGACAGATAATTGCACAATGTAATCATATAACTTTTACTTCATCTGCAGCAGAAAATATTATCAAAGCAGATTTTATTAATACAAAAACTATACATTTTGAATGTAATTAAAGTGCTACCCTGCTCTGTACATCATAAAATTAGAAGCACTTAATTCTTTTCTCTCTTAGATGTAGTCTAACTAAGATTATGTTAAATATATTTTTTGCTGACTGACAAAAAAAAGGGATTTTAGCTTTAAATTCAGAAACCACTAAATGTGCTTTTCAGAGACAAAAAAACGGGGAACTAACTTTGCTAAAGGGTAGATGTTAATAAAAACAGTAATCTCTGTTTCAGATTTCCATGGCTGGAATTTATACATACAGACTGACTTTACAGTCATAGAGCAAATTAAGCAACTTTATGATGTGATTCATTTCAGCCTAAACAGATGTCTGAAAGAAGTCAGACAAACTGCATGCTTGAAGTGCATCTCGGTATCTATAAAAAAAGGAATTATTGGGCAAGTAGAATGGTTGTAGATGTCTTTATTAAGTATCTGTTTTTCTGACATTGTGTTTTCAAGTGGAAATCTGTCATAGGGACCAATATGACTTTTTAAATTTTTTTTTTTTCCTTCTTAAACTTCAGTGTAAAAAATATGCACTATGACACAGACATTTTAAAAATCACCTATTTTAATTCTCATAAGATAGAATAAAATGGTATTTTGTTGTACCGATTTAAATTAATTTTCCTTTGGAGTTAGAGTATTTCAGTTTTAAGTATATCTTTTTTTTTTTCTCTTATAAACTTCCAAAGACGAATAAAAGTGCAATGGTGCAGAAAGAAAAGAAAATTTTATTAATCTATTTTCAATTTATAATGAAAAAATATTGGCCAATTGAAAATTTTAAAGCTTTTAACATAAACCTATTTTGAAAATGATTAAATATTTGTAAATAGAAAAATATCAAAATGCTGTAAAGGTTACAAATTCAATAATTTAAAAGCTAGGATGCATTAAATACATCATAGTGTGTCCATTAAATGCATAGAGTCATTAAAACTGACAAAGTACACGGTGACAGTTGCGACAACAGCAGTGACTATGGTAAATTCTGAGGCAAAACACCTGAAGGAGTTAGGCAGTGGGTTCCTGGAGTTAGAGCAAGCTGAGAGAGAGCAGAAAGATCCAGCAGGGACAGAGGCTGACATGGTGAGGGCACTGCTAACGTAACCATAAACAGCTCCAAGGCCTCAGTACCTCAGGTGAATCCCATCTAGCCCCGTAGATTTGTGAGTTTACCTGGACTTCAGTAAAGCCTTTGATGATGGCAGCCCACAGATTGGACAGATGCAACCATCGCTGGGTTACAGCTGGCTGGGTGCCTGGGCCTAGAAGGTGATGGTGAATGGAACCATGTGCAGCCCCTTTTAATATCTGTACTGATGATCAGCATGAGGGGATCAAGAGCACCCTCAGGCAGTTTGCAGATAACAACAAGGTGGGTGGGTTTGTTGATCTGCTCGAGGGTAGGAAGACTTGGTAGAGAGATCTGAACAGGCTGGGTTGATGGGCCCAGGCTAATTGTATGCCTCAATAAGGCAAAGTGCATTGAGTGCAGTGAGGTCCTGCATTTGGGTTACAACATCCCCATGCAGCGTTACGTGCTGCATGGGGCTGGGGAGGTGTGGCAGGAAAGCTGCCTGGTGGAAAAGAACCTGAGGGTGTTTTTCAGCATCTCAAAAGATAAAATCCAGCAGTGTGTCCAGGTGGTTAAGAAAGCCAATGGCATCCTAGCCTGTATCAAAAGTAGTGTAGCCAGCAGGACTAGGGCAGTGACTGTCCTCAGTCCTCAGCACTGGTGAGGCCACACCTTAAGTCCTCTTTCCAGTTCTAGGCCCCAAGGATGACACTGAGGTGCTGGAGTGTGTACAGAGAAGGGCAGTGAAGCTGGAGAAGGGTCTAAAGAGTATATCTTATCAGGAGTGGCTGGGGAAACTGGGGTCATTGAGCCTGGAGAAAAGGAGGCTCAGAGAAGACCTTATCGCTCTCTACAATGCCCTGAAATGAGGTTTTAGCAAGGTGGGGACTGGCTTCTTCTCCCAGACAACCAGTGACTGGAAGAAGCCTTAACAGGACATAGTCTTCAGCTACAACAGGGGAGGTTCAGGTTGAACATCAGGAAGAATTTCTCACAGAAGGTTCTTTTAAGCAGTGGAAAGAACTGGCCATGAGATAGTGGGGTTAACATCCCTGGAGATTTTCATGATACAAGTAGACGTGGCACTTAGTGCTATGATCTTGTAAATATGATGGTATTCAGTCAGATGTTGCACTCAATAATCCTGGTGGTGTTTTCCAACCTTACTGATTCTATAATTCTTGCAAATTATCCTAAACAGAATATATTTTGGGGTCAAATTTGAAATACCATGATTTTTACATATTATCTAGAAACACTGCTATTTTTATGAATTTGCAGAACCTGTGCCAATGAAACAGATATATTTTCTGAGGTGGCTTGCTACAAAGCAAAATTATCACTTACTAGCTAATAAGTAACTATAGTGTTCTCTATTGTACAAATTTAATTATATTTTTTTAAATAAATCGGTATTTTCAGCAGCAGCCATTCAAATCCAGTGTCAATCCAGGTTTGTGTTTTTAGCATTTTATGAACAGCTTGCATTTATTTGCATACTGGAGGAAGGATTTCAGAATGCACCCTAGAGCTTTATTAAATTTGCCAACTGGAATATTATTCCAGAGCTCTTTTATTGAAGAACACATATTGCAGTATTTAAGAAGAGCTCCAAAGAAATAGAAGAAGTCCTCAATGTTTATTAAAAAAACAAAGAAATTCGGCATTCAAAATTAATGTAGGAAATTATTTTGTGGCTGAGATTATTTCTTAAAAATCCTTTGGAAACTCAGGGTCTAATTTTGTTTGTGTATTGGTTTTTTGTTGCATTTTGTTTCTTTATTTGGTTTGGTGTTTTTTATTGGTTGGTTGGTTGGGGTTTGATTTGTTTTTCTGTCTCCTTTCTCATGTTTTAATAATGGATGTTAACAGTCTAAATTCTCTTCACTTCTTGCAGGTACCTACATCAGTTCTGTATGACTGAAATGTATTTTAATGTCTGTATTATTAAAATTGCTTTCACACTTTTTTGAACATATTCTCTTATTTTCTTGTAATTATGGTAAATGCTGAGAAAAATATTTTAACGGGAGCATTTATCAAGTGTTAGCCTTTTGGTCAGTCTTAAAAGGGACTTTAAGGATCTGCTCTTTAAGGAAGAAGATAAATCCTATCTTCTCCACAAGAAATTCAAGTTCCACATTGCCTGAGCATTGCTTTTTTTTGTTCCTAAACTTTCAATATACTTACAAAGGGCAATTGACTCCTCAAGAATTAGAAAAGAATGAAAATTACTCATTCTCAAAGGTCCTCTCTGAACTATTAACCTTCTCAAAGCATACTTCCCTTGTTATCCATAAGTAGGTAATGTCTCTTCTTTTTAAGATTTATAACCAGCATTCAAAATGCCCCAGATAAATATTAATTTAATAGGTCTCTTTAGAGGTATGAGACCTAGATACTAAAAGTCTGAGACTTTTATTCGCATCCAAATTTATACTGCTGATTCTCTTCATAATAATTAGTTTTGCTTAGTTGCAAAATGCAGTAAAACTGATATGAAGGATTTGCTCAATTTGCTCAACAATATTAAGTATCTTAGGCTACTTATGGGTATATTATGTATACTTAAGTTCTAAAGAGGGAATCCTTTTTCCAAAATTATCACACATTATCTTTTCACAAAAAAAAACCGCAAAAAGAACCTCAAACTCAAAAAAACAACAAACAAACAAATCCACCAAAAAAACACCCCACAAAACTTATATTTGACTATCAATACAGTGGTTCTAAACATTATCAAAAATATTTAGATATTGTTTGAAGTTCTAATTTATGCTATACAACACCTAAATTGCAAAGTAACAAAGATATCTAAAGAAGTCAAAATAACTTTTCCTTCAGGTATTTTCAAAAACAACAAATATTAGAAACATTTCTGCTTCCAGACAGAATGATGTGAATGGCACAGTCAAAAGCTACTTAAATTCTGATTTGCTTCCATTGCATATGTACATATATATATATATATATATATATGAAGTATTTCCTTTTTCTTCTCCCAAACTGAAATCGGAAGTCTGTTCACAACTAGCAAGAAATGATGGATAGTGTTAGTATTATTCCTTGAGAATTTTTAGTGCCCAAAGTTCTGCATTAAAATCAGATAGTTTTATTTTTGGTACTGTAAATTTGATATCATATTCAGCTTCAGGAAATAATTCCATTTTTATTCTCCATAGAAATATTTGACCTACAGACCACTTTGTTTATTTTGGTTTCATAAAAATAGCTGCTAGTAGAAAGAAAAGTGAGAGAACTTGAGATGTTACTTTTAGCTCATTCCTACAAAAAAGGTTGTACATATAGTCAGACTCACTGTCACTTCCAATCTATTTTTATATTCATCTTCCAGCAGTCATTTCCACGCTTGTTGAGCATCACTGCCACACAATACTTTGCTCACAGCCACTAAGGGCCAAATATCCACACAGAACAGGATTCTTATTGACTTCAGTGACAGTTGTACTCACATAAGAAATAAAGTTTAGTTCACTGTTTTTTACATTCAACAGTGCCATCAAAGAAAGTTTAGCTTGTTTTGTTATTGTTTTTTTTTCATATACAGAAATCCAGTACAATCAAGATAAAGCAGTGTATTTCTTCTTTTGCTTGTGCTTTCTGCATTTACCACATATTCCCCTAAATTTCCTTTTTTCTTCAGCTGTCAAAAATGTCACAAATATTAACTGTTTATAATAGGAAATATTGTTTGAAACATTATATGTATATATAAAGTATTGAGTTATTCATGTCTTCATAAAAAGTAAGAGTATTTTTCAAAAATTCTTATAATCCTACTTTTAAAAATGGTACTGTATCAGAAGCCATGGAAGTTAAATCACTCTCACCTAAAAAGTCAGTGGTCAAGTTTTCAGTATGGGTAGAAAATGTTTCAAACACATCTGTGTAAAATTAAATTAGAACAGAATGTATATTTTTAAAAAAAAAGGGAAATCACTGCAGATGGAAAACTAATTTCTTAGATCAAATTCATTGGTTAGATATGTTTTATCATAATTTTGTATAGTTGGGAATAGTCTTATTCTCTTTTTTATGAAACCAGGTAAAATAAAAAGAAAGAACTGTGAAAAACATGTTTAATATGTTGTTATGAGCTAGATTTATCAAATTAATTTCTTCCCATTTGTTGAATGATGGACAAGTGAAAAGAGGCTTGTTTTCAAGCTGATTGAGGAACAAATTAGTTAGCCAAGACCTCTCATATATCTCTGTAGTGCTTCAGCCCAGGGAGAGTTTGGGAGTCTTGTCTGGGGCTGGCTGCCTCTGGAAGTTTCTCTCAGAAGCATTCCCTTTAGCCTCTCTCTTCCCCCTGCAAAACCTGGTTATGCAACCCCAGTATAGGTACAATAAAAGTGTTCCTTATTATTTATATTCCAATAGTACAAAGGAAGTGGAGATGAAGATTCTTCCACTTTGAGAAATTCTTCAAGTTTCACAAATGAATTGTCATTTATTTTAGAGGAAAAAGGAAATGCAGTGAAGACTATTCTGACAGTAGATGACAGTTGATAGTCTTTAAAATATTGCCTCTTTGCCAGAACTAGAATAAGGGGAATAACTTATGGAGTCCTAGATATCTACTGAACAGTCCAATTACTCTGCTGTACCTGCTGTAAACTGAAGAGATTCAAAGGGCAGATCCAGTACAATTATTAAATATAAATGTGGAGAATAAAAAAACCCAATAAACTAAACAATCCCTTAAAAATTGTTAATAGCTGAAGAGTAAGTTTTGGGTTCAATATTAACATTATTGGTTTTGTATGTTCCTTAAAAGAAAAGAAATTAATGAATAAGTTTTATACTGTATCATAAATTTAGAGTGCAAAATATTGAAAAGTGTTTTCTCTGTTATTTGGGGTCATATTTCTCCCATATTTTCAAACTTCATAAATTAAGGTGTGAGACATTTTAAGCAGTTCTAAGAAATCCCATAAAACTCAAAAAAATTTTGAATACTCAAACTAATTACTTAAAGGGTAATTATTTTCAATCATTGGGGCCACATCTCTGTAAATCTGTATTCTTAGGTCTTTTATACCTTTATAGTTGATAGTAATGTATATCCATCTGTTCATCTCAGCAAAGCTTAATTTTTTTTTTTTTTCTTTCTTTGGGAATAATTTATTTTCATCCCTGTTGATAAAGATGTTCTAAATACCTTATTCCTAGCCTTTCTCTTTAGCTCTCACTGATTTGAATGCAGTCCTTCTTTGTCATTATCTTTTGATAATACTGGTTGTCCCAGTTGTTCCCTATAGTTTGCAGGAGACGTGATTTTCATGATGTGTTATAAGATTTGTAATTAAGTAAAGCACCATGTACAGGAGTATATACATGGACTTTGTACAGAACCTTAGGCATAGAAGTTCTTAAGTTTGCACACTATTTATGCACTCAAAATTAGAAAGGATGAATATGGATCCCTGAGTTCATTTTCGTTATCTTGACTGTCTTGCACTACTTAACTATTTCACTTGTTTGTCTGGGAACAAGATAAATTATATGTCTTCAGGGTTTTGGTTTTTTCCCCAGTTTTGATTCTTACTTGGTTTTCCTATTTCATCTACTACAGCATTAAAATCTTTACTCAGTGTGAAAGATAGTGCTTCTCTTGTTTATAAAGGCAAAAGTTTTCTGTTTTTTTCACATTTTCAACATTATTTTCTTGAAATAAGTATTTATAGCTGAAAGAAAATCACACTTTTCTTTTTTGTTCACTTGTTACTACCTCCTCCAGCCACACAGCAGGGGGACAGGGAATGGGAGTTGCAGTCAGTTTATCACACATTGTCTCTGCTGCTCTTTCCTCCTCAGGGATAGGATCAAGAATAACAGTAAGAATTAACTTACTATTCTATCCATTTCTGTCAAGGTGTATCAAAGCAAATGGTAAAGCAAAATTACCTGAAGAAAAATTATCTTCCTTGATCTAAATGTTTTGAGTTATAACACTTAGAGTGTTTGTTTAGGGGGTTTTTTTTGTTTTGTTTTGTTTTTTAATATTTTTCATTGCAAAATTTGCTTTATTGTTCCTTAAAGTTTTAAAGTTTCCATTATCAGGAAAAAATGTAACATAGGGAAGTGTCTCTTCCCTAAAACCCATCTAAAATACAGAATTTTCCCATTTTGTATCCACATTAAGTTTGGCTAGATCTTTCCATATTTCTCTCCATAGTTCTGTCTCCTCTATGCCTTGAGGTTATCACTGCAAACCTCTTCAATCCCTTTCTCAGCAAGTTTAGTATTTGGAAAGACCTAGGCTGTCATTCATGGGATTGAGGCTTTATGTCACAAAGGAAATAAAACTGTTTGATAGCACCTGTTCTATCTATTTTATATCTGAAATAAACTCTAGCTCAGTGCTGAAGCATTTCAAAAACATCTGAAAGTTACTGCTGCATAGACCCTGACTTGTGCTTCGGCTGTATTAACTGTTGTGTAGGAAGATTTACAGTTATTTGCAGATTGGGCCAAATCCCCAAAGGCATAAAGCAAAAAGATAATGTAGTTGTCTAACACTTTTCTATACAAAAATAAGGACTCATTCATATCTAGATGGAATAGAGTGCTTTAAATAATTACATGAACACAAGAACACCTAGTAAAAATTGAGTATCTAACCATTAATCATTTTGCCAATGGAAGCTGGTTTATTTTGCTGTAGATCTTACCCCTACGTATCTTTCATATTTCATCATCATGTGCCTATTATATAAATATAAATGTTCTTACATTTTAAACAAGTCACCAATACTAACAGTTTTCACTGGCAGTATAACAATCTGGTTATGGAATGTGAGCCATGATATATAGAATATTTTAATTCATTTTCTAGGTTGGTTTTTGTTCACCCTGTCTCCCCTCACCCCATTTGTCTTAAATACACTTAGGAAAACTTCTTCTATGTAGGTTTCTGTATTGCTTGCATAGAATGACAGAGAATTGGTATGTCACCTAGTTAACCTTCAAGATCTAAGGCAATATTAGCTCTAGCTATGAACCTGCCTATAGGTGTTTACTTAACCTTTGTTTAAAGGTGCCTACAGTCTATTTATATCAAACTATTCCAGTGTTTCATTATTGTTACCATCAAAATGCTATTTTTAGTCTGTAACCTGAATCTGCTTTGCTCGGTTTGAAACCCACTTAAATATGGATATGAAGAACATTTTATTGCCTTTCTCATAGCAAGTCTTTGATGGATTGGGAGAGCATCAACATTTCTGCACTCAGTCGTAAGTTTTAGAAATAAAATAAGTTCCTTTCTAAACCTGTGCTCATACATGTAATTTCTATACAACTGCTTGTTTACATTAGTCTCACTTGTATCCATGAACTGAGCTCTTCTGGGGTACAGTGTTCAGATCTGAATGCAGCTCCCCAGTATATACCCCAGCAATGTAGGGTAGAGAAGAAGATTCCCTTTCCATATGTTGCAGACATTTTTATTTTTTTCAAAATGATCTGTTGATACATTGATTGTCTTTCTATGGGGGTAAATAAAAGTTTGACTTGAGTGTAGCTTGATTATTTCCTTATATTAATTTCTATTAAACTGCTACTTCTCCTTATCCTGTATTTATGCAATGATTCTCAAGTGCAAAATGAATTGTTGTAGCTTGCAATAGTGAGATATTCTAAAAAATCTTATAATAGTCATCATTCTGAAATATCAAGCATAAAGATATGTGAAGAGTAGAATTACAATTGAAGAATTAAGTTGATATACAAACAGTAATTGTTTATTTCAGAATGTAAAACAATCTGGAATTCACATGATTAATTTCTCTATTTAGACAGCCAGAGGTTTGTGGGTTTTTTTAACAAGACCAATTTATCTTTCTGATATTCTGTGGAGATCACTGCCTTGTTATTTCAAACTCAAAGAAATTAAAAAAAAAGAAAAATCCTTTCAGAAACTTTATCTCCTTTAGGACTATTAGAACAGATTTCCACTGGCTCAGACCCAAATCATTGCTAAGCATGCATATATGGGAAGTGAGTTTTCAGTCTTTCCTCAATAAAGACTTTAATAAATAGCTTAACATAGTACTTTGTATTTTATTGTGTTGAGATTTTTAAATCACTTACTAGCATTTAAAAGCAAGTGTTTATTGTCCCTCCTGAAAACTTAGTGCTAATAACATAAACTTCCTATGTTTTTTAAGATCAAAACTTATTGCTGCTGTAAATCAACAGCACTGAATGTACAAGACAAGAGTATTTTTCAAGGCTATTTCTTAGAGTTACTGCCTTAGCAACAAGAGTTGGAAGATAAAAATAAACATGTTAGCCTAGGTCAATCTGATCTTCTGGCATTAACATAGAACCACAGAATGATTTGGATTGGAAGAAACCTTAAATATCGTATATTTCTGACCCTTCATCCATGGGCAAGGACACTCTTCACTAGATCAGGTTGCTCAGAGCCCCATCCAAGCTTGTCTTGAACATTTCCAGAGGTGGGGAATCCACAACTTTTCTGGGCAACTTGTGTCAATGCCTCACCACTTCAACAGTACGGAATATCTAATCTAAACCTAGTCTCTTTCAGTCTGAAGACATTACTCTTTGTTCTATCACTAAATGCTCTTGTAAATTGTCTCTCTTTTCTTGTAGGCTCCCTCAGGTCTGCAAACCCCACCGACGCATGATCACTGCAGCTCAGGCTGCCTCCAATCTTGATGTCCCCAGCTGGCTCTCTTCTTACACTGATGACCATAAGATCCTGTATCACATTCCCTCTGACAGGGCTGTCTATTACCTGGGGCAGGAAGTTGTCTTCCATGTTTTCCAGAAGTCTCCAGGATTGCCTACAGCTCATTGTGCAATTTTCCCAGCAGATGTCAGGATGGTTGAAGTCCCCTGGGAGGACAAGAGCCTGTGAGCATGATGCCTCCTGTAGCTGCAGCAAGGCAGCTTTGTCAGTAGGGTCCCATTCACCAGGGGCTGGTAGTAGACAGTGAACACAATGTTTCCTTTGTTGTCTATTAGTTTCTGATTCTTCTTACCCACAGGCTTTTGACCTGTTCATGGCTGTTTTGCAGATACTCTTCACGCTCAATCCACCTCTTGATGTAGAGGACAACTCCTCCACATCTCCTTCCTTCCCTGCCTCTTCTAAATAGCCTGTAACCTTCAATAGTCACACTCTAGGCATGGAATTAATTTCACCAAAGTTTCAGTAATAAGGTCATAGGTTTCTACTAGTCTGGAGGTAGCTTCCAATTATTTCTGTTTCTGTCTATGCTGCATGAATTGGTAGAAAGGCACCTAAGCTGGGGTCTTGGCTGTGGCACCTTCCTAGAGGAGCCTTTCCTTAACTCTTTTGGGATATTTCTCTGGTGTTTCCCTTTTAGCTTCTCTTATGAGAGTCCCTGGCTTGTCTCTAGAAGACTGAAAGTGTGTTATCTACACTAAAGTGATGTCAATCATTGATCCATGAAGTTGGCTGGGATTTTAATGATTTGTAAATTATAAAGCCCTCCACTGCATTCTTCTTTTTGGTCATAAGATACAGATTGATTCAGTTTGATCTAAATAAAACAAGGAAAGGTGCTGAGCTCCCAGCATGTCTGACATGAGTTGCCCAAAGGAATGAGCAGAGCTCAGGGTTACTGAATTCATAAGTAATATCTAAAGAGGGTATTGAGAAATGTACTTTTCTTCATGAAGAAATGTTTTTTATACAGTAAGCAAAGTAATCCAAGAGTTAATCTGGGGAACAGAAGTCACAATTATGCAACTAATCACTGCTGTTGCCTGACTGTGTCCCAGCTAATCAATATATTGGTTTATGTCTGGGTGACAAAGATATAGGTTGAATTATTTCTCTCTTGGTTACATTCCTGTTTAGATAAGATGCAGCATTCTTTGTTATCAGATGAAATAGATTTAATCCAGATACAAAGGTAATAGAAAATAGTAAAAAAAATCAGAACAGGGAAAGACAATTTCTTTCAGAAACTGTTATGTTTAATTCTGCTTACATGGCTACCAAGTAAAGCATGTTGCAAATCACAGGCATTGCACATTAATCAAGGGAATAGTTCTGTTTTTGAATGCACTTGAACTTATTCTGTTCAATAATCAAGTAAAACAAGACCAGTTTGAATAATTGTTACCAATCTAATTTTAGAATTGGTATCTTACAAGTGACCTTGATGATAAAAGTATGTGGATGGAAACTGGACCTGTAAGAGGGACTCACACTATTAACTTAATCTTGATTTCCTCCTCCTCTAATATGTTTCAGTTCTGCCTGAAATTAGGAGAAGCCTATTTTGAAAATGGAAAATGGAAATACTTAATGTATGGGGTAATAAAATTTCACTAAGTATCAATAGTGCTGCATGTATTTTCCTATTAACATTCATGTCATAACTTTCTTTTCTGAGATTTGAGATCTATGGTATTTTCTTCTGTCAGCTGTGGTCTAACAAATATGAGTTATGCTGAGAACCCAGTTATATTGAATACCTTGATAAAAAGTATTAGTGATTTATTTTGTATTGTGCTGCTGTGTGTTCTTTCAGTATAAATATCCAATCCTAGTAGATATCAGTTTAATACTAGATTTATATAAGTTGAATATATTTTAAACTTTAGATATACTTTTATAAATATTTATTATAAAATGTAAATATTAATCAATTATTTATTGTATATAAATAATTAATTTCTTTGTGCTGTTGTTCTGTGCTTTAAGTGAGGTTACATTATTGATTAAATCTAATTAGAATATCAATATGCTTCAGCATTAAAAGACAAATAGTCATCTTCTGTGTTTTACATTGGTTTTGGATTTTGGTTTGCAATCCACTGAAGAAAAGTTTAAGAAAGTTTTTGTATTACTTCCCTAATAGGGTTGAAAATGAATGTGCTGGCAGCAGTATTTAAGGCTTTATGGCCAGCAGGCCTGTTGGTCAAGAGCATGCTGCATTAATGAAATCATCTCTTTGCCTCTTAACTACTTTCAAAGAATACATTGATGGGAGTTGTTTCCCTTAACCATCATGACAGCTGAGTAGTATTCTGACCTTGTAAATTCTGTTAATGTCCTGAGAATGTTGCACAATATTCACAGGTCTCAAGAAATGATACCACAAACTGAACCTGATGTACAGTATAAATTCATGCTGAATTTCTAAGAGACTTGTAACAGTAAATGAAAATACCTTTAAACTTAAGATTCATGGGAAAAAAAGCACAGCTCCTAAAACAGAGGAATCTATTTGAAGTTGCAGGTACAGTCATAGTACTTACTAATGGTGGGAATGTAAATGTTTAACTCACAAAATGATGAAGGGAAATCTAATTTAAAATGTTTCTTAGCTATATATAAAACAACAATCAAATTCTCTAGGGATTCATAATTTAAATTTTCTCTGTAGAAGAAAAGAGACAAGATTTTTCTCCTTTTCAAATGAAATTCATTGACAAATTATATTTTAAATTGTATTTTAAAAGGAAGGCTTATGCTTAAGTGGCTGTTATTTGGTTTTTTCCTCTGGAAAATATTTGTTTAATGTTGATCACAAAGGTTTAAATCCAGATTGTCAACTGATTTTAACAGACTAAACTGAAATCAACAAATGCAATGTATAACTAAGACAGCTGTGCTAGTGACAGAAAAGACCACGAGAACAAAAGAGACTTGTGTAAAACAGCTGTTGCATAAGAATGACAATGGAGGATACATAATGGTCCACATAGTGCTATCAAGATTAAATGATGGAGTGACAGCTTCAGGAGGAGAAGAATATATGAAAGATTATCTAAACATTTAAGTGACCAATATTTCTGAATGCTGCAATGTATCAAAAGCTGGCATTCAGGAAAATATGGGTAGAAAGGCACTCATGGAAGATAGAACACTGCACTGTTAGTGAGACAGAAAGCTTTAGAAGACATAAAGTAAAATAGGATTGAGAGAATGGGAATGTCTTTAATTTCTGGGTAGGCTGTTGTTTTCCCCTTTCTATTTGTATTGTAATTGTCTTGGGTAAAAGATTATGCATTTGCAAAGTGTCCTGCTCAATATCATTTCAGTCTTGTCAGCGCGCTATTTTATTTCCACTAATTGTACTATTTATTACAGCTCAGTTGGTTCACAGCTGACAACATAAAAAATATCCTCCAGTGATTGGCCTACTGAACAGTGCCCCATGCTTCCTTTATTGCCTATATCAGACATTAATAGAGAAACACAATTACTGAGATGTGTTGACATCATTGATTAGGATTTTGAATATACTGGAAAGTAAACAGAAACATTAATTTTAATTTTAAACTCCATTAGGAATTTGAGAGTAAAACAAAACTGATGCCTGCAGAATACAAGTGTAGATTTCTTAATGGGGCACAGACATTTACTTTGTGGTTTCTGAGGGAAACTTACAGAATATATAGTAAAAACAATTTTTAAAAATTAGATTATTTTACCAACAAACAATGAAATTCAGACACTTATTTCTTATTGGGAATGCAATATGAGAAAGAAGATTAAAAAAGGGCCAATGTTTTAATAATTCATTGTAATATATCACTGTTAACAGGTATTTTTATGTCACATTCTGGTGATTTTTATACACAGAAATAATGCTGATAAGGCAAACTTATCTGTGACCAAAGCCCTGGATCTGTTGAAAACAGTGACAGTTTTGATATTTAATGAAAACAAAACATAGTTCTACATCCTATAATGTAGAGGTGTATTCACCTCTCCTGGCTGTATGCCAGCTGTAAAATGTTCAGGTCCAACTCCTTGGCTAATGTAAATCTCAGCATAACTGAGATCAGTCAAGTGAAAGAAAGCAGAGGCAAATGCAGAAAATGCAATAAAAATGAAGTAGTGGATGTGAACAGATTCTGCTGTGCCTAGTGTAGCAGGCCTTTTTTAGAATTGAAAATTTAAGTTTTATCATTTCTGCAGCATCAGGAAGCTCTTTGGATATAGATATTGATAATGCTCAATGTTGATACAATTCTGTTGCTTGTCTCTCAGGTTCTGATAATGATCTTGCATGCTCCAATTCGTGCAACAAATTGGCCAGACATTTCTCTTGTCATCTAATGTGATTATATCATTATCCCTGCATCTTACCTTGTGGTTTTTTTGTGTTTATTTTTTTTTTTCTCTTACACAGTGTTTTTTAACCCACATTAATTGATTAAG
Source organism: Parus major (assembly GCF_001522545.3). NCBI lineage: Eukaryota > Metazoa > Chordata > Aves > Passeriformes > Paridae > Parus > Parus major. Next base: position 86,366,270 of record NC_031770.1, read on the forward strand.
TTTTGAATTTGACAAGATGGGCCAGGTTTACAACAAGCTGCTTCTGTATTTCTCCTTTTGTCATTTTTGTTATTACCTCATCAATTCCTCTTTTCACCTTCTGCTTATTTCTATAAAAAAATTAATCCCTCATGATTCCTTCTGTTATACATAGATCACTATTGAGAAATATGTAGTGCTTTCCTCTCCTTCTCTAAAGCAGCTCACTTTTTATTCCACAATGTTGTAGAAATTACCTGAAATATTCACAGAGTATTCTAGATTTTCACATATATCGCAATCCAATATTTAAGCTACAACTCATATTTTAAGATACATAAACTATTCTGAATATAGCTCAAAAAAACTTATTAATATCATTAATGTCAATTCATTAGACAACAAAAGACCAGGGGGTTTCACACCTGTAAAGCAAAAGATGAAATGGCAGTGATGACAATAATGAATTTTGTAGTATAATGCATATCTTTATGGAGTAACAGTGTGAGACTCTGAGAGTATGGCAAGTGTTGAGAGATATTAGATGTTTGGATTAATAATAATTTTTAAATAAAAATAAGTGACTTAGAGTTATAATATTTTGGCATAATATGGAATGAGTTCAGTGTTACTTGCTTGGCTTCAATAACTAGATTTGCTGAGGCCTTAGTCTGGAAGCTGTGAACTTTCACCTAGAGTTGCTTTTGGATAGAAAAGAGTTCAATTTCTTACTAATTTTCCTGGTAGATAGTTCATTGTCATGTTTTAAATTTAATGTGAGAATAATGCTGATAGCACAGTAATATTCTAGCTGTTGATACATAGTGTTTATTTTACACGGAGAACTTTTCAGCTTTCCATGTGCTGCCAACTATGTTAGTGGACAAGAAGTACAAACCAGAAGATAAAGTGGTTGCAGTCATCATTTGAAGTAATAATTTCAGAAGAAAAGGACCGCTAATGACCTGCCTGCATAGACATGGAGAAAGAATCCACAAGGTATTAGAATACCCCAGATCAAAAACCGCCATTGAACCAAGAGGTGTATGTAGGGTACATTCAAGATGTGTAAAGAACATGTGCATAGACTAGAAGGGTATAAAAGTCCAAAGATTTCTTCTGGGTCCCTCTAAGTGATAATCCCCTTGAGGCTGCCAGTGCTAAAGAAGAGTTTGTAAATATTTTATGATCTTCATGGATCTCTTCCAACTCAGAATATTCTATGATTCTATGATAACTGTAGAGAAACCTCACATCAAGCTTAACCCTGGAAATTATTATCACAGGAAACTGGGTACTATGTGAGTACTTTTCTCCACTCTACCTTGAAGTAGATGTTTATGTTGAAGTATCATCTGACATTTCATGAAGCTGTAATATAGAATGCTGTGTCTCAACTGAAGTCAGTGAGTCCATGTGCTGATTCTGACTGGGGTAAAGTTAATTTTATTTACAGTGGCTAGTAAGGGGCTGTGTTTTAAACTTGGGCTGACCACAGGGTTGATAACACAGAGATATTTTTTTAATTTCTCAGAAGGGCTTGGACAGAGCCAATGCCTTTTCTGCTTTCCAAACTGCCATGTAGGCAAGGAAGTTGGGGGGGCATGGGAAGCTGGGAGAAAGCACAGTGAGGACAGCTGACCCCAAGTGACCAAAGGAGTATTCTGTACCATATGCCATCATGGTTGGTATATACACTGATGGGAGAAGAAGGGAAATGCAGGGATGTTACAAGTGATGACATATTTCTGCTCAAGTAACAGCTATATGTGATGGAGCCTTGCTCTGCTCAGGATGGCTGAACACCTGCCTGCCCATGGGAAACAGCAAATTAATTCCTTGTTTTGCTTTGTTTGTGCACACAGCTTTTCCTTTCCCTATCAAATTTCCTTTATCTCAACCCACAAGTTTTCCAGCTATTACCCTTCTGCTCCTCTCCCCAGTCCCTCTGGTGAGGGAGTGAGTGAGCAGCCAAGCAGGGCTGGGCTGCTGGCCGGTATTCAACGGTGACAACCCTTCACTCACATAAAACATGACTTATTCATTAAGAGTCAGAAGAATCTGATGTTTCAAAAAATTTTTGATAACTTAGGAAATGAAAAGCGGAACTTTAAAATTCCAGTTACTCCCTGGACTGTAGAGCTCTATGGTGTAGTCGTGCCGTCAATGAACCTAATGCTTATGCTAAAGTTTACACTTCCTTAGTCTCAGTGCTACAACATACCCAAGATGTAATACAAAACATAATTTTTTACAGCACAAGAAATGGCGTAATGACTTCTTATTACATTAAAAAAAAATAAAGATTGTCCCCTTTTAAAAACTAAGAGTATAGAAACTATTGAGGTAGTATGGAAGAGCAGAATTAAAATTATGGCACTTCAGATACCTTCAGAGAACACTTAGGACACATAGAAACAGTGTAGTGATTCACAGTTCTTTTCAGAGAGCGATTATAAATGTGGAGCAGCACTTTAATGTACAGGATTATGCTCATTGTCTGTTTTTTTTTGTTATAAAAGCTCCCTCTGGATACCTTTCTGGTACTGTAGTAGGAATATAATTAGTAAAAATAATTAGTGTAACAAACTATGGATTTTTAGCTCTTGATGTTCAAATTATCTGAAAGTTGAGGTGGATGAAAATTTCTGAATTCACTTTAAAGCAAATATGCAATTTTCATTCTATAATGATTCCCTTAATAAATATGAAACTTTGAATTGTTATGAGGATTTTAAATATTAAAGATCAAGAAAAAGAAAATTCCATCACACACCTCTTTATGCCTTCTTTATTATCACACTTCATCACTAGAAATTTGTGTTCATTTACAAGGGATTTTTCAATTTTAAGAAAAATGTGTTCCAGTTACAGCAAAGCATTAAAATCCATAATTATTTATAATAATTCACATGTAATTCATAAAACAACTATTTTTGGAAAAAAAAGAGATTGTATTTTCACAGAAGTTCTGAAAATTACATTTTTCTCCTGCAAGTGGGTCAGATGCTTCCTAGTCAGTTATGGGATGTGGAACAGCTTCTGGAGTGATAACCTTCAAAAATTAAAGAGAGTCGTTTGAAAAGCATCCAGTGTGCTATAAAACCTATCTTAGTTAATATCCAGTTAAGAGAAGAAAAATATCTAAGAATATTTTATACAGATTAACACGAGTAGGATGTCATCTGCTCTATCCACATTCAGGCATTAAGGGAAGGTTCTGTACTGAGACAGGTGGTGGTCAGTCACAGTAACAGGCTCCTCAGGAATGTGGTTATGGCAGTAAGCCTGTCAGAGTTCAAGGAGTGTCTGGAAAACAGGCTTAGTCATATGGTTTAGTTTTAGGTGTCCTGCAAGGAACAGGCAAATAAATTGATGATCCTTATGGATCCCTTACAGTTTGAGATATTCTGAGGTTCTAGGATTACATGATTTCTGAAATAAAGAAAAAATGCAGAGGGTTTTTCCTTTCTGTTTTGGAAAAATCAGTAAGAATGTTTTTTTCCTCCACTGCCTTTCAATATTTAAATACCATTGCTAGCTCCCCTAAACTAACAGTAGCTCTTTTTAAAATTTCTTCTCTTAAAATGACCTTATCTGTGCAGTCACCAGGATTAAAAATTATCTATATATACAAAAAAGTCTGTATTCTGTGTTTTTAGTAAATTTGGTGCCAGGGTTTTCTTAAGATTTAAGGCTACTTTGGGGGGCGTAAGTTTGGGTGGTGTGGTTTTTTGCTTGCTTTTTCTTTCTGGTACACAGATGATATAGTTTTTTGACATTTTAAACCTCAAGGGGAAAATACTTTCAGCACCTAAATATTTTCCAGTATATGATCATGGTCAACAACTAGCACTTTGCTTGTGTGGACAAAGGGCATTAGTACTCTATGCTATTCTAGTAGCTTTCTAAAGGGAAAAAGAAATAATAATTATTTCTTTAAATAAATAATTAAAGGTATAATATTAATAAAAAGATATAATGGATAGGAAAAAGAACTAGAGCAATCCCTCCAGGAATTCTTTTTTCTGTAAGATGGCAGTAGAAAGGAAGAGTTTCCATTTCACAGAGTATATTTAGAAAAATGAAGCATTTTTCAGCAAACGTTATAGGTCATGTACTGCCACAGTTGATTTAAAAGTAGGTGAAGATTAAACTCTTTTTACTTATCAAAGAGCTTGTATATTTCTTATGACTTAATTCCCATTTCAAGAAAACTGAACAGAAGGAAAATCAAACCCATTACTGTGTTAGTCTATGTGATGTGTTGGAAGGTACTCATGGGAATCGTGTGTTAAAACATCAGCAAAGTAGGTTAGAGCAATTTCCCACATCTTTTTGGAACTTTTGTAGCTCCTCTGTCATAATAATTTTTCTTTCCTAAATTCATGAAGCTGGACTCAATCACTAGTTACAGACAAGAATCATCCTCTTGATACGGGGTAGTAATTGGGAGCTGATATATTCTGTAAGATCCTTGACTAGGACAGATTCTAATCCTCTGTCAGAAAAAGAGCCAATAGAACAGTGTAGAACACAAAATTAAAGTGACAGACTAGAAAAAAAGTTTTTATTAGGTTTTTGGCTGATTTTCGGAAAGACATGGTTGCATTTCATGAAGATAAGCGGAAACAATATTTCAGGTGATCAAGATGAGAAATGATTCACAAGGTTACTTGTGAGACGGACCCATAGAAAAGATGTCATTGAGCCATTAGGTAAAAGAATCCAAATAACTTTGAACAAGTAGGATGTTAGAGACTAGGGAAGAGCCTAAGCATGAGCTAGTACCCTGTTAAAGACTTAAGAAAATGCTGTGCAAAATGACCATTTTAAAAAGCAGTAAGATTTTAGGATAAAATCTGGTTAAAGAAAAAAAACACAATGTAAAAAATTACCAAAACAAAGAAAGTTATAATAAAACTGATTTTAAAATCAGATTCATGGAACATAGTGTGTATTTGAAGAAAATCCGTATCTCAATTCTTTACTTATTTCTTCATCATTTCTGTGGAGAGTCTAACACAGGACTGACTGTGTTTGTTTTTGATATTTCTGGGGGATTCTTTTTTTTTTGTCATTGTTTTTTTTTTTTTTACTTTTCTGTATGGATTGTTTTAAAGTGGTTTAGGAGGGAAATGTCACCAAAGTGAAGTGTCTTTGTTACCCTCTTATTTTAACTCTACATCTAATGTCCATACATAATATAACACCAGGATAAAACACTGGAATAATTATTTCGGTAGCAAGTGTGATCCGCAACCCATATCAAAGAGATTTGTAGGACAGACATGTCAAACTACTCTTACAAACAAAAGGAAGACTGGGAAAAATTGTAGCCTTACATTGTGTCACAGTGTATGCTTCATTAAAAATGAAAAAAATCAAAGAATGTGAGTCAAAAGTTATGGAAAGTTAGCAAGAATAATTGTGTGAATGACTGTGCATAACAAAAAATTGTGAGAAATGTTTATTGTACTGAGTACGTTCTGTCTCTAGCCTTCAAGGGATTAAACTCTAGGTGTCTTGAACCTAAAATCAAACAGTACAAAAACTACATGGCATGACAATCGTGATATTGTATTCCTGGTCAGAATTTCTATGAATGCATGCAGGGTTTTCTGTATTTTTTTGCGCTGAAGTCAAGTATGTACTATTTACTTTTGTAAAGGGATAATTAAAAAAAAATGAATTAAACTGTGTTTTCTATGGGTTGATGCAGACTTGATATTCATTCAAAATGTGATTTAACTGGACTGAAAATAATAAAATAATTGAAAAGTTTGGTTAGTTCATTTGATACATTGGGAAGAAATTACAAGATCGGTCTCATCTGGTTGTCAGAACAGGTTCACAGATAAAGAATGAGGGTGAGAAACAGACTGACAATCAAATTTGGTTTTCCTGAAGACATTTTAACTGTGGTATGACCAGATGTCCTAGTTTAAGCTGGGACTGAGTTAATTCTCTTCCTGTAATTGGTATAGGAAACTGTTATGTTTTACATTTAGAATGAGAATGATGTTGATAACACAGTGAGTGATGTTTCAGCTGCTTCTGAGCAGGACTTGCACTAAGTCAAAGACTATTCAGCTTTTCATACCACACCACCACTGAGGAGGCTGTGAGTACGCAAGAAGTTGGGAGGACAGACTGGAAGGGTAGCAGACCCAAAATTCTGTGATTTTCCAGAAAGGGATGTTTCAAATCATATGGTATCATGCTCAGCGTATAAACTAGGGGAAAAGCCAACACAGGGGCTGCTGGGTCACTGCTTGGAAACAGGCAGGTGGTGGTAGGCAATTGCATTGTACATAATTTGTTTTGTATATTCTACTTATTTTATCATAATTACTGTTTCCTTTCATTTTCTGTCCTGTGAAGCCATCTTTATCTTGAACTGTGAGTTTTACTTTTAGTTCCTTCCAATTTTCACCCCATCCTACAGCAGGGAAGAAGAATGAGGGAGTGGCTGTGTTGTGTTTAGCTGCCTGCTGGATTAAACCAGGACAGAAGAGATTGGAAATGGCAGGGATTTAGAATTCTTATTTTTAATTTTCATATCTTGAACAGTTTTCTATGGATTTCCAATCACATAAATGGCTGCTTCTGATGCTTTAAAGGGTTATGTGCTTAGTGAACAGAACAATGTAGGTAGAGAGTCTGTACCCCCTAATCCTTAAAGGGTTCCATTTTTCATATCATGGATAATCCTAAATCTGTGAATTTCATGTAGAAAGTAAAGGTAGACATTAGTCTGGTATTTTTGGGTATTTTTTTAACAACGTGTTGGATTAACCTTGGCTGCCAAATGCCCACAGAGCCACTCTCTCACTCCCTGCCCTCAGAAGGAGAAAGTGAGAAAATAAGATGAAAAACTCATGGGTCAAGATAAAGACAACTTACTTTAAAAACAACAAAAACAAAAGCTAGCACAGAAGCAAAGTGGAAAAAAAAAAACGAAAAAAAACCACCCACAAGTATCTACTTCCCGTCAAAAGGAGATATTCAGATGTTTTCTGGCAAGTAGGTGCTCCGTACATGTAGTAGTTTCCTCAGAAGACAAAACTGTAGCAATGAAATGTCTTGTGAACTCCTCTCACCCCCTTCCCTTAGCTTTTACCACTGAGAATGTTATCATATGGTATGGGATATCCTTTCAGTCAGTTTGGCTCAACTGTCCCAGTTATGCTCTCTCCCAGACTTGCCCCACCACCTACTTGCCTCTGAGTGTGTGTGTATGTGTGTAGAGGTGTGTGTGACAGCCTAAACACTGCACAAGCACTACTCAGCAATTGCTTAAAAACCCATGTGTTATCAACATCATCTCAGCTACATATACAAAGCATAGCATTAGATGGACTGCTATGAGCAATGTTAGCTGCATCCCAGCCAGTTCTGATGTCATATGCATATTTGTGAATTCATATTTGATTTGGCAGAGTCACTCCACTTAAAGACAATTTAAAGTACTGGGGGAATAATAAATATGTAGGAGGAAAGCTATGAAAACATAAGGCTCCTGAAAACATTATGCTAATTCAATGACTGCTAAGTAGCAATAGCTTTTCTACATCAAATATTTCAACACAAACTTTGCAACTGCCTTTGCATAAAAAACATAATTTTAAATTTATTCTTTAACAAGGTGTTTCACAGAATGGGTAAGGGTGGAAGAGACCACAGTAGACCACAGTGGGTCATCTGTTAAGCGTCTCTGCTTAAGCAGGGGCATCCTAGAGCAAAAGGCACAGGATTGTGTCCAAACTGTTCTTAAATACCTCTGGTGAGAGAGACTCCACAATCTCCCTGGGCAATCTGTTCCAGGTGTGGTCACCTGCACAGTAAAGAAGTTCTTCGTCATTTTCAGGTCAAACTTTCTGTGCATCAGTTTCTACCCTTAGCCTTTTGTCCTATTGCTTGGCACCACCAAGAAGAGCCTGGAAACATCCTCTTGACACCTTCCCTTCAGATACTTATTACAGACAATGATGAGGTACTGTCTCAGTTGTTTCTTCTCATAGGCCCAGATCTCTCAACACTTTCTCATAAGAGATTTGCTTCAGTCCTCTAATCGTCTTTGATGCCTTCCAATAGATCTGCTCTAGGAACATCATATCTTATACGGAGGAGCCTTCCTAGAGCAGAGATGTAAATTTTTTCCCAGAATGCAAGAAATGTTTTGAATTCCTAAAATATTATTAATTTATTTTATTTTTTTAATCAGATGTAACTTATTGCAAAAGCCTGTCTCGAGCTCCAAGCAACCTGCCACTATTAATCATATAATAAATTCAATTAAACCCTCAGCAAATTAGAACCAATTTCACATGAATGAGATTAGTAAATCAATCAGATACCAACAGTCTCTATTGATTAGGAACCAAACCAGTATCATTCCAGGGAGACCGTGTCACATGGATCTCTATTTTAAATATGCTCGGGAAATAATTTAATTTGGTCTATAGAAAGAACCCATCCCTCAAATATCCCTCTTTCTTCCATTCAGCATAATATATTATTATCTTAAGATACTCCATGCTACACAGTATATTTGGTTTTGTCACAAAATTAAGGTAAACAGTAGTTTTATTAATTTTAGGAGAATAACACCATGATTTTTAGTACTGAATTTGACATACAGAAAAAGACTCTCCAAGTGAATTCCATACAAGTATGCTTTTTTAAAAAAACTCAAACCAACAAACACCAAAAACCTGAAACTTTTTTCTTACCAGAAAACAGAATTTTTAGTACTTTTTAACTCCTTTCCTCAGTTCTTCTTTTACCAGGAAAATCTGTGCCATAATTGAGGTTTCTACACACACACACTCTCCCTTACTGGCACATTTAGATAATATCAGGAGTAAGAATGTAAGGCTAATTTATTTTACTTTTTCTTACCAATCTATCCATGAAAACTTTATTGTGCAAGTCCCAAACATTTGACTTGACACTAGAATGTATATTTATTTATAATTATGCTTTCAAATTATGTTACACTTAACATATTCACATATAACATATATTCTTTTGCCATCTTTGTGGATTTTCAACATTCATTTCTGTTTTTATTTTAAAAAACTGTCAGGTGTATAAATATGGGACAACCCTTATACTTATTGAGAATTTTTTTTCTGAAAGTTCATCCTGTTTCAAGAGTATCATTGAGAATGCCTTGGGGAAACCATTTCTACCTCATTACCATGTAAATATTCCTTATTCCTGAGTGTGTGAGTGGGTTACTGTGAAAGGGAAACAAATTTCTACACACAGATTTAATAAATAAATAGATTTTTGGAATAATTTCTTGAACTTGAAACTGATTCTGCATTTTTCCATATTTTGAAGGTGACCCCTTTTAACCACATTCTGCTGCCAGAGGCTCCCTGAAAAACTGGCTAGTTTACTACATGAAGGCTTCCTGAGAGCTTTCAGGTCACTAAAGGCTTATTCTTTGAAGAGCTGGAAATCATTAAAAAAAAAGCCCTGTTTGAAGTACTTCGGAATTTAGTGGGATTTACTATTGTCAAAGAGACCTTGCAAAAGAACTGATGTTGAGGCTTTCCCTTCATATTTTAAAATAAGTAGCTACTAAGAGAAACGTTACTTGAAATGTGTTTGCTTGGTTTGGATTCTGATCACCTCAGAGCTTTGGGAAGTTAAGATTATCTATCTAAACTCCCATTAAAAATTACAATGTCTCAAATTTTTCATTAATTAAACATTAAAATTTTGGTTTGGTTTTTTGGCTCTGTTTTTTGGTTTTTTTTATTGAACACACAATGTGTTTTTTTAATAAAGAAATATGTAATGGTTACAGATTTGGATCAATTCTCTTGCAAATTATCATCTAAGTAAGAATGATAGTGTTCCATTTCCACTGTCCTTTTACTTGATAATATACTCCAAGAATCTGCCTACATGAGTCACATTAATATCTATACTTCTGTATCTTATGTATATATAAAAAGGAATTTATGTTCTATATTCTTACCTCCTCTTCAGAAACTCAGTTACAAGAATCTCATTATTTAAATATTTGAACTCTTTTATTTTACCTTTATTAACCTTTTTACAATCTTCTATCTCAATTGAAGTGTTGTGAATATATTTTTGTCCTGTAAAAGTTTTTTTCCCAGTGTTTTTGCTACCAATGCTATTTTTAAAGTACAATGTTTTCTCCCTCCTTTTTTTTTTTTTTCTTTGCTTTTCAGCCTCATGTCACTCAACATTCTCCTAAGTTCAAGAGTGGTTACAGAATAACTGGTCCCAAGAAGAGTCCTTTGTGAAGGTAGATTTGCTCTTACAAGGTAATGTCCAGTATCCAATTATGGTTTTAGGAGACAATCATTAACCTCCTGAGTCAGAAAAAAATTCTCCTTCAAAAAGCTTTCAAGCTTTTTGTGCATTGTGCCTTAATTTCTTTTCTTGAATAAAATTAAGAACTCTTGTAATTTATTTCCATTACAAAGCAAACAGAAGGCTGATGGATTATTCCTGTATTAAGAGGGTGACTACTTTCAGTGTAGTAGTAAGTAGCAAGCTGGCTCATCCGTTCCCTAGGTAAGTCTCACAATCTGTTGCAGAAGACTTTTCCCTCACATTTAGCTACAAACTTTTTTATCTGTCTATCATGAAAATTGAATGTTTCTATGCAATCTGGTATTTTTAATGGAAGAAAAATGTAGGTATCATGGGTTCTGTAACAGTTTCTAGTTTAGGATTGATCTGGGCCGCCCCGCACGTTTTCAGTGTATTATCTACACAAAACTTTCACAAGGTAAATACATAAATACTGTTAATTAGGTTTCTGAGGATAAGAAATTAACAAAGAATGCAATGGATTTCATATTCAACAGGTTACTGGAGAGTAGCAGGTAATCCCATGAAAGCTGTCCCCTAGTTTATAGAGTAACTATACATGTGTGAGCGCTTCCTTGGCAGAGTCTGAACTGCAAGAAACGTTTAATGTTTAAATGTAAACTCATGCAGGCAGAGATCAGACCAGACCTGATGGGTTGTGTCTGAATCCCACTGAAACCTAGGCCAAAACAAAGTTCTTATTTTTGTTGCTTTGTTTTTCCAAAATTATGTGCCAAGATTTTATTTGGTCTGTACTAGACTGGAAGCATGTGGGTAAACAAAAAGCCAGACTCATTTCAGAAAAATGATAATTTTGGTCTAAGTACACTTCTCCAAGCAGGCCTTTCCTCCTGATGTTCTTGCTATGAGAATCAAAAGCTCCAAAATAAGTTCAGAAATAAATCCTCTCTCCTTGGCTGATAGTTTACTTACCAGAGGTTGGTCTATTTCCAACTATTTGATTTTTTTTTTAATTAACAATTCTAAAATCTACAAACACCTGAGCTCTGGTGAAGTGACTCAAAAAATTATGATCAAATATAATAGTCATCTCTCTAATATATCTGGCCTTTAACATCTTTCTGAAATGGCTGCTTCTTCAGCTGTCTTTCTGATCAAATCCACTTTCCATATTTAAAATTGCATTTGCACATGATTTTTGTGTGTCTTCTCTTTCAGTAGTTCACACATTTATTTATACTATTAAATTTGCTTCAGCTCTTATGAAATAATAAATATTCACATAAAAATCATAATTGCTGCTGTAGTACTTAAATAATGCACGTCATGTTAATAGCCTAAGCAATAATATTTTTTTTTTTAGCAACTAGAAAATAAACTGCTATTTCATGTTGTAAAGTGTGGGAAAATGTTTGTATAAAATCTCTGGGTCTCACCATCTGCACTTTTGTTTAGGCAAGAAAAATATGATAAGATGTCCAGTTTTCAAAGTCAGAAAAGAAAATATTAAAGCCAAATTGAATGAACAAATGAGTAAAATCTTCAAACACAAAAGATTAATATACTAATATTTTCTTAGAAATCAATTGAAGTTGATTTTATACAATCATTATCACTGTGATGGTACCTCTATATCAGACAGCATGACTTTGCTAAAAGTACTTTTATGATTACTTTACTGATTTACTGAGTACTTTTATGATTACTTTTATGATTACTGATGTTCATAGTCATAGACTGACTACAGCGTAATTTCTAATTGACAAAACTTTTCCTGAAGCTTTCATTTTCTTTGTGGAACCTAATATTTTTTCCTTAAGGAAAAGATAGGTCTCAGAGTAGGTGAAAGCTTGAATTTTGTTTTGAGGAAATGAATGAAACATGATGTTTCTGAGTTTTACGTCTTAGGTATGAATTGAATGGGGATGGATTCTTCTATTCAATAACTTGGAACTGCAGTACTAACTTTATGAATTTAGTCTGTTGGAAGATTTTGGAAATTACAATAGGAAGACTGAAAAGTCTTTCAGATGTGTCTTCTATATTCTGTATTGACTTACCAAAACCATTCATGAAACAGGTCAGATTAAAACTATTATTAATGTGGTATTTTACATATCCAAGCAAAAGCTCTGAATAATCTTTTGCTAAGTCAGCATATTAAAACTGTCAAATGATTTCTGAGAAGAGTCATCTAATCTTTCTTTGACCTTAAAGCAAAAAAATGTATCCAGGCATATTTCTGCAATTGAAGACTTAAATTCAAAATGTAATTTCCAAAAAAATATTATTTTGGAAAATTTGTTTTTCCTGCAATACAGGAAGTACATTTTCTCTAAAAATGGATGTTTTCTTTTTTTTTCTTTTTTTTTTAGTAAGTTAGAAACAAATAAAAAATACCTTAATTGCATTCCAGAATTTAAACGATGTGTAGTAAAAAAATATTTCAGTATTCTGCAAAATTTTTATTTCCATGATGTAGATGTTGTTGTGACAATAAATGAGATAATGTTTAGATTTCAGTTGTTTTTACAATTCCTGAAAAGTTTATATTTTGCTTTACTAGCAAGTATGCTTACAGATAGTACTGTGGCAAACTTTGGACTTAAGTACATCCACAATCAACATAAGTTTAATTTATATTGAACAAGTGATAACTTTTCTGAATTTATTCACAGTTATGAATACTGGTTTAGGAATAAAAGATATCATCTTTTTGAATTATCCAAACTGAATTAATATTTGCTGAGAAGATATCATCACACAAGTGGGGTGTTATTCTCATGAGGACTTTAATACCATGAGACTCGTCCAGCTAATCTACACTATCTGTAAAAAAAGACAAACAAAAAACTGTAATTGATCTTATTTCTTAGATACAATACTTATTATTACTTTCCTCTATTGGTCATAATAAAACAAAAATAAATTGTTTATATTTGTAGCAGTATTTTAAAACTGTAATACGGATTTAAGAAACACAGACTGAGATTAACGTTATGATTTTTTTAACTATATACAGTATATATAAATACATGTAGAGATAGATGATATTTATGCACAAATTACTTTATTTTCTTGCTTTGTATTGGCACTATACACATATACAAAATTTGTGCTTGTGGGTAAGCCTTGTCTAACAGCCAAACTCCAACCCAGCTGCTTTTCACTCCTCTGTTCTGTTAGGCTGGGGAGGAAAAATGAGAAAAAGAACAAGAAACCATCTGGATTGGGGTAAAGAGATTGAATAAAGACAAAAGAGAGGTACCAATTACTGTCATGGACAGAACAAATTCAGCTTTGGGGAACTAGCTTCACTTATTGCTAATTAATATAAATGTTTAATTATTGATTCATATATTTGAAATCAAAGAAAAAGGAAAAAGAAACAAATATTTCACTATGGATGCTGTGAAGCAGGCAGCACAGTGCCTGTGGAATAGCAGGCCACATAACTTTCTCAGTCTTGCCTGGGAAAGTGTGGCCTGGGAATTCATGAGGAGGAATTAAAACAATCCTCAGAGATAGAAAACAGCTTTGCAGGTGCTGTTTGTCTGTTCCTTGTTTTCTTGCAAGAGAAGGTCAAGGGGTGGTGAACCTCACTGACCAATGATGGTGATGTGTTAGTTTACTAACCAATAAGAGTTTTACTCTTCTGTACTTTCATGTATCAGTCTATAAAAAAGACCTGAAGCAATAAACTGGGAGAAATTCTCCTGATCAACTCCCAAGAGAGTCTGTGTCATTCTTCTCGCTGTTCCCAATAGAGCGACATTTCACTGCTGGGGAAAGCAGCTTTTTTCACTTTTCCCAGGCTTCACATCACTCCAGGTACCTCTTCTCCTTTTATATCACTTCAAGTAACACTCCCAGTGGCACAAGGTGTGTTGTGCTTAGGAGAAGTTTCCCTCTGCATGTCCGTCCTTCTCTGTTCTGCTGCTCCAGAGCTCTCCACCACTGACTCGTTCTTCCTTTTCCTTCCTTCCTCACCTTGCTGCTCCCTCTGTTGCTTTTCACTGCTTTTTACTCCCCACCCCCCACTATTTTCCTGTGTCCCTCTTACACAGGCAGTCCCTGTGCTGCTCACACCCTGGCCCTGGGCTGCGGAGGCCCAGTTGCACCCTGC
>NC_031770.1:86380790-86401513 GCF_001522545.3 Parus major
GGCTGTGTCTGGCTGGAACCGGCTGTGTCTGGCAGGAACTGGCTGTGCCTGGCTGGAACCGGCTGTGTCTGGCTGGAACCGGCTGTGTCTGGTTAGAACTGGCTGTGCCTGGCTGGAACTGGCTGTGTCCAGCTGGAACCAGCTGTGTCCAGCTGGGGCAGCCACAGTCCCCTCGCAGAGCCCCCACGGCCCCTGCAGCCAGCGCTGGGTTGCCTGGATCTCAAACAGCTCCAGAAGAAAGAACATATCATTACATTTGCACTGCACTGTCCAACTGTCCAACACCTATCATGGATATTTCCCATCCAGGCAAGTGCCATGACAAAGTTTCACAGCCATCTGTGAAAAACATCTGCATGCATAATTCATGCTCCTTTTGCCTCTCTTGATCTGAGGGACCCTACTAGAGGATCACATTGCATTACACTGGAATTAGACTAAACAAAAAACACATAGTATTCCTGACTCTTAACCTTTCCAAACTTCATGGCCCATATATTATTGTCCTGGTTCTGATAAACCTGTGGGTGACTGGACGCTGAAATAAAAGTTATAAAAATTGCTGTGTAAATTTAATAATTTTTTTCTTTATATTCGCTAGTCCTGTATTTATTTTCCTTCCACCTCTTCTGGTTTAATAATTATTTTGTGTTTGAAGACTAGACTAAATCAATTATTTCCTGTACTAAATGACAAAACAAAGGCTTTGCATAATTGATCACAATTTAGGTGATAAGACTTTTTTTTTTTTTTTTTTAAGGACTCCAGAGCAAGACATATGAGGAAGTTAGTACATGCTTAACACATCTTTCACTCAGCTTCCAGCCTTGTACACATTATGAATAAAAAGTAAGAAAGTTGAAATTGCAAGTCAGAAATACAGGCTCAGCAGCTAGATTCATCAAACAGAAGGAAACTTGATGGGGATGCCTTTGAAGGCAAGCCAGTATGAAGTACCACACAGGTTTTTCACAGTTCCCTGTCTGATTAGAATCACACCTTTAATGATTTCTATCCCTTATTTATGTGCTATGCTCACTGATTTATGCATTAAGTCTGGAAACAGCACAAGAAATGAATGCTTCCCTTGTGTTATTTTTTTCACTTCTTACTTGGTATCAGGACCAGGAATACAAATACCACTGTGTGTATTTCCCTGATGAGTGTGCTGTGACCACACTTCCTGTGCTTGCTGGCTATTTATAACCATCAATTCCCCCAACTATATAGGAGAATGAAGCCTCTTGAGAGAAGCCAACATGTTTTGCTTTAGATCGTGGTTTAAAGTCACAAATCCTACCATTTCCTCTTTTCTAGTACAGAAGCTTTTAAGTGCTGCCACAGTGCCATGGGATTCATACTCAGAATTCCTTTGAATTGCAGTTTCATGTCTTAACACGTACCTCACACATAGCCCTTCTTTGTTAGGATGGGGAGTTGTAACAACCTGCAGATCAAATGGAAGCATTTTTTTATGGATGAAAAGTCTTCAGGTCAAACTCAGATGTGATTTTGGCAGAGAAACTTGTGCGTCCTTAGCAGAAGTTCAGCCACTTAGAAGATCCATTATTTTTAGTCAGAAACACTTACTGTTACGATATTCATAGCTAGTCAATGAAATTACATGTCAGTAAGCATTGAAGTTCCACTAAACAAACAGACAAAATGATAAATAAACTGGAAAAGAACAATTCAAAAAGTACCATCTGCAATGAAGTTCAGTCATGCCTTCTACTGCACACGACAGGAAGCCAAAGAACGTTCACATCACACTGATATTTTATTGTCTTTGAGCTAAATTTTCTGCTATTCAATCAGATCAAAGGGTTTCTATCATCTATGTTTTCTCTCCATTACTTTTTTTGGTAATGACACCTACTAAACTCAGCTCTGAGCAATCAAAAAAGTAAGAATATCTAAAGGAATGGGTCCTTAGTTTGATTGATTTTAGTAAGACTTACATGATCAGTTCTGTAGGAAAAGTCTTGAGGGCATCAGTGAGAAAAAATAAAAAGATTTTACAGTCATTCTGATTATTAATAAAAATAAAGAAAGGGAAAAAAATACAGTGAATATGACAATGACTTCACACTTGCAAAGTAAAAGCATGGCTTCAGGGTATAAAAAAAGTTTTCTGTTTCATATTAATGACTTGGTCAGTGTCCCAGTCCCTGTTTTTTGTAATTTTAAGAATTAAAAGGTAATCAAATCAAACTATGCTCTGTCAACTTTGCCTGTGATGTCAATGCTAATTCTAACTACATTTTGTTCTTTCATTACAAAAAAGGAAAAAGAAAGAAAAGGTTATTATGACCCTTCTATTTTAAATTTGTTTGGTTTTCTTAATTGCTCAGATCTGTGTTATTGTCTCAGCTTTTCTGAAATGACTTTTGAAAGCTTTTTCTTGAACATTTTTTCTACATCTGTTCAGGGAGATATAGAAAGAGAAAGTGAACAATGATATATACATGATTTCAAAGCTGAGATAAAAAAAACAAGTTTGAAAAAATTGTTTTCTAAAGAGCCAATCATCAAGTGAAGTTTTCCATGTCTTTCAATTTTTTTAAAAAATTGTATTTTTAAAAATATTTTAAGCATTTACAAGTGTTGCTTGTAAACTAAGATTTTTTTTTTCCTCAGATAAAAGTCTTTTAAAAACAGAATGCTGATGGCAACATATTTTAATGCTGAAAAATTTAAACCTACTTTTATTTGCATTCTAAGAATGATTCTCATCTTAGCAATAGAACAAAATCCTTCCTCTTAACCTGTATCTGCATTAGCTTTCTCTTTTATATTAAATACTACTAATAATGCAACTATGATAAAATCAACCAGTGTACCCTTTCATCATCACAAATTATCTCAATCTGATAGAAGATTTCTACAGAGGATAGACTCTCTATAACATATTCAGTAATTTAGTAAAATACAGCTGAATCTCCCTTGACATATCTATGCATATATATGATTTTCAACTTACTAACCCTTCATACCAAGAAACTATTTAGTCAAGCACAGTGAACGCATAGAAAATTTAGTTCTTACTCCAAAATACCTTCACCACTTGCTCAAGATTTTATTTTTAATGTGCCCCAAAGCCCTATTTTCTTATATTACTTCTGCATTCAGGAAAATTTACAGACCTTGAGACAAGGTAACAGCTTTCACATAGATAAAGAACTATTGGAAAAAGAAAGACGATTAATTGTTCTTTATTCAATTGGCCCAAAAGTAATGGGCTTAATTTGCAAGGAGGGATATTTAAGTTAGATGTAAAAAAAGATAAGGTTTTATATACTGTTAAGGGTAATTAGGCTTTGTAAAATATTGTCCAAGGAGCTTTTAGAATCGTATAATTGACATCTTCTTAAAAACAGATAAAGTAAATAAGTTAGGAATATCTTGTCTGCAGCTGAATCTGTCCTAGGGCACAGAATTCAATCACATAATACCTCAAGTTCCTTTCCAAGTCTATTTTATGTGTTTTATAACACTGAAAATACTGAGCTAATCATATCCACTTTTCTAAGACAGTACTGGAAAACAATTAGAAGGAATCGATGTACAGTAGGACACAGAGCAGTATCAATTACAGTGTCTGCTCTCCATTTTAGTACATGCTGGCATGGATTTCTGAAAAGCCTTGTCCTCCTCATTATCTTGTTACTGCCCTACTGTGTGACAGAGCCACATGGCTGTGGGGTGACAGAATATCAGTAATAACAACAGAAGAGCCTTTTAGCTGTTTGCTGTAATATGAGGGAGATTTAGCAAAAAATAACATCTTGAATGTTCTAGTTTGTTTTTCCTCTCTCTTGATAATTGTGCCAACCATGATGTTAATCAGTCTCCCTGAGAAGCAAAACAGGTTTGGGTTGGTCATTTGTCTTTTGTTTGGATTATTTTTTTTCCTGACCGAGCAGATACATTGGTTAATTGGGCAGTTTCCAATATTGCATCTGAAATGCTATTCAGCTTGGACAATTTGAGAATGCATAGTTTCTTAAGCTGGAATTGCAGTTACTTTGACATACTTTATGTCTACATAAGACTTTCTTTAGTGAACTAAACTACCATAAATCTTCATGTTCTACCACATGCCAAATTTCATCAGGATATTCCAATTTGAAGAAGTAAATGTGGTTCCAAATACTCCAAAATTAACTGAAAAGAGCATTTCAAAAGTGGAACTGATTGCAGAAACAAGAGTGCCACAGCTAGCCCACATGGGAAAATAAATCCCACTGTAGGTTTTTGCTAGCATTATAGTAGCCTATACAAGAAAATAACTTAGCCCCAGTAACAGTATTTCTAAAAGTATTTTTTCATTAGTTATTATAATAATTACTTCTAACAATCAAAGCTTTTGGTTATAGTCATCCAAACCTTCACCAAATAACTCAGGTGTGCTGCTAAATTCTGCATAATTTTCAACAGAACGTGATTATATTACTATTAAAAATAGATATTTCTTTCCTCTGGCTTTCAATGGAATAAAATGTTTGTGACATGAAACTAAGAACTATTCCTCCACATAGTTTCAGTTATGAAATTTGAGTCTGTAAGGTACTATCACTTCCAACAGAATATTTTTCAGTTAACATATACTTTGAGTTCTTTAGTAAAAATATCTAAGTACTCAGTTCCACAGGAAAATACCACATCACTGGATATATATGATGGGAATAAGAAAAAGAATTGGGTACTTTTAAGAATGTTGTCTAAAATATTTCTGGGATTGAGAAAATAAGTATTTCTTTGAGTAGATATTTAATTATAGTTTTCTTATAGTCATGCCATATGAAATGTATTAAAATCTGACTATTTAAGATACTTTAATATTTGTTGTCACCAAAAATGCTATTTATTGTAAAATTCCTTTTGCACTTGGTAAGATTTGGAGAATGGCCTGGGATCTCTATGTGGAAACATTAACATTTTTGTTTCCACAGGAACTTTTTCCTTTGGTTTGCCACATACCTGATGATAAAAACATTCAGCAGCTTTACTGAGCAGATTTTTTTATTCTTCGTACAGCAGTATATCCATAGATTTTTTTAATGCTTGTATCCCATGGTTATGAAATTTTCAAATTTGTAACAAATGCTTCAGTGAATCAGAAAAAGTTTCAGCATGTCATTGTTTACTATGCTGTCATAATGATTCATTACTCTATGGGTGCCTCTGATACAGAAATCCTCTGAAGGAGCTTCCCAAACTTCTGTCACTCTATCATTTTCTTTCTGTAAAGAGAGTTATCTAAGTTCAATTATTTGAAAAGCCAGACCAATATTCAGCTTTGTAACTGGTAACATTCTCACCCTGCCCAAGTGTTTTGGGGTAGTTTTTCTTAGAAATATATTAATTGATTTCTTGGTTTCTTGCATGCAGTTCAACAGCATGAGATAAATGTAATATTCATAGGTCACCTTAAGGTATGCTGAGAAAGTTATTTATATTAACCACTGTATTTTAAGATTTATCCTAGAATGTATGTTTTCTGATATTGCCATCCATATTGTGAAAATCAGAATAAAAATATAAAATTTAAATGGATTAAACAAATAACTTAGAAAATGTATTAAACTATGAAAGACCTAACTCACAAGGTAAGAGAAGTCATATTCCTAAACATTTGAACTGAATGAACTTAATTATTATTAATAATCTGAAGTACAGATAAAAAAAAAATAAAGATAATTTTTCCCACTGCTAGAAGAAACTCCACACCTGCAATTATTTTAAAGAGAATTTTAAATTGTGAAAAATTTTATTTATCATCAAGAGAAATTATCTACTCATATTTCCAAGACTACTTTTTATCAGATACATAAAACACATTTTAAAGTAGTCAGGATAAAAAAAGAACAAAGAAAGATAAAGGAAAATCACTTAAGGAAATTATATTATTTGAACATGCAATGAAAACAGACATTAAGATCAAAGTACAAGAAATTCAAAATATAGAGTCACTCTGAGCACATCAACAGTAATAAACGCAGCATAAAATTTACACAATGTACTACAGTTATATTTGAGTGCTTCATTGTTCTCTCAAAGAAGTGCTAGTTAAGTCTATGGTTATGTTTAGATAACTGTTTATACTCTACTTTGCTATTTTTGCTTACTTGGAATGCTTTCAAATTTCACTGGGAAATTTCCTAGGTTTTTAACATTGCAGCTGGTGTAGCTTGGCATAAGCTTATTGAAATTTGTGAGCTATACTTCTCTAACCTCATAAACTGGCTCTTGGATCCAGATCCATGCTAGAGTCACTCCAGTCCCATTTTTATTTTTGTGGCTGGGCTACATAAACCTTCTAAGTAAATTATAAATTTTATATCTGTATAAAGGTGCTCTTCTAACTGGAAGAAGTTAGGCAGCACAACCATACTCAGTAACAAAATGACAAATATTTTCTGCTTGACATTGAAAAAGTTTGTCAGAAGTGGCATGAACTTTTTTATTACATTTCACTTTCTGGAAAGTCTTTCATTCCACATTGATGGAGAAATATCCCTTTAAAACAGGAGATTACATCAAACAATAGATTTAATTAATGGGAACACTTGGTTTATGTTGTATGGAAGAAATAAAAAATCTGCATCCATTATTTATGCTTGACATATTTTTCCTTGATTGATAAATAATTCCCCAAGTTATTTATTCTTCATGCACTATGACTTCACAAATTAAGTCTATGTTTTTATATTGTTTTGACTGACAGCTCTACAGATTTAAAACTCACATTCATGTAAGAAAATTATTGAATTTTGGCAAATGTGAATTTTAATTCACTTCTGCTGCTGATGGCACACATTTCTATATATTCATATTTTGAAGTATATTTGCTTGTAAATATAGATAACCTGTTTTTCTGATGTTGTCTTCTCAAACAGTATGGATGAATTAAGATCCTGCAGAACGAAAATAAATAACAAATTAGGAGGATCTGGAATTCTTTACCATTTTCCAAGAATGCAACATACTGTGGCACTAAATTATTTAGTCATGCTTTGCATTTTACTAAATCAGCTCTGGTGGTAATCACAGCTGCAGTAATAATGTTAGTAGTAGTTTTACTAACATGCGTGAAGACATGTACCTCAGAAGTCAAACACTGAGGACAAAAATCCATTTTCCAGCTTCACATTTCCTGAGTATGTAATGAAAGGAGTGGGATAAACTACATGATCATATCAAACAGGGTACACAAATCAGTGGACATGTGATACTTGCTGCAGGCATCATCCTGCAGGACATTGATGCAAAGAATACATCCAAGAGTGTTACACAAATGTGGTCAGGAACAATTACATCACACTATTAAACAGAAGAAGCAAATGTATCTTTTACACATGCTTCAGAGTATATGAAGGAAAAATACAGGAACTGTGCATCAGTTAACAAGTATTTAAAACCACAACACATTTCTGTGAAAATTTTTCCAAATGACCTTGGTTAAAAATTGGTTTTAATTAAACTTCAAAATTCAAAAATCTAAAAAATTCAAAAGATCTTAGAGGTTGCTCCAAACTTTATACTTCTCTTCCATGACATACTCCAAAATGAGTACACAAAACTAATTCAAACATGGGGTGAATAAGAAGGTTTGAAGTATGCCAGTACGATTTTACAGCAAAAAGTGAAAACTTGTCCTTCATTTGTAAGACATAGAAATGCTCCCAGAAGTACTTCACTGCTAAGACCACCCCTCCCTATCTGCCCCACTCCAACCATGCCAGAATATCAGGAGGTCCAAGCTTGTGTTGAAATTGGGTGGCAATTGTGGATGGGGGAAGGGAGAGGAGTCAGGGGACTCCAGAGCAGACCAGCTGCTGGCCGTCAGCTTGCCTATCAGAGATACACTTCTGCACTAACATAGTTAAACAGCAGGAAAACTGTACTATGCAGAAGCAGTTTCAGTCAAGAGGAGTGAGAATTCAACTCAGAATCTCAGGAGTGAGGAGCAACTGCAGACCTAAAGGCCAGAGAAGAAGCAGGAGGAGGTGCTGGATGTGGTGGAACAGAGATTCTTCTGAAGTCCATGGCTAAGACCATGGTGAGGCAGCTGAGCCCCTGCAGCACATGGAGGTCCATGGTGGAGCAGGTAGATGCCCAAAAAAAGCTGTGAACCTGTAAGGAGCCGGAGCAGGTTCCTGCCAGGACCTGTGTGCCCCTGGAGAGAGGAACCCCTGAAGAAACAGGTTTTCTGTCAGGAATTGTGACCCTGAGGGGTACACTGATCTCCCATGGGACAGACCCCACACTAGAGCAGGCTAAGAGTGTGAGAAGCATCCTCCCTGAGGAGTAAGAAGCAGGAGAAATAGTGTTTCTCAGAAAAAAACAACTGAGCACACCAGAAAACTGCATAAGAATTTATCCTAGTTTAACTTAGAAAGCCCTGGAATTAATCATGTAACTGGAATTAGGACCCAGCAGTGTCCTTTGTAGGAATGAAGTGAGCAGGAATCTGTGTTTCAGCTCACTAAATAGCCAGAGTCATGAATCTGGGAACTGAGTTCAATTTTTAATACTTGAAGCCAACTAAAAAGGAAAGAACCTCAGAGCAGCAAGAGGTAGAAGCAAGGATGGAGTTTTTTCTTAGCTGAACTAAGAAGCCCATTAAAAAACTAGAATCGCTTCAGGTTTTATCAGAATTTCACTGAAATGTTCATTTTTCATCAATTTCTGAAATTCTTATTGTCACTTTGCCCAAAACCAAGCAAAAAAAAATACTTTAAAACTATCTACATCTTACTTGACTTCTACCAAAATTCTCTGTGACTGTAAAACTTATAGATGAATTTTTATAGAAGTGGTATTCTAGAATACCTTTTTCAAAGTGAATGGAATGACATGATTCGAAGACTTTTGATAGAGTGAAATGCATTCAGGAGGTAGTTCTGTAAATCATGCAAACTTTGTTGTTCTTGCATAATAATATAAAGCTGCTATGGAAGAATACGATGACAGGTCACACAGTAAAAACATTTGTTATCTCTGCAGTGAACTGTGCCCTATGTAAAAATGCCTATAATTTCCAAAGGATTTTATATATTCAAAGCACTGTGTGAACAGTAGCTAATTGGTAGCAAATTTTCAGCAGTTGATTTGTTGCATCTGCACAAGCTTAGAAAAGTTTGAATTTTTCTTGTTAACACTGCAAATCAGTTATAAAGCATCTGAAAATGATTCCAGTATTGAGACTAAAGCTGGTTACAGAAAAATTAAAAAAAAGAAACCATAAAAATATCCCAAAATAGTAGACATTAGGATTTTACCCTCTCAAGGCTTTTTTCAGGGGGGAAGATTTAAATTCAGAATTGAGAAACTAATACCCAGAACTTAAATAAGTGAGCAAACTGAGCAGCCTAAGAGATACAGTGAGAGGAGACTAAGCCCTTACTCTAGTACAAAATGAGCAAAAACTGAATGTCAGTCTCTGAAATGAGAAAGTGAGCTTCTCTGTAAGACACTAGCTACTCTAGCATGTAAGCACTCTTATTTTCTGTAAGTAAAATTATTCAGGCAGTGTCCTTATTATACTGCAAAACAGGAATAATGTTGAGATATTGAGAAATTATGCAGAGAAAGAAAATGGTCAGCCCAATGCAATTCAAAATTAGTAAAATGATTGCTGAAGAACAGGTTAATGCATTCTACTTACAGTTAAGATACATTCTTTAGCATCCATCTGCATAAATATTTAAAAAATAATTAAAAAGTTACATCATATAATGTTTAATATAGAAGGTACCTCATTGCATTCAAAATTCATATGCAAAGCCCTTACTGCATCTTATAGAGATCATTTCACACATCCTTGAAATGAAGACACTTTAGATAAAACTCAGCACCTGTTTAACAATATACAGCAAACCTTATATAATGTTTTACTAGAAGAAAAATAAATGGAGTGTCCAAATAAAATGCAGGGGGATTTACTGGCACAGTGTAATTACTTGTGCTGGAATTTATCCAGGACATTGTGGTTAAAGGTCCTACTGTTACAGAAAATCCCACTAGCTATTTAATGGTTTCAGATGGTAGAGGCTGGGGCATGATTTGATGTCTGATATAAAATAGATGATGAGAATCTCTAAAAGGTGTTTGTTCTTGAGTTTGCTTTCACTCTAGTTTGAGGGTAGCATAGCATTTACTGTTCTGCACAGTTACCTATGGTCTATATTAGCAAGAAAAAAAATATCAGATCTTCAGAAAGCTTTGTGATCTTCTAAAGGCTGTGTTTTTCTTGGTATTAGGCACACATGATATTGAAAGTATAGGGTATTAAAGGTCATGGCTCAAAGAACCACTGTCAGTATAAGAAGCAAAATCATTGGAGAGACCAGGAAGAAAGCAAACCCTTCAGGGCTGTATTTTGAATATAGTCACAGTCCTGCAGAATTCTGATCTGAAATGATATCACCATAAATAGGATCTCTCTATTTAAGATACAATCCAAAAATCTTGTTAGGGAAGAACCACAATTTATTCTGGAAAGAAGAGCTGGCAAGCAATATATGAAAAATATTAGTCTGTGGTGAGAACCTTTACCTATGAGAGAACTCACAAAGACTTAGGTCCTGGAAAAAAACAAAACAACCTCTCTCTGATGTTGCTGTTTTAGCAGCATGGATAATTGGAAAACTAATACATATTAACATATTTTGGGAAATAATTTGGGAAAAATTAACTTGGGGAATATTATTCTGTCGTAAATATTGAAAATGGATTGTATGCTAATATTGTTCCATGGAATATAATTTGTCTTATGAAAAGACAGATTGCACTAAATGAAGGATATGACAGTTCAGAAGATCATATGCAAATAAACAGGTAAGTTTTACCAGGTGTTGAGCAGAAGTAGCAACAAAATTGTCATGTCTATATATCTATAAAATTGTTATGTCTATATATGTGCTCGAGCAGCTTCTTGTGGAATTCAAAAGTCACAAAATTCAAAGTGTCACAACACATTTTAGCCCCCTGTTCTTGTTATACAGATATTGTAATTTCAAAAATCAATTGTTATAAAATGTTTAATAAAAATCTTTCAGTGTTCTTAAAATGTATTTTAAAAAGTTACTTTCTCCTCTTGTTTACAGTCAATGCTGTTATAAGCACATGTAAGTCAGAATGTGAAAGAAAAAACCTGTAGATTTTATTTTAAATTGTTCTAGTTCATCGTTGCCTCTGCATTTTTTCAAGGCATTGTTCCAATTTTCACTATTTTTGAAGTGAAAAATAGATACCCACTCCTTATTTTTCATCAAAGATAAATTATGGAAACTGCCTTCTCTTTTCCAGTGGCTAATGAAAGAGACAGATAGTTTATGAGAGATTAAGTGTTCCAAAATTTTGGATGTTATGATCTCTGCATTGCAAAAGAAATGAGTACCCTGTAAATTAAAGTATGTCCTTGAAAATCTGCCTTAAATCTCATTGAATGGTAATGATATCATACTTCTAAGAAATGTTTTTTTCAAATTTATACTCTAAAATGTACAGAAATGCCTTTAAAATAAAGTATGCCATTACCTCACTTTTGAAAATGTCAAATATACTCCATGTTCACTTTCATTCTTAAAGTTTTACCTTCTATTCTTTGCTATAGGATGAACAAGAATAGCTTTAGTACTTCAGCTATTAGAAGGCTGAGTTTTAAATATTATGTGTAGCTTTAAGGCCTGAGGCTCTTTTTCTCCTTTGGTTACTGAAGGGAAAGACAAAATACAGAACTCATAAGTCTGTTGCAATTTCATGCTATTGTTTTCCTTCATTCTTTATTTTATGGCATTAGAATGAATGATACACCATTGTTCATCTCTGACAAGCATTTATTTTTCTCAAAGTCATTTACTTTGACCAAATAACTTATGATTTCACAATGGCTCTCAAACTGTTATTACTAGTGGTTCTGAATATGAAAGACAACTTGCAGCTTCTTGATTAAAACAGTTTTAAGTTAAATCCCTGCACCTATGCACAAGACTTTTTAATCCCCCTTGAATAAAATCAATTCTGTAGAAAAAAGATTCTTCATTGTTCATTAGAAAAGAAGTCAGATGAGTTGTTTTTACTTGTTCTAAAGAATGGAAGGTAACTAGTTGCTATCAATATCTCCGAAAAAATCTTACTATATATAGTGTGTATATATATATATATATATATATATACATATATACACTATTCACAGTGGTATGTTGGAAGAAAAATAGTACAGTGATTAAAAAATTGATAATAAGTCAAACAAATCTTGCAGGCTTTGTGTACTGCAGGTTTATTAAATTAAAATAAAGGTTCAATCTCTGGCTTACATTTTTCTTTCCGAGAAAAATATTATAAAGTGTTACTATAATGAATAGTTCTATTTTAAAGAGCTATTAATGTTCTTCCATGGAATATCTCTATGTACAGTTTGTGAGTTGATTGATAGATTGATAGAAATCTCTTGTCTGAGTGCATTATGCTCTGCCCCTCCTCAATATTTTTAGTGAGGTGATGTGCAGCACAGGAAGTTGTAGCCTTCTTCTGTAAAATCCTTCCTACTTACTTTCCTACTGTGGTGAGTTGATCCTGGCTAGACAGTGGGTGCCCACCAAATCTGCTCTATCACTCCCCTCCTCGGCTAGAAAGGGAAGGAAAGGAAAAAAAAAAAAAGAAAAAAAAGAAATCATGGGTTGAGGTAAGGACACAGAAAGATTACTTAAATCTCATGGGCAAAATAGGCTTGATTTAGAGAAAAAAAAAATTAAATTTGTTACAAATCAAACCAGAGAAAGATTATGAGAAATAAATCTTAAAACCCTTTCTCCCACCCCTCCTTCTTTCTGGGTTCACTCTCACTCCCAAGTTCTCTACCCCTCCCGCTTCAGACGTGGACGGGGATGGGGTATGGAGGTTATGGTCAGTTCATCACGTTATCTCTGACATTCCTCACACTCATCCCCTTCACACTTTGGCATGGAGTCTTCAGTGGGCCGCAGGTGGATGTCTGCTCCACTGTGGCTGCACAGAACAGTTTGCCATCACCATGGGATGCCAGGCAATCCCTGCTCTAGTGTCTGGAACACATATTTCCCCTTCTTCTTCAGTGGCCTTGGTGTCTGCAGAACCCTTCATTTCACAGTTTTGCTCTCCTCTATCTCACTGCTATTTTTTGTGCCACAGAGTTCTTTTTCCCCATCTTAAATACATTAGCCCAGAGGTCCTACTACTGTCTCCTATAGGCTCAACCTTTCCCAGAGGCAGGTCCACCTTGGAGCTGGCTGTCATTGGCTCTGCTGGACATGGAGGAAGCTTCTTGCAGCCTTTCACAGAAGCTTCTCCTGTGGCCTCTCCTCACTACCAAAACCTTTCCACTCAAAACCAGTACACGTCTACTTGCCTTCTGCATACTGGTATGTGTTAGCTTATGTGCTGTAGTCCACTCAGGGGTGTCCCTGCTATGGCATAGGTCATCCATGACTCCAGTTCTTTCAGAAGAATTTGTCTTCATGTCATGGAACTCCTTGTAAAACTGTGCCTCCAGCTGTGAGCCCAGCAGTGTCCTTTCCACTGTATCTCTCTGCTTCCTTCTTAATTTTCTCCAAAACTCTGCCTCTTCACAGTTTTCCTCTGGTGTTCTCTTTTGTGCTTCTGCCATGTTCCTTCTCACAGTTTTGCTTGCTGGGTCTCCTTACTTCTTTAAGCTTGTTTCTCCTGTCATATGTTCCCACATATGAGTCCACATGAGTCCTCTTATCTCTTCACATCTCCTTCTCCTCACAGCTTCCACCCTGTCTTATTTATATCTGAGGAATGGTGCTATGTGTTCCCCTCACCAGCTGCAGCTGTGGGACACAGCAGACTGTTTTTGACCACTGCAGAGTCAAGAGCTCCTTGTTCTCCTCCTACACAGGTGTTAATCTGAGGGGCAAGAGCAGAGAAACATCATGGTCTCACTTCTGAGAAGGATTAATAGGCAGAAACTTGGCAGGAGAGAGTACTCCTCCTGTCCATTCAAAACTCAGGAAATATAGGAATATAGAGCTGGAAAATGCTGAGATTCAAATACAGCAATGTGTGAGAGCAGCACAGCCTGAGATTCCCCAGACCTGCATGACATCTTCCAATTATTATTGCTTATGAGAAAAAACAGATACAGATAAACAGATAGTATTTGATTTGATTTTATGAAAGGAAGAGTATGAAAATGGATGCCATTATGATCATAAATCACATTATGTAGGAGATACACATAAAGAAGTTATTATACACACTGTGTAATGAAAACCATTTGTTAAAGCATGAAATGCTTATATTTTACAGAGAAACTGCAATACATAATTTAAAGCGTATGCTAAAATGCATCTCTTTATAATATAACAGATCCACCATGCGGACAATTTTCTAGTAAAATATTGCCTTAGACTCAAAGTATGTTATATTAATAATTAAGAGAAATATCTCACTTTCTATAATTTTCATATAAAGCCTGGCAATACAGAAGTTAGGAAATTCATTAAATTTCATTGCTTAGCCTTAGCCTTCTTGCATCTGTCATAACCTCAGTCACGGGTCACCAGTTCATTTTGCTATGGCCATTAGGGTTGTTTGATCCTGGCTTGTTAACAGCAGCACACTGTTACTTCTGCTGAATCTCATGTACAAGATGTGTTACAGTTCTCCTGGAAGATGGTTTGCATTTTGAAGGAAAACAGTTTAATAATTATTCAGAAAATATAAATTGGTAAGGAATGTCATGGCTACCCCATGACAGATACCTAAATTGAAATACTGTTAAGAAACAGATCTTTTATTTAACTCTTACAGGGAAAAAAATAGAGACTTTTTAGATTTTCTGTGTTTAATACATACAAATTTGCCTTTGAAACAGAGGGCTTACATGTGTTATTTCCTCAACTGGGTCTCCACATTGTCAGGGAAAGTGTTATTTGGCCTGAAGTAAAGCCATGACAGAGATTATGTGAACAAAGAAAGGGATAGTCATGGCCAAGAGCTCAATCTCATGCCTCTGCTTATTAACTCATATTGATGTAGCAATAGACTTTATGGCCAAAAGCCCTGTTATGATAATTCACTCTGTCATTTTGCCTAATGCTGGCCTTTAGGTAACAAGCAATTAATTTTTTATTCATTATTTTTGCAACTAATCTATTCCATATTTCTTACAAAAGCATTGAGACCTGCAAAAAATTATCAAGTCAGTCTTGATTCAGGTTTTTCTCCCCATACTGACAGTGCCATAAAGACACGACTATTGAGTTTTTTATTCATAGAATCATAGAATTACGGAATCACAGAATCACACAATCACACAATCATGAAATCACGGATAGGCTTGGAAGGAACGTTGAAGACCTATTTGCAGGACCTTGCTCTTGGTCATGCAAAACCTCATGAGATTCCCATGGGCCACTTCTTCAGCTTGTACAGGTCCCTCTGAATGACAGCCTCTTCTTCAGGTGTGTCAATCATACCACTGAGTTCATTGTCATCTACAAATTTTCTGAGTGTGCACTTAATTCCCTTGTCCATGCCATTAATGAAGTTATTAAATTACACTGGTCCCAGTACAAACCCCTGAGGGAAACCACTTGTCACTGATCTTCATGGGGATTCTGAGCTGTTGACCATTATACTCTGGATGTGACTGTTCAATCATTTTCTTACCCATGTAACACTCCACCAATTGAACCTATCTCTCCAATTCACAAACAAGGACTTACCCTTGATTAAGTTGTGATTGTATGGAATCTCCTCCTAGTTCTCCATGTGCCTCAGCACAGATTCCAGGAGGATCTGTTCCATAATCTTTCCATGCTCAGAGGTGAGGCTGACAGGTCTGTAGTTCAGAGGGTCATCCTTTCTACCGTTTTCAAAAGAGGGGTTTCCCTTTTTCCAGTAACCATGTCTTTACCTGGCTGCCTTCAAACATCATGAAGAGTGGCTTGGCAACTGCATAGGTCAGTTCCCTTGGGAGTCTGGGATGTGTCTCATCCCATAGAGTTATGTACATTCAAGCTCTTCAGGTGGTCATGAACCTGATCTTTATTCACAAGGGATGCCCTTTACTCCCTCAATCTCCATCCACTCAAGAGGAGACGTAAGAGAGTTGGCCACTGAAGACTGAGGCCAAAAAGTTGTTGAGTACCTCAGCATTCTTCTCATCCATTGTCACCAGTTTTCCAGCATTGTTTCAGCAGGGGTACACCTTTTTTGACCTTTGTTTTCTAGTTAACATACCTGTGTCGTTATTTGCATACCTTGCCAGGTTTAGTCCCTGCTTCTCACCTCCTCCTTACACAACTGAACTTAACCTCTATACTCTTCCCAGGTTACTTGTTCTTATTTATATTGTCTCTCTATGTGCTCCTGGGAATTGCTATCTCTTTCACTCTAGGGAAGACTCCTTTAAACATCTTTCAGCACTATTCCACTCCATTGTCCCTGACTGCAGTCTCCCTGCGGATCCTATTGACTATCTTGTAAGAAGTTTGCTTTCCTAAAATTGAGAGGCCTAACTTTACCCCTTGGACTGCAAACTGCACCAATGTATGATCACAGCAGCCCAGGCTGCCTCCAGTCTCAACATCCCCTCTTCTCTATTGGCTCTCTTCTACTGGTAACTATCAGATCCACTATCACTCCCCTCTGAGTCTATTATCTGGCTCAAGAGTTATTGTTTTGGCTCCTAAAATGTGTCTAATTTAAAGTTTCATTTTTGTCTAAATTCATAATGCTTTGCCCTATACTTGTCTTGTTATTGCTCATATATTCTGCATTGAGAAGTCTTCTCACAGATGCATCCTCTTCTATGCATTTTTAGAAAGGTTATGATTCTTTTGTCTTCTCTCCTAAATTCCCATGCAAACTATGGATGAAATCCAGCTCTAGACTCAGACACTTGTACCCAGACATCTGTAGTGTAGGTATCTACGTGTAGATTTGATAGATGTATAAGCTTTCATCACAGTCTGTAGGGGTCTAATCAACACAAACGTTCCTAGTGAAGTCTTCATGTAGATGTGTCTGTTTTAGAATAAGCTAAAATTCTCTCTGTATGTATTAATTATATTGATCAAAGCACCAGACCAGTTGTACAATTATAAGTATTTTATCCTGCTTTAGATACCCTAAGGGATCTGAGATATCCATGCAGGAATGGCAAATGTTACACAGGACATGCAGGACAGACACAACCTGAGGACAAGCTGTCTTCCCACTAAAAACTGAGGTAAAGGAGGCATTAAGTACTTCCACCTTCTCCTCATCTGCATCTAGTAGAGAACAAAGGTTGGTCTTACCCTTCCTTTTACCATTAATATGTTTGTAAAAACATTTTTTATTGTCTTTTACAAAAGTTGCCAATTTAAGTTCAATTCGACCTTGAGCCCCCATAATTTTTTTCCTACAACCCCCTTAAATACTTCCAGAGACCTGACCCTCCTTCCAAGGATGATACATCCTCTTATTCCTAAGTTCTTTTGAAACCTCATTGCCCATCCAGGCTGGATTTGACAAGTTCTTTCTTTTAGAAACTTTCTTCAAAATTTGTTTACCACTAGAGATTTTTGCACCAAAAATAAACCTACAGGAAGACTCAACATCGCAGGCTCAAAGGAAGCAGAGAGAGAGGTTTTCTTGCCTATGGTTAAACAGGTGTATGTATCCAATTGGTAGTTTAATTCCTCCAGAAAATATTTCTACCAAAAAGAATATGCTAACAGATTTTCTTTTTCGAGCTTAAGTGTAAATCCCATTGTTTCAGTAGACTTCAATAGAGGGGAAAATTATTTATATGGGGAAAAAGACAGTCAATAAAATACATCTGTAAAGCATCTTGTAAAAAAGGAGGATAATTTAAAAATCAATGTATTATCCAGCTTCCAATGAATAGAAATGGGTTTTTTTCATTGGTGCCTTTGTAGAACTCCTGCCATGTTATAAATTTAACATGCAAAAAACCCTTTCTGCTAATTAGTCTTTGCCTTTTGTTACAACTACTATGTGCCTGAGTACAGCAGTCTAGAAAGACCATAAGATTATCAGCTACTTTGATGACTGGAGATGTATGTCCTTACTAGAACATGAAACAAACATTTCGGCTAGCATTATTGATCTTTAATCAGGGTTGAACAGAATCTCATGGCTTCAGTTTTGCTGCTTGTGGGTTAAAAATACCATAACAGACAAACAAGAAAGGTAACTAATATGTTGCAGCCTACAACTGCAGAGCAACTGCCTGCCTCTCAAACAACACAGATTAGAAGCATATTAGTAAGGATGTGATATGTCTGGTCATTTGCCTGACTTTGAGACCTAGAATTCTCTCTCTCTAAATGTGCCAAAATATTTTTCAATAAAGTTTCAAAGAAAAAACTGTATTCCAGTATAATTACATTTTTTGGGGAAAAAAATGATAGAGTGCTTAAATTGCTGGTTCATTACATTTTAGCCTTTAACTTCAGAGGTTGTAGATCACCACTTTTCAGACAGTGCCAGCAAGGTTTTATGTATCACGTAATCCCATTTAAATTCTGCAGTGAGAAGCTAATTGAGACTTACGTGATGTGTCATCCCTGTGCAGGCCATCTGCACAGGCTGAATTGCATTCAGAGTCAGCCTGTGAGAAACTACAGAATACCCAATTGCTGCTTGTTGGGAAAATAAGTTACAAATTTATCTCCATCTAGAATAATGTGGTAAAATTAATTACAGGCAGCTATGAAATAGTCCAGACTTTGGTATTTCTATATTAGTTGATCAGCTTCAGCTCAAAACCTGTTTTCACTCTCTCCAAAGAAGCTGTCATTTGGCTGTCTTTACCTTTAAAATTCATGGCACTGTGAGTAACCCAGCAACTGATCCAGAGTCCTTATCCTCTGAATTTTGTATAGACAGAAACATAAAGAAATGTTCCTTGAGGTTTTCAATATATTACATAATAAACCCTCATCCTCCCAACCCCCCCCCCATTCCCAAATATATACTTTTAAAGTTACCATAGTCAAAATAAGAGTGACAACGGCAAAAAAGCAAAGGAGAGGGGAAATCAACTTATAAAGCACTATAAAATGGTCATATTATCAGATTTTTACAAAATGTAGGACCATAATAGTTTCTAGGCAACAAAATTAAAGCAATCTCTTTTCAAAACTTTTTTCCCAAAACAAACCCAAGCCCTCTTCTGATGCATACCTACTTTATTTTTGTAATAATTTCTTTTGTATATGTAAAGACATCTAACATGTCTTCAGTAAATAAACATTCAGTCAAGTCTGCACTTTGAACAGTAAATGATATCTCTGATCTCAGTTCTTTCTCTTCTTTCTCTTCCTAGCTATGCTGGAATGAATGAAAAAAAGCAAAAAAGCCTGTGGGTAGCTCCCCATCTTTACCTGGACTATTAGAGTAAGTGGCCTGCTCTGTTGCTCAGTCATGACTAACTAGTATTAACAACCACCAAATATTGCTGGAAACAGACTAATTGGATAAGCATTCTGCATTTAAATAGAGACAGCAATAAAATTAGTAATTATAAAGAGAAAGAAATGTCTTCTAGAAGAGGATATATATGAAAATTTGGCCTGTGGCGTTGTAATTCTTCTAGTTAGATATATATAGATGTGTGTATAGAAAGGAATGAAGGAAGAATGGTCAAATTAGTAAGCAACAAAGTACGTCAACAGTGGAAATGCATTGACAGATAAGAGACTATGGGAGCGTAAACAAATGCCTGTAGCATAACCTAGGCAGTATTAATCACACCTACCATAGGTTCTGTGTTTTGGGATCATGTTTTAAAATATGCTTGGAAAAGTAAACTTAATTAAGGTTAATATGATTTAAAACATTTGATTGTGGCAGGTGAGATTCCTATGTATATATTCCTATATATATCCAAAAATATATTTGCCTTTTTATTATTGGAAATACTGCCTATGAATTTTTTTCAGCTCATTTCATTTGCAAGCTGTTTTCTAAAAATTTCCTTTCCCCACCTGAAAGTGAAATGTTATGACAAACTGCAAGATGGACAGGTCTTAAAATGAAGGGTAAGAGCTTGGGTACAAAATTCTATTGTGTTTGTGCTAAAACTTTTGGGCCTACTATCATCTTATCTTTTAAGGTAAAAAGTCATGTCCATGGAGCTCAGAAAGGCTTCTGGTTAGGGATGATTTTGCTTTGACTGATGCTTTCAAAGGTCATTTTAATGTATTCCCTACACCTCACAGCAAAAGTGCAAGAGAATCAAGTAAGGGCTGATTTCTGAGAAGCTATATAAGAATAACAAACTCTAAATTATTTTCTACATTGGCTGGAGATATTTTGTTTCACACTACAATAAATATCTGTGTAGTAAAGAAGGAATGAGGGATGGTGAAGATAAGCCATCCTTCTAAGGAAAATACAGAGTTTTATAGAATTATAAAATGATTTGGATGGGGAAGGGCCTCAAAGATTTTCTAGTTTCAACCCCACTGCCTTGGGAAGGGACACCTCACACTAGACCATGTTACTGAATGCCCCATCCAACCTGGCTGTGGAGTTTACTAGCTTCATCTTCATTTTTCTTTGTTACTGGACATATAAAAGGGGTAGATTATTGAACTATCCAAGTAGTTTGCAGATTCCTTCTTTACAGATGTTTTCATGCTTCTTGAAAAGAAAAAGAAAACCAAAACCAAAACCAAAACCAAAACCAAAAC
>NC_031770.1:86401578-86493450 GCF_001522545.3 Parus major
CCCCAAACAAACAAAACACTAAAACACCCCAAACAAACAAACAAACAAAAAAACCCACCAAAAACCAAAAAACATTACAGCTTTTAACCTGCCAAACCACTTTTTTTTATTTGGCTGTAGATATTGCACCTTAGCTCTGTAGAAAGGTAATTTCCTTTGACTTACATGGCCAGTGAATCAGATCACTTGAAATAGCAGCTCTAAAAATTCTTCCATCAACAAAAGGCATACACAAATAGGGTTCAAATGGGTTTTTGATAGTGGGAAGGAATTGCAAACTGTGTAGAGGAAAGCTACAATAAATTTCTGTACTAAAATAAAGCAAATTTCTTACTGAAAAATTAAATTGCCCTCTCTTAAATCCATCTGATAATAGGCTAACAGCTAGACCGGAGAATCTCATCCACAGAGGAGAATGACAATCTGAGGCACTGAGTAGAATTCTCCTAAGGTTTGACAGCAATATTATCACATAAATATTTAGGAATTGCAGACAAAAATACTTCTTTCTTGGGCTCCTTTTTTTTTGTTCCTGAAATGAAAGAGTTTTTTTCTTTTTTTATGAAATACCTAATCAAGAACTCCAATTTCTATAAATGAACAGACAGGCCCCCACTTCTGAGGAAACATTATCAAGCTGTCCAGTTCTTTTCCCTGTAAAAAATAGTCTGGTAAAATGCATGGAAGAGCTCCTTGAGATTTTGAAGTCTTGAAGTTTAACAGAATTTATAGAGGAATACACCTGTGAGTTGTTCCTTCTTATTCCAGAGATACCCACAGAAAAAATGCAAATATTTGCTGACAACAGATAGAATCTACTCAGCTGATGCTTGCAAAAAAAAAAAAAAAACAAAAAAAAACCAAAACCCCAACAAATAAAGCTTTATTGCAAACTAGACATTTATATTCAGTCCTTTACTAATGATCAAAGCCAGACATGAAGATGATAAAAAATTGGCTCCAGAAAATGAGCATAAGAATCATGGCATGACCATGTTTTCTTATTTAGATTTTTCTGTCATAGCCATTTTTGCTTCATCTGTCACTAAACGCCCAAAAAATTTCCAAGTTCTGTTTAGCATTGTATTCATGTTTGCTACTGAATATTATACAACAAATATAATACTTAAAAATAAAAATAAAAATAAAAATAAAAATAAAAATAAAAATAAAAATAAAAAAAATTTAAAAAATAAAACTTTGGGGTTTTTACATACTATGCATTCTAAATTCAACTGAAATCTGAACTCCCTATTTCTGGAGCTGTGTGTGCATATCTAAGAACATGCAGGCAGAAGAGACAGGAAGTGGCTTCCACTAGCTAGAAGATACCTTGGAAAAAACTACCAGTCCCATCACTGTTATATGGATGTCTAAAATCATTATATAGTACTAGTTCACTTAAATTTAAAATGAAAGGTTCATCAACCAAACATTTGTATGCAGTGAATTTACAGAGATGTATTCTAGAGAGAGAAATAAAAGATTTAGCTTATGTTCTCTGCTTGTTGCATAGGTGCATTTACTATTAACAGGACCAATGTCTATATATAAAAAGGTTATTAATTTACAAGACCTGATATGAAGCAGAAGAATTATGAACTATTGGAAGAAGGATTGAAGTTGTGTTAAATGACATACGAGCCTCATATAGTTCCTACTGCATTTAAAAATATTAAGACTAGTCAGAGAAGAATTGAAGCAACTTAACAGAATATCTTATGAATCTGAACTTTAAAAATTACAGACCATGGCTTTTCTAAGTGTTTTTGGTTTTTTTTATAGCAAAAATGAAAGTATAGATAAGAATAACGTCAAGAAAAAAATAGTACCTTTTGTATAATTGGTTGTATGAGAAAACACATATACATTGTCTATTTGTTTGGGTTGTTTTAGGGTTCTACTAACAAATTTGTAGTTAATGAAATTAAAAAAAAGAACCTGATGTTGTTGTCTACAGTGATATATTTCCTTATAAATAAATATCCTTGAGACCAAATACTCTAACCTCTGGGTTAAAAGCTAAATTAAATCTATAACTATTTGTATCAGTGCATGAGCTGTATATTTGCTTTTCTGAGCTTTAAATATGCCTGAATTTTCTTTACACTTGATTATATTTCAGCATTCTTTGCAGGTAGCCTAATACCATTGGCCAGAATAAAGGTTCCAAGAGATAAAACTGAAAAAGAGAAAATGAGGCAGAAATATACCTGTCCTTCCAAAACAGTGGGGTACTCTTTAAGGTTGAATCATTAATGTAGTCACTCAAGTCTCCTCACAGTTGGAACAGTGTCCAAAGGTTTGATTTGAAAAGAGAGAATAATCTCCTAGAGATCAGGGTCGTTCTTTTTAAGTGCTATATATATATAAAGAGTTCTATTACATTTTTACCCACACATTTTCAAGTTGTTATTCAAGCATATATTATTTGAAATTGGATTGCTAAAATAGTACTCGATGAACGTTAATTATTACATTTTATAATTTATTTTACATCTTTCTTTCATCCAGTAAATAGAGCATTTGCATTTTTTCTTTTATTTCTTGTAAAGTAAAAAATAACTAGATGCCAAAATTAACTAGCAAAAAAAAAAAATAAAAAAATGCAGGTTTTTTTCTTAACATGAAAACCTTGACAGACAAAATGTAACTCTAACTAGAAGAAGTTCTATTACACAGCTGTATTTTGTAATTAACTGTAGAACTAGAGGAAGTGAAAAACAATAATGAAGCCTCTTAGAAAATAACATTTGCTCTTCTGTTTAGAAATTATTGGGGCTGACCAGGTAATCATCTGAATTCAGCCCAAGTGAAATTGAAGTTAGATGAAAGATGGTGACGAATGAATGTACATTTTAAGTTCAGCCTGCATTCATTCTGTTGTGAACCACTTGCCCAGTGACAATGGATAATGTACAAATCCATATCTGGATACCACCTCCCAGCTCCAGAAGACTTTCAGTCTTTTCTCTGTGCTAAAGGTATAGAAAAAATGTATAGAATTATGTGGTTTTATTCATTTCCTGGAACATCCTTGTTCTTTCTCAAAAAGAAAGGGGAACAGTGCCTAAAATTCCTATGAGGGCATTTTCCTAGATTAAAAGAGATTTGAAGACATCAGTTTCAAGCCTCTTAAACATGTTGTTAGAGTAAATATTTGAACACAATATCTGCTCTTTAGAGATAGTCTAGGTACAGCACATCCTACAGTGCTAGATTATTATGGCAAAATAGTACAAAAGGAAACAGTATTTTTTATGTTGGTGTCATGCCAAAATGTAGTTAAATTTTCACTAATCAACAGAACAAATTATTATGATATGTGGGTAATACAAGTTGTCAGAAAGATTTTTATTTTTGTCTGAGAGAAGTCAGAATTTCAGTAAAAATTCTGGGAGCCAAAATCAACTTGGCGACAGTAGTTTCATATTTTGGAACTGAATTCCTGGCTCATCAGGGAGGATCTTGTAGAGAGGATAAGCAGGAAAACTCTCATTTGGTAACTTATGTTGGATCTTAGGTGTAATAAGGGCACAAACAGGTGTCTGGTGTTTCTCATACAGACAGTTTTGACTTCTAACAGCAGAAATGCAAGAAGCATAGAGAACAAAAACATAAGTCTTGAGGGTTAAATTGATGGTATCCACACTTTTAGGTGTGCCTTTTGTACTCAGGGCTACACCTTAAAAATATTCTGAATCCATGTCAGGATAAAAGCTAGATATGCATCACCCCAGTGTGCAACCTTGTTTCCTTAGAAAGGAGGAAATCATAGCGTTGTTTAAACAATCCCCTGTTCTGGAGACTGGGAGTGCCTGAGATTCAGTATCCCACAGTTCAAACCTGTCACTTAACACACCTAGGAATCTAGGCCTAGATTCTTTTTTGTTTTTATTATTCTTTCTTTCTGTGATTTTGTTTGGAAAATGTGCACTGTCATCCCACATAGGACGACAAATTGTTCTGAGCTCTTGTAGATGGAATAATGGAAGACATTAAACATACTTCATTAGAACAAAGTTTTAAATACTTTTTTTGAAACATACATAGAACAGACATAGAAACAATAGACAAAGAAACAGTATAAATATCTGCAACCATTTAGATAAAAACATATTTGCTAAATAGCATCTGTAACTGAAAAAAAACCCTAACCTGATAAACGTACTAGAGGAATAGTGTTCCTTTATTTTTCCAACAAGCAAGGAGTTCTGGAAAGACATATTTTCATGCCTTGACATAACATTCTTGATCCCTTATTATCAAACGCTTAACTGCTAATGATCCAGAAAAAATAAGCCAAAATGAATAAACCTATCCATGCTGTGAACAAATGGTTCAGATATTTTACTAAAAAAAAATAAATTAAAACAACGTATATATTTTAATAACAATAAGAAATAGCAGATCCTGTTTTCCATTCCTGAGGTAGCACATCCACATATGCCCACATCTGTAAAATTAAAATATCTTGGCCGATTAAACCAGAATCCAAATTGTATATTGGAAAATGTAGGCATGGCTATTATGTAAGGAGTTAAATGTGGAGAAAACCTGCTTTAGTGAAAATCTGTACATCCTAACTTTTTTGAGATAAGATTTCTGACTCAATTTCTCTAGCTCTTGATGGTGGAAGCCAAGTAGAGATGTAAGCAATAGTAAAAATAAACCAAATCTGTGTAAATCTGAATATCTGGATAAAAACAATTCTCATTTATTTCATGCTTGTACTGGTCCTACAAACTGAGATTGTAACAAAAAGTCCTATGCTTCCATTTCTCTAATTTGTCAAAGTCTCTCTCTGCAGGAAATTGAAACAAAAATAAGTTTACATGATAGAAATAGGTGTTTTTGTAAAAAAAACCAAACAAACAAAACCAAACTGCAATCCAGTGATGAAAAAATCATGTCCAGCAGCAAAATAGCCAATATTTTCTTAAAGGCTTTACATAAAAAGGTACAACTCTATTTACTGCAAGACGACTAAACTGATAGCTTTCAGATCTTCAGCTTACTAAATAGAGTACAAAAATGTTAATCACTATGCCATATATATAAAATACAACATAACTATGATGTATATCTATTACACAATGTCTGAGTTAGAGCTATGATCATATGGAATATGACAACATGAACCAAGGTTCCTTGTAGTGCTTCTTTTATTTATTATGCTTCATATATATGTATATATACTGAAGGACAGAGATGAGATGAGCTGAGGTGAAATTATATCTGTATAGATAAAGAGCTGTCTGATCCAAATTACTACAAACAATAAATCTATAGATAGCTCACTGATGTCTGTTCCTACTCAGCTTCCAATAATGTTTCCTTGAAATCTTGCCAGATTTAAGTTTTGGGAAGAGACTGCTCTGAATTGCTTACTACTGTTCATTATTTAACATTTTTATGTGGCTTCAAATATATGCATGTAACAGTGGAGTGAGATAATATATGGTCCTTGCCCGAAAGAGACAAGCTCTTACAAAGAAACGGAAAGAAATAATGCATAATAAAGTGAAAATAGAATTACTTATAGCTAGTCCAGGTGTGGGTTTTTTGAGAAGTAAGGGAGCTTAAATGGAAGGGGAGAGTATGGGAGAGTATGGGAGAGTATGGGAGAGTATGGGAGAAGTAATGCCTGTATATTAATTATTACTTTTTTTCCCAGTATTATCTTTATTCAAAGAGAAAATATTATGGGCAAATTAATAATTAGGAAATCCACAGACTTCTTGTTCTGGCTAGTTTTTTTGGTGGGAGAATTTTGTTGTTGTTATTGTTATTGTTATTGTTGTTTTGTTTTGTTTTGTTTTGTTTTGTTTTGTTTTCTTTGGGTTTTTTAGGGACAGTAGGTAGAGGGATTCTTTGGCCCTACTATTGACATAATCAGAAATTCCCTTTGATGCTAATGGTGAGGTCTGTTGATGGGGTTATCTTCATGTTTAAAATACCTAAGGCTCCAGGAAATACAGCCTTAAATCCCAGTAGGACTGAATCAATCTTTCACCTTCAAAGCCATATTGATCAAAATGGTCGTGTGTGATGTTTGGTTTAGACCTTTGAAATGGCAGTCCTTTCTGTTCTATTTGGAGAGTAAAGTTGCAGTGGCATCATTTTTGAAGGAAAGGAGTTGATTTTGTGTGTATTATCAGTAGGCTTTACAATATTATGTAGCTAGAAATGTGTTTGCAAAATTCCTTGGAACAGAAGACCCTCAATTGAATATGAAATATTATTTCTGTGTATTTATATAAGCTTCCCAATGAACTAATATTCTTGAGCTGAGATGAAGTAAAAAAAAAAAAAAAAGAGACATATTTAATAGAAGAATCAAAGGGTTTTTTTTCAGAGGATATTTTTATTATATTTCTTAATCTACAAACAATCAATTAACCACAGAGGTAAATAAAATTCAGAAAGATTTGTGAAGTAGAAAGAGACTTTATAGAAGATAATGTTGACCAGCCAATTACATGCATTTTGACAGGTGATACTTTGCAGTTCATGCTGCCTGTGTTCAGAAACACTGTTTCTGAATTTTAAAAGTATTTTAAAAGTTTTATCACAAAATAAAAATATTTACAAAACTGAACAACTGAATATGAAATAAATCCCAAAAATGTAACCATTCCAGGGCCCTGTGAATCTGGAATTTGTTGGAAATCTTTCCTCTTTCGATCCTTTTTTAACAGTAATTAATAAACTTAAAACACATGAACTAAAAAAAAATCTTCATTTTTATAAGTTGTCTGTTTAAAGACAAATTATTTGAGGAATTATATATATATATGAGTTAAATATTTATCAGACTTAAATACAGTATTAATTTTATAAACTTTACATATTGAATAAGGGTTTAGGAAGATTAGTTACCTGCATCTAGAGCTTCCAGGCAGATTATGTTTCACATTTTTTCTAACATTAATATAAATTCTTTTTATCTGCTACCAAATTAATATATTTGAGGCAATGAAAGGATTCTTCTGATAAAGCAAATTGAAAACATTTGGAATCCATTCTTATTTCTTATCAGCAGCATGCTGTCTAGTCCCTCAAGCAGACAATCTCTAGTACAATACCGTCTGATGCTGTCATTAAATCCTCAGCGTCAGGTTTCCGTAGCAACAGCAGAGCTCTCCCTGCTTCACTGGCTGCATCTGAAACCCAATCCGGAACAAAAACAGTTAATCTTAGGCTGTTTTTCTACGTTTATTTGACAGCTTAAATCAGAGACCTTCTGTAGCTGGAAATAAGTGGTAAGTAGCAGTTAAAGTTTGTGATTATTAAATTGTAGGGCTGTGTGGTAGTTGTTGATGTACAACAACGCACACCAGATGGTGGCCTGCTGTATGCATCACCAGATTAGAAAGATAAAGTCTGGGCTATATGTAGGCCCACACACCAGCTTAAGAATTTACTTTGTAATGCATAATAGCTTTTAGTACTTATTTAAAATGGCAAATCTTGAAAATCTTTACTTTGATTTGTTTATAGATGTGACAGGATGAACATATTCCCAAGGTGTTTAAAGTTAGTTTTGATGTTACTGTTTTCACACTGTTATCCCTCTACAGGCCGACGATAGCAAACCATATACAGGTTACATTGAGCTTACTTGGTTTAGGAGTTAGCGTTCACAGAACAGACAACTGTCTTTGACTCAAAATATACAATGATATTTAAAAACTGTAACCAGAAATAATGTATGGCTTTCTTACAGAAAAAAAACAAAATATTTCTGATGGGAATTTAGAAATTGAATGTTTGTACTTATTAGCATATTCTAAATAAAAGCTTTTCTATGTTCACTAAAATCAAAAAAGTGTTTTTCAAAAAGAATTTCTTTTCATTTCTGAGGCAGAGAAATTTTCTACAAGTCATTAGAAAGCCCAGCCATCTAGCGTGAAGAGTTCCCAGATCAGAGGAGTTTTGGATTTCATTTTATTAATTATCTACTCTTTCTCATTATATTTTTATAATCTTGTTGTAATGCATGATTGCAAAACATGCTTGATTGTTTAAAGAGTTTTCCTCAGATACAGAATCCATTTTATGGAAGCAATATCTATTCAAAATGTAGTTGATATATTTTTAAAAACATTATCATAAATAAGCAGGAGTTACTGTAATTTCTTGGTGTACAAAATTTGGTCATGGTAAGTACAAAAGTTATGACATAGGTAGAATCAAACAGCTGCTTCTGTGCCTTTATTGCTCAAGTTAAACCAAGACATTGTGCCTTTATACTTCTGAAGATTTGAAGATAAAAGGCAGCACAGGTATAGTAAGCATTTTTGTTTATACACATATGATAATATATTTAGTTGACAATTTTCTCTAATGTCAGTGATGTTTCAGTAAAATAATCAATGTTTTGGTAAAAATATTTTGAGATGTTTTTATAAAATATTTTTTTCATAAAATAATGACTAGAGCTGTCTAAGTGCCTAGTCAGGCCTTGAATCATTTTACTGTAAATATAAAGCAATTGAACCAATCAATTAAAACAAAGTATTTCTGGTGAAAATTTTGCCCATAGAAGTACAGTTGGTATTTGAGGCTAGATGTAAACATAATTCATTCTTTTCATCATTAGTGTATTGATTGGTCTGGATCTTAATTTTCCCTGTCTCATTGATCTTAATCTTGATTATTTATGATTTTTTTTCTCTTTTGATTATAAACAAGCAATCCAACTAAAAAAGAGCTATGAGCAAACTTTAAGAAATTATGAATGCATTTCCCAAATTTGGGATAATTTCCTTCCTGTATGCACTTATGTTGCAGAAAATGTGTGGCTATTTGCACACAGGTTCATCCACTTTTATGAACGTTCTTAAATAATATCAGTGAGCTTTTGCATGAACAGGGAAGAAATAGGCAGTCTGTAATACTTAACTTTTTAAAAAAGATATCCTCTTTGAAAATGCTAAGTAATGAATGTTAAAAATTAGATAGTATGACATTCAACAAACATAAACCTAGACATTTTGTGTTCCCAAAACCCTTTGAGAGAGATGATTTTTCTAGTTTCATGCTTTGTCTTGACTTATGGTTTCTGATTTTTTTCATAAACATTTGGTAGATAAA
This sequence comes from Parus major, assembly GCF_001522545.3. NCBI lineage: Eukaryota > Metazoa > Chordata > Aves > Passeriformes > Paridae > Parus > Parus major. The sequence goes on from NC_031770.1 coordinate 86,410,678, forward strand.
GAGAAGATCTATAAAAAAAATAGATTTATTATAGAGGGAACATTCTGACAGACACTGACTGTGATACATGCTATAATGTGAGGATTTCATGTCCACGCTGATGCATTTTGTTTCTATCTCCCCATCCTGTCAATCTTGCTTCTCTTTTCTTGTGCCAGTCAAATTAATCACATTTGAACCCCAAATTCCAGAGGCTTATTTTGGTGTAGAGAGTTGATAGAGATAGAAAAATAATCTCATTGGTTTCACAAACCAAAGCCACTTCTCAAATTTATGATGAAGTTAAATATAAAATAACAGCATTTCTATACAGAGTTGCAAGCTTTTAGTAATTTTGTAAAAAAACCCCCATATTTTTATGGAGTTAACAAATCAAATGGACAGGTGATCAATGTCAAATCCACTGGAAAACTGCATGTGCAAATGGAATGCCAGATTAGATAATAATCTGTCACTCTATGTACTAATGACCATGTGTATGTTGCAAAGCATGCCTCAGACAAGAATTGTAGTAAAAGTCACCTTCATCCTAAAATGAATTTAGCATAAATTTTATACTAAAATAATGTGCAAGATTTTTAGGAAGGTTAATAAAGATTTCCAAGGCACACAATGAAGAAGCTGTTATTAGCTATACATATATCTTGAACACTGACTTTCTGGATTGATCCAATCATTGCAACAATTATAAATGATAATCATTATTAATTAAGGCAAAAGAGACAAAGATTTATTTATTTATTTATTTATTTATTGTGAACGATATTAATTGATGAAGGTGGTAAAATACCTTGGCATTCTTTACATTCCCAAGAGGCTGCTGTATTTGTAAGACCCTTCTGATCCCCCAATCTTTTACTAGCTTTCCTACTTTTGTATGACTCCCCGAGAGTGTGGGTTTTTTTTGAAATCTTCCTTTGGAAGATGTTAGCTGCCATTATTTTATGTATCAATACCACAGGAATTGAATATGGTAATTTTGCTGTGCAGCCTGAAAGCAGTGGTTAAGGAAATCTGCTCACACAAGTAAGTGGCTGTAAGATAGGTAATATATGGCCTCTTTTTTTATTCATTAAATACCAGTTGCTTCACAGACTGAATGGATGCTTCTTGCATGTCTAACAGCATACAGAGAGATCACTGCCAGTGCATACAATCACTCCAAGGCAAAAGAAATCAAGTGGGTTCCATTAAAAAAAAAAAATAAAAAAAAATGTGTGAAATAAGAATTATTTATCTTGACCTTCATCAGAATAGGGAATTTTAAGGATCTGGAAGATTTCAAAGTGATAAATTAAAGATGATAGATTAGGTAGATAGACAGATAGACAGATGATAGGTAGATAGATAGATAGATAGATAGATAGATAGATAGATAGATAGATAGATAGATAGATAAATAGATTGATTATCTTTAAAACTGTGGAGCTGTTTCTCTTCTATAGCCAAGAAATTAACATGGCAGAAGTCTTCTGCTTCCTGCAAGGTTTAAGCTACTTCTCAAATTTTCTTCAGGAGAACCTTAGCCTTTAATTTATATAGTTATGCCTTTCTCTTCTTGCTCCCTGAATGAAGCATACGTATTTTATAAATTTTGTGTTAGCTTCACCAAGATACCCAGGAAACCTCAAATCCTGGTATTTAAAGAACTTTACAAAGATGAAGAAAATTTAGAACACCTGAGCTACTTGTGTTAAAAAGCTACATTTCTTCCTTCTCGAAATAGCATCTGCCTTGCAAATTTTGAAGTAGATATTATATACTCAGTTTTAAAATGGACAAAATTATGGGTTTCTCTTGGAGGAAAAAAAAAATTACCATTCACATAAATAAAGAAAACTAAATAAAAGTTCAGTGATTTTTTTCTTTTAGTTTATACAAAATGATTTCTCCACTTCTTTTATCATTGAGCACATTGGACAAATGCTCCTCCAGTCTTATTTAATTACATATTTTACCAGGAGACTTAAAATTTTCATTAATGCATTTGTGAAATGCTTAAATCTCTAATCTTATTTTTGCAGACTATCAATGAAATTAGTTTTTATACTTAGGTGTCTATGATATGCAAAATTTTATTGCCAAAAAATACTGGACAGAAGTGCAAACTTGACATCAATGCTTGTATTACCAAATTATTATATATTTAATTTTTGTATTTTCACAGTATAATCTTTGAAAGTGCTTATGTTTGTTATATAGTGTGATAAGTGTTTGATATATAGCAATGATATATTGATATATGATTGCTTTATAGTATGTCTAAATAAATAGATGTGATCATCATATAAATATCACAGAAAAAGTGGCATACTTTAGAGTAAAAAATTTCTTATTCAAAGAAAGTCTTTCCAATGTGGAATTTAAATAGAAGTAGGTAACACCTTAATGGACAATAAAATAAAGAAAATAGGTGGGAAGGATAAGTATTCTCACTGGTGAGAGAAATGATATAATTTCATTTTTGCTGAACATTGGAAAGGGAGTTGATGAGAGTGGCAAAAATCTTGAACATAATTGCATGTGACAGAAAGAATTTGTGAATGCAAGTTTTCAAATGAAAGACTGTAAAGTTGCTTTAAAATATTTTTAACCTAAATACTTCACATTTTTGAAATATTTTTCAAATAATATTGAACATTATTGTTAATATATAACAGAAATTGATATATATCTATGAATATAAAGCTAGAATATGGAAAACGGGAAAAAAGAAATGGAAACAATGGAGTTTCCAGTACCTGATACCCACCACAGGATTGGATTTTTTTTCCTACAAAGTATGACTTTGGCAACTTGAAGTACATACTGAAATGTAAGTAAAGCAATGTAACAGGAGATCAGATAAGATTACCTGCTTCCCTTAAAAAAACATGTTCACACTAAGAGCAATAATTGTTTCTGTGGGTGGAAAAGAATCTATGATATTTTCTTAATATCTTCAGGACTTTTATATATTTGACATTTTTTAATATGAAAGCATTACTATACCCCACTATGTTAGGTAATTGTCAGATTAAAATAGAAATTAAATAGAGTTCTGAATTTCTCAAATTCAATCTGGTCCTACTTACAGGTCTTTGATGGAAAACATAAATGGTTGAGAGGAATATTTGTTTTTCAAATTGAAACACGACAGTTGATCAAAAATTTTGGAAGAGTACTGAGAATGGTGTGCAAAGTGTCAGACATTCTGCGTTTTTGTGTCTTTGGTAGCATTGGCCAGCAAGTTTCAGTAAAACACAGCAAGTGTTGAAGTGGCTCGTGACACCAAATAATTCATGTGGAAGATTTGGTATTCATATTATGCAGTTCAGGATTTTTATTTTGGATTAGCTCTAGTTTCTACCTGGGGACTTGAATGCCTGTTAGCATTTGGATTTATTAGTTACACACTGGGAGTGCATGTTCTGGTTTAATTTCATTTGAAAGGAATCCTATTCATGTGCTACATGATGTGATCTGAAGCCCTGTAAGGAGGAACAATCAGAATATTCACTTAAAAACCACATTTCTCAACCAACAGTAAAGACTACGTAGCACAGCTCCTCCTTCAGCTGTAGCTTTAGCCCTGTACATTCCCATTGCTTTATACACTACTGTGTTTGAAATCATGTTCAGAAAACTAAAATGAAGAGCTGAGCAGTCTTTCTACTGTGTAGCTCACCCCTCTGTTTGATCTGTATTCTTTTTATAAAATTTAATTTGCAGAGCTGCAGAGATATTCTGGACGCTATTAGCTGTTACCATGCTCCCTCTTTGCTGTGAACTTGTGGCTGGTTAACAGCTATGGGCATCAGATGTTTCTGGTTTTGCTACATCCTTGCTGCATACTTGCCTTTGATTTCACTACATCCCTCTGCCCCTGTATTTGTTGCAGCTTTGTTTACAGGGATAAAGTTTTGGGGAAATTGTAAAAAAAAAAAGAAGAAAAAAAGAGCCATGAAAATTAGGAAGTGTAAATAACTACCACACCTTTGTAACTTCCTTCTTTTGTCACTTCATCCTTATAACTTGTGTCTGTTCAATGCAGCATTCCTGGGAAAAGTTATGAAACCTATAGGAGTCAGGGGCTTGAAAATCTATACAGATTCTGGGGACAAGACTTCCTAGAAATTTTCCTAGAAAAATATATATAATTTTTTAAAAGCAAAAAAGCTTTTCATTGTATAAGAACATCAGCTTTTCCTTTCAAAATGATCTTATATTTATCAGATTGACTTCAGTTTGTTATTTGTTGCCCATGGAAGGGGGATTAAACTTGGTGTATAGACAGATATCCATGAGAGAAACTGCTCTTCCCATCATCTCTCTGTGGTACCAGTAGTACCCTATGTTCACTTTAGGGTAAAAACCTCATTGGACACTCCTGACATTTTGCAAAATATAAGGTAGCTCTGATGCTGTATTATTGATCAGCATTTCTTTTCTGTCCCTTCTACTTTACAGCACTTTTCCTTTACAGATAAATTATGCATTGCTGGAAGCACAGTAGTTATTTATACTCATGTACATGGAAGAAAGACACCTTTAGGCTAACCTATCGTTTAAAAGTGAATGTCCTTATCATTATACAACTACATGGATGAATCACTTTCTGTTGCAATGTGTCCATATTGTCACCCAGAAAATAATTTATTCCCATTCATTGTCAGATTTTGCATCTGTACAGGCTGAATCTATGTTGTGAAAATTAAATAGTGATTTATAATCTAAAGGAGAAAAGTATTAGGACATTATAACCTTGTCACAGTCTTCAATGGCTCTCTTGCTTTAAAAATAGATGATAATATTCCTATTTAGCCTAAGACACCACTGATTTTTTTGGAACTGGACCCTGAAACTCTTGAGTTGCTTATTCTGCTTCATTTACACCAATAGTGTTAAAATATATGTTTAAAAAAAGCCACAAAGCTCTATATTCTTTTACTTCTAAATGTCTTCTCCACTTCTGTAACCACAAGTGCAATATAACAACAATGTAGTCTTGAACATATTGATTTTCGTATTAAGTATGAATTGCATTTAAAAACCATTAGCTATATGCAAACATGAAGAATCTACATGCTGCTTACTTAAAGGCTGTGATGTACAGGAAAATTAGTCTAGCTTTCCATAGTCCTGTGAGATGTGTGTTTGGCAGAAAGAAAGAAAGAAACACAGGAAATTCAGTTTCCGTTTTTGAAGAAATACTTGAATGATTGTTTCAATAATGGTGTATTTAGTCAAGTTCTTCAATTCTTCATTTCAGCTGCTTCATTTTAATCTAATGTCAGATGAACTCAGTTGTGAACCACTTCTATAAACTTTTGTAAATTTAGCCCATTGGTGTTAATACATCTTAATCAATCAGTACACCAATATAACTAAATAAGTTATGCACACTGACAAATACTACAGAGCCTAAAAGCCCATGCCTGCAACATAGAGGATGCTTTCCATGCCATGAAAATTCTCTTAATTGCAGGACTTTTATCTTCCAGGTTGGCCAAAGGCTAAGGTATGTTATTAATGTAATGTTAGTAACTGGAATTATTTAATATATTCTTTATCTTGAGGAAGTATTATCTCTTACACGAATCACCAAAATATTTCATTCAAACCAACAACTGTTCTCCAACTTCCTTTGTAACATAGTACTGATAGTAGCCTTAATAACACGTGGGAGAAGTGGGTGAAAAGCACTTACATGTTTGAAAAAAACAAATCTTTTTTAGAACACAGACTAGCAAGATTAATTATCTTTCATTTTTATCTGCTACACAATTTTCATCCCAATATGAAAGAAGAGGAATTTTTACCAAACATGTCAATTTGACCAAAGTCTGCTTTTCATCCCTACTCAACTTCTTGTTTAGCTAAAGTAAAAGACTCAATTTCTTGCCTGTTTATTAATTTGCATAACAGCAGTCTTTATCACTTACAATATAGTCTGTGAATGATGATTTTCTATGTTGAATGAAACACCAGCCTGGATTTTTTTTGACTGATGATGTCCAAGAAGTCACCTACCTTTATGGCATTTGAATCAAACAGCAGAAGACAATTCCAAGATTATTAAGTGGGTGGGTTTAATTTTTCGTCCTGTCAAATCCTAACAGTAATCTTTATCACAAGAAAAGATTAATTATGTGCAATTTTCTTTTCTCATTACAATCATTGCATTAAAATGAGAGTATGGAATTGATTAGATTACAATAATTTTTGAGAATAAGAATTAGTCATAAGATTTAGTATGGAGCTGATCAAAGACTACCAAAGCACTGTAAACTTTATCAGCATTTTCTGAAACTGTCATTAATCTGCCCCTTTCTAAAAGCAGAGGTTGTGACTGATTAGCAGATCAAACTCTTCACTGTAGAAATGATTAAGATAACACTTTTGGCTATTTCCCACAACAAACCCCCAAAGTCATGATGTACAATTGAAAGTGTTATGTGTTCTTAGCCTCCTGCCAAGAACAAATCAGTCTGACCAAGTGCTGGCCCACAGCTGGACGGCTGCCTGAAGTAACATAACAACCATGCCATACTAAACTGCCTTGCACATTAAGTCAGAAACTCTGTGATACAAGGATTGCACACAAAAGACACAAGGAAATCCTGTATTTAAGGCAGTACACTGAATTACTTTTTTTTATTGGATTTTCTTTTATATAGAAAATCGATTACACCATGTTCTAAGGCATGCCTATATGCCAGGTTACTGGTGGCACCTCATGTTGACACAAAAGTTGATAAAATATATCTGTGTTAATCCATTTCTGTATCAGATGCAAATTGAACATGGTGAACTAGTGGTGTTAGTGCAATCACTTGGTATAGTCTTTTTTTTGTGTTGTTTTCTTGCTTTTATGAAATCTGTTTTTTATTGAGTACATATTTTAAGAGACTATTCAAAAAGGGTATGTGTATTTCTGGACATCTAAGAATGGTAATACTTAAGACCAAGGTGTTAACTGTTTCTACCCCTCACATAAGCAGGGTGGGAATTACTTTGTCTACTTGTGGAATCCATATTCTTATAAAGACTAATTTAGACACTGTATTGTGTGGAAGCTGCAAAACAAGGCTGTTTTTCATCATCAGGTCTGTTTTGTTTCTAACACTACTGCAGCTAAGGGTAAAGCAATTGTGAGATTCAGTAATGAAAACCAGGGCAGAGAGCAAATAAAAGTCTCTGAGATCTTGTCACCAGTGTACCAGGACATCATTTGCCTGCCACTTTTAAGAACAGTCCTTTCAGTTGCTGTTAAACAGACATAAAGCATAGTTTTTACCTGTGTCAGACAGACTCTGAAACAGTGATCTACAGTATTCCCATGTTAAAAGAATTACAGAAATTGTGCTGTAGCAAAACACATGCATTGCCATTTTTCTTGTTACCTTAGAATATTGCTTTGAGCTTTTGGGAAGAATATAGTGAAACAGTATTATGTAGACAGTTTTGCAGTGGAGTTTCTGCTCTATCTATCTATATATCAATATATATCTACCTATATATATACATTCATAGCCAATTCAAGAAACTTACAGATCTACCAAAATAGTCAAGTATATATGTATATCACTATCAATCTCCTTTTCCTTTGCATTCAGAGGTATTTACATTACTACAGAATTCAAGGTAAACAGAAACCTGGGTCTTCAGATTCCCTTTGAGTAATATCTTTTTTTAAAACTTTGACCAATTCTTATCACTTTCAACAAGAGTGACAATGGAAAGTTGCTTTTGCTCAAAAGCAGCAAGCACTTTTTCTTCAGTTCTTGTATTTTTGACACTTTTGCATGTGTTTAATGTTAACACACAGCTACTCATTTCTCTTTCCTACAGACCAGTGGCTTTGCCTGTGTTGCACCCATTTCACTGTTCCACTGAGGCAAAGCCTATACAGCCCGATTCAGTCATACAAAACTAGCAGTTCCCCTCTTTCTAATGGAAAAACAGGTGATCTAAGCAAACGTGGATGATCAGAGAACAGGAAAACAACAAAAGGAACTCATTACATCAGAAATAATTAATCACACGCACATGCACAAGTTAATTCCCCAAACTGTAAAAAAAAAAAAAAAAAAAGTTTGATATGGAAATTAGTTTTTAATATCTGCTAAAGAAGAAATGTTGCTGTAAGGGGTTATTAGTATACCCCGTAGTTCCTTTCCAGTAAAATGTCTTTCATATTCTATACAGAATATTATTTCCCTAACGAGGATTAAAAGAGTATGTGTTCCAAAATTAAAATTCATCTCATTTCTAGCTTGATTGGAATCTTTATATATATTTGTATCTACACACACACACACACACATACACATATATATACACACATTGTTTGCTCTTTTATTTTTGTTAATTTGGTTCTTGTTTTGGGATTCAGTTTTTATTTCGTATCAGACCTAAATCCATCTATTGCTAAATGCTTTGGATTTAGTAACTGAATAATTTCTAAGTTACTTTTTGATTCATATCATCACAACTTTTGTAAGACTGTATGTTTCCTGTGAATTCTTTAGCCAGGAGCCATCACGTCTCCTGGCTACCAGCTGAGTGTTAAAATGCACAGTGGAAATAGAAGAATGGTACTTTGTCAAGTATTATTCACAAGCAACCTTGTGAAGGGCACTACAACTTAATATAGCATCTGTCCTTGGAAAAATCACTGAACCTACACAAAGAAGTTCAGTTAGAGATACTGGGTTTTCAGGACCAATTTTCAGATGGTCCACACCACTCGGCTTTTGCTTGGTTCAAGTAGTTCTATTTTAACTGCGTTGAGATTTGAGTGCTGTTATTCCCTGCTGTCTACACTGGCACAGCTCTCTTCAAAAACTGCCCTAGATATGACTTTCAAGAAACGATATATGCAATTTTTTAGCACTAACTCTTCATAAGAGCCTGAATCACCTTGAAGACAGTGTCTGATGTCACTGCCTGGAGAGATCATTTTGTTCATTAGGGGAGCTGTATCAGCTGGCTCCTGTGAGGCAGCACCCTGGCATCTTTAAGCAGATAGATAGCTAGACATGGCTCAAAGACTCCATGGGTAAGAAAAAAGACAAAGGCCATCATAGATAATATTTCAAGGGTCTTTTTGAATAGAAGTTTGAAATGGGCATTATATATTAGAATTGTAGTCTTGCTTGATAAGTCACTGCAATTGAATGTGTAAACTACTTTTTAAGTGAAGATGGAACAACTTTCTCTTAAAAAATAGATAATTCCTCAAATGATATAAAGTACTGAGAAGATCTATTGCTTCATACCATTCTGGATCAATATAATTTATCTGCTTTCTTTTACTTTAAAACTTAGAGACTGCAACAACAGAAAAAGAAGAATAACGGTGATTACACTTTGAAGATAATGGGTCAATTCTGAGTATTATTAGAATTTCAGGATTACAGGATGAAGTCAATGTTGTAGGATAAGGTGTATGAGACAAGGCAAGACTATAAGATTAATTCAAAATTGCCCTATGATAATCATTCTTAGGTTGTTTTTACTCTTATTATGTATTTGAGAAATGAGTAGATTAAAAAGTTAGGTTTCATTCTCATTTGGTACTTTGTCATGAGAACTCTGAAGAACTGCATAACCAATAAATTATGTGAAATCACTTTAAAAGTTGTATGTCCATATATATGTGTTCCATATTATTTTTGATGCAAATGTACCACTACTTTCAACTGCAGAGAAGGCAAACAGCACTCAGACTAATAAAAAATCTGACTGATACAATGATCTATAGCTCACAGAAACTATCACAAAGAAAAAAGTTAAATTCAGATACACAAAAATACATGGATATACAGTGTAATGATTTATACTGTCATTACCTTTTACGAACACAAGTTGCACAAATTATTTTTATAAAAAAGGAAGGAGATGTTAGAAGAGCACATTCATCCAGACTGCAACTGCAGTAAATATCTTTTTTTTCTGAAATAAATAGTATTATAAAACTTTGAGGTGTTTGTTTTCACAAGCTTGATGTATGATGGAAAAAACTTCCACACAGGTCTTTGGCTGACCTCTATTGTCCTACTTTTTAAGTTGATTTCGTGTTGGGCAGTTTGCATTTAACAGGCCAGAGAGAAAGGAGCTGCAGGAGATGCTCAGGTTGCAACAGAATGTCCTCATTTTTGTGTCACACGGTCTCAGGAAGGCTTGTGGTAGTACACCACCATGGCAGAAAGTTCTTGTTATCACTGTCTCAAGAGGTTCTGGCCACCAACTTTCTTGATGTAATGGGGAGAACTGTGAAAAGAGAATATCATAGGTCTTTATCCTGTATCTGGAAGGCACTTATTAGGCATAATCACAAACAAGATTTATTTGCTGAAACAATTTCATAGTCAGGCACTTTGCCCCATTTATTTACAAAATGTCAAAGAAAGAATTTGAAAATCCTGGATTTTTCATCTACAGAAAAATCATCATCCTGCAGTGACAGATGGGGAAATCTTAGAGACCATGGACACAAAGGAAGCTCATTCAAAAAGCCAAAAAACTGGAATGTCAAAATTCTGTCTGGAATGCTCAGATTAGCAGTGTACCTGCTAGATTACTCATTTCTTTTCTGTTGAAATACTGGGCTGTATTTATGGAATATAATCAGTACTATTCTCAGAGTGTCAGCTTCCTTGGTGTTTGGAAACTCAAAGTAGAGGGAGTTTAAGCTTTGCAAAAAGAATGAAAAGTGTAAAGCTAAAAATGTAGTAGATGTAAGTATATTAAAGAGTGGGGAATATATATGCAAATTTATATTTTTCTTTTATAAACAATAACTACATGATTATTATGATTAAATTCTTAACCAAAATGCTGATATATGTTTGAATAAAACTATTGATACAGCCAAAGCAATTTTACTGTACAAATCTAAGTGGTGGAAAAAAAGAGAATTAATAGGTAGGATAGTTAAAACTGGGATCTGTTTCTTTGGAGTTTTCTCTTGAGTGATCTTTCTGGATTTTAAGTTGTATATATTTTAAATTTATTTGTGTTAATTAAAAAAAAACAATAGGTTTATTGTTAGCAATGTCATTTATTGGCTTGTTTCTTCCTAATTCACACCAAAAAAAATTTAATATTAGAGTTGTGAGAAAATATTTCTATGCTCAGAAAAAAAAAATTAAATAAAACAAAAATAATTCCATGTGAATTAACTTGGAAATTTGGTGGTAAGATATAATCTTTTAACTTTAAAAGTTATTTTAAATTTGATGGCATCCAAACAATACACTTATTTTTTTAAAGGAAAAAAAATTGTCTAAGTTTGATCTAAGCATTTACAGTTCTATACTCTGCTTTGCCTTTTTTACATAAATGTGTTACAAATATGGGGGTTTCTGAATTTTCACAAATCAAGTCATGAAATGCCAGTTTCCTCAGAGTTCCATGACTGCTTCCTATGAGCTATGTTTAAGGATCATTAATAAATATACTGTCAAGTTTAGATACCTAAAACTGATCTAAAATATTTTTAAAGCAAGAATTCAAACTTTAGAGTGAAATGGTATATAATGGCAAGGAGATTCTCATCAAAGACATTAAAAATGTGGTTAAAATATAGATCTCTTCATTCAGCCCACTAGCTGAGACCTACAAGATTGCAATCATAACAGAGTAATGAAAATGGATTTAGCTGATGCCATTTCTCATTTTCATTACCATCATTTTCATGAAAATGAATTAATATTGTGCTATTTTGTATTCTCATGGCAATTTTTGTCACAAAATGGATTCATGCCAAGCCATCTTCTGTTCCTGTTAATCTTTGTCAAAAAGGCAGGGCATCAAGTTTTTCATGTCCTATTGTGTAAAACTTTTACAGCCCTGCAGGCTTCAAACTGGTTTTGGTAATTTGCATAGTTTGACCCTAGGTAATGTTTTTCAATGCAATAACAGCAAAGCACAGAAATCACAAGAAAGATGTCAGAATATGAAGATTTTTTCCTTGCTGTCATTTGTAGCGGAAACAGTCAAAAGTACAGAACTGTAATACCAATGTAATGTAATGGACATTAGTGAATAGTTTAAAAGTGACATAGGTTAATATCTAGTTTTATCTATGCAAGCAAATGTAGGGATATATAGCCAAACCCCATATTCATAGCACAGATAATCATGTTAAACAATTAAATTTTGAAAATAGTGATAATGTATTGATAACCAAAATTAAAACCTAATAGGTTTTCATTGTAATGAAATATAGGGTGTATCTTTAAATACTGGCAAAGACAGTACTTAAAGAGAAATGCAATCATTAATGTATGTATATAAACTTATTCATTCATGTGATAAATAATTGCACTACTCAACTACAATTTTGAACTAGCACATTATTTTTTGGTTTTATTTTTCTTTTTAAAATGTAGTTATTTTCCAAATTAGATATATAGGTAGAATATTTAGTAATGATTTTGGTATAAAATAACTACATTGAAATTGCATGTCTTACCATATGAATGTATTTTTGCTTTGAACATTATGTCCTGGAAGGAGAAAGAAAATAATATATAATTTAACTAGAGCAGGGGAAGTGTAAGAAATTCTGTCCATGTAGAGGAATGTCCTTATTCTTTTATTAAGAAAGCCTGAATATGACTATTAAATAGGATGATGTACTGTGTATCTAAACAAGTTGGTTAAACTACTACAAGTGAAATGCTTATACCAGAACCTGGAACCTGAATATGGAAAAAATATGTTGAATTCCATAGATGTTTAGTAGCCAAATTATTTTGAGAGACATAATAGCTATTTTTTTTAGAAACAAAGATGCCCTTAAATGTCATCTGAATGCTTTACCTCTTCCTGTACCTTTATCCCTACTTCAGTGGTTTTTGGTTTGGCAGCAATTAAAAGTTAAATTAGTTTAAAAAGTTAAATTAAAAAAAGAGTAAAAATTAAAAAAAGAGTAAAAAGTTAAATGATAACACACACAGTAATCATAAAAGGGAATTTTCTCTTCAGCAGTAATTTTTCTCAAGTCATGTCTGATCAGCTGATGAACTAGAGAAGTTCTAATCAGCTGATCAAACACACTGTACAGATTGGAACTTCTGCCAAATGCTGCTATAAATACCTAGTACTTTTCCATCTTAAGTTCCCCTTGAATGCTAGATATTAGATATTTTGGTATTATATTTTATTGAATATATAGAAAATTATTTAAAATACTTGTTAGGTCTCTAAATTTCGCAACCTAAATAATGAAAATCAGCTGAAGTCATGAGACTGACTAACCATAAGCTATTAACAGAGCAAATTTACAAAAAAATATCAGTTCATATTCTTTCCCCAATGAAATGTGGTATTAAATCCATGCAGGATTATCATTGTCCATAAGATCAAGAGGTAAGGTAACCCTCTTCTGAAATACATGGAACACACCTTTAGCTTAAAGTAGTATATTTCAAACAGAGGTAAATCTGGTAAAATATTTTGTTGGGCTTTTCTTTTGGAAAGAAAAGTTTTCTTTTTAAAATAGAAACAAATATCTCTTTATACTTTCATAAACAACTTTTTTAGACGACATTAGATATATTTTACATAATATTTCATATATTTAATATAGTATCGCATTATAGGTCTACTTATGACTTTTTATTAGACTTTAATTACTACTTAAGTGAAAAACTCCATAATGTTAAGACATCTGATGTGTCACATAAAAATTTCAGGAAAGAGCTGAAAACCCACCAAAGCCCCTGAGAAGAGAGGATGATATCACAGGCAAATAAGCTACAAATACTTTCTTTACTGTATATGTGAGAGTGATCTATCTCAACATTTTCATAGACATAATACTATCTATTTCTTCCAGTTAGTTGTGTGGCTTTCTTGTATAAAACATTGTATAGAAAAATGCAATGTAAAATCTTAATTTATCAGTGTTTTATGTGAAAGGCTTTTATGTACAGAATACATATTTGCATATTAGATAAATTATCAAGTAGAAAGATTTCGCCTGGGTGTAAATGGGTTTTAATTAGCTAACATTTGCAAAGCAGATGGGGTTGCTAAGATTAGACCTATCAACAGTCTATTGTTTTAGATTTCTTTAAGTATGAACACATTTGTTTTTATACATAAGGTATTATAAATTTTAATATATCATATTTTAAAAATAAACACATAAAATTGAAACTATCAGTATCTCAGATAGATGCCTATGAATTACATAACCCACTTGTTAAAGCTGGATTGATTAAACAGAATCAGAATTTTCACCCATGGTTTTAGTATTCAATGGCTGTAGATGTTATTCATCTTTCAACTTTTGCTTCATTGAAGCTCTTGTATATTTGCAACCTTTGATGTTCATACCTTCTTGCCCAGCTCTTCCACCTTGACTTCATACCCCAAAATATTAGGGACCAACACAAATCGCATTTGTAAAAGTGAGAGAAATGTCTTCTTTGCTTCTTCTGGAATTTGTGAAGCACATTCAGCAAAAGACACCTGACTTCAGAGCCCACTTTAAAAAAATCCTCTCTTACAGCCTGCTCAAATTTCCTCTTTGATATGTAATCTGAGTCAAAGAAAACAAACTATGTCAGGTGATGTAAAGAACTGAGAAAATATTTCTGTGTCAACTTGAAAGACATCTTCCTAATTTTTTTTTCTTCCTTTTAAATGAGTAGATATTGTAGGTGAAAGCAGTTTTGTTCAAGATTGGCCTTTGTTCATCTTTGTGATTTGTTCAAATGATCCCTCAGTCATGAGGTTTTTCTGTAAAGGTCTACCTGCCTGTTTCCTTTTTTCATTTTGTCTGGTGTGGTGGGAGTCTGGTTAATCACTGGAAGCTTCAAGACACTATTATGAAGCAAATACCAATAAAAAAGTTGCCTATGAATTATGAATTTATATTCCATCAGACTGGATGGCTGTAAGATCTCAGACAGTATAAAGAGGTAAAATGTTGATTGTGTGACTACTGCTTAAGAATTGAAGTATTACCATGGAAGACAATTGTAGCTGGTGCCACAAGAGTGGCTGTCTCATTCTGTTTTAATCTGTCTAGGATCAGGTTGATTTGAAAAGAAGATTCAGTAGCTGCTTCTATGGCATTGAGGGTGCTCCTCTCTCAAGGACTAGAGAAGTGCAGCTGCTCTGAAGATAAATTGCTGTAGGGAACAGAATGATTCTATTTCTATCTCAGATGGTAGAATTTACTTTTAATATGAGATGAATTGATTCTCTAGAAACTACATCTGTTAAATATATTGTATTCATAATGTCTGTTAATTAAAAAACATTCCATACACATAAAAATAGAAATGGAAAAGAAGCTTAATGACTTCTCATTTAGAGTAAAATATAGCTTCATGCAATTTTTTTTCTTTTTCTTTTATATTGGAGTACCATTGTCTGCAGTCATCTGCCTAATTTTTTTTTGTTTTCATTTTTTGCAGACCGCTGGACTCTTAATATAAAATTGTTATATTCATTACACAATCACTTAGACACTCAGAATTCTTGTTTAATTGTTAACTACCATAGTACAGAAGAAAAAAGATAACCTTTCCTCTATTAATTTTTTTCACAGATTTTAATTTATATAATGAATGATTAGTAAGATTTTTTTTCTATAGTATCTTTCATTTTCACAAAGATTTAACTTCTAAGCAGGTAAGAATGACTCTTATATTACAGGCACAAGTGGGTGAGTTCATTGTAAAAGATAATTGTTTCAAAAATGATTCAATCACTTTCTTTGAAAATCAGCTGTTAGAATATTCAGCAATCTCTCATCTTCCAAAATTAAAATTCACTGAAGACTAAAAGCATAGACATGTTTTGCTAATTAATATAATATTGATACTACTAAGGACCCATTAGTTTGTAGAACATTAAACTCAGCTGTCAAATGAAGTAGTTTGCATTACACATATGACTATTCAATCTGAGATTCATGTTTAGTCAGACCATAATATAAGGGATGGTTTTGTAGTCAAATCACCTGTATAAAAAAAATAAAATTAGAAATAGATTCACATGAGTTGAAGTTCTTGAGGAAAATATCCTATATTATGCACATTTTGATATTATGTGATTAAAAACTCCAAAATAAACACAAAATGCAGGACTTTCCCCTTTAATAACCTCCACTGACATTGTTACACTTAGCACAAAACAGTGTCACCATACCACATGAGAAAATGAAAATGATTATAGTTTTTGATCATCTGCAAAGCCAGGGCTTTACTAATTTTTAAGACATAAAATATTAGTAGTCCAAACAATTGCATTTCCAACAGGTTATTTTGAGATATAAAATCAAATATACACAAGTACATTTATATTATTAATGCAAGATAGTTGCTGATATTTTGAGAACTCAGATTTGAAAGAGCTTTTGCAAGGAAGGTCATCATCACTATTTTTTTTTCCCTGAAAATAGTGATGAAACTTGAAAACTACTCATTTTTATAACACTGGAATAATATGATTCAAGGACTTAAAAGTAGGTAAAATAATATGAATGTAGACAATACACAAAATAAATCTGATGCCTCCAGCTTATTAGAACTGACAGAAAAATAAACAGTCACTCATTGCAAACAATCTAGGGACTTGTTAGAAAAGTTTAGCACATAAAATGACATTTTCTACATGGCTGAACAGATCTGCTATATTCTGCATTTGCGTTTATCTAAAGTACTCACAAAGAAAGCTTTAGCTGTTTTGGAAAAATTCTAAATTCTTATATTTCTTAACCAATGTGGGGAATATTGCATGTGAAATTCCCTACCATCCTTAAAATTCATGTGCATTTGTATTATCCAGTGTGAATATAATGTTTAGAAGTTTTCAGTATTTCTGACAAATAAGCAAAGATCAACGTGTCATTTAATTGTTGATTTAATGCTAATTTATGGAAAGATGACATTAAAGAACTTGGGCAATTTAATGATGTTTTTACATTAATAGATAGAGTCACATGTTGGGTGGAAGTACTGGGTTTTTCAAGGGGACTGTTTTTCCCACTTGTTTTTGTTGGGGTTTAGTCGTTTGGCTTGATGAGAATTTGCCTTCCATTCTAAAAGATATAAACCAGAAAGTAGTAGTAGTAAAAATAAGACAATAATAATAAAAATAATGCAAACCAAAATAACAATAATACTTTGACTTGGAGGACTGTGTTTTGCAAAATCAGATCTATTTGCTCCAACTCTTCCATATTATCAAACCATACCAATAACTTTGCCTGATCAGAATTAATAATGATTACAGAGTTTCAGGTTATTGAAAGTAATTATATAAGTGCATGAATGATTGTACTAATTTTTATTGTAAATATATTACTCGTAAAATATTAAATCCAATAAACCTGTTAGTAAAATTATGGAACATACGCTGTAATCGTGGCAAAATAATAAATACCTGATTAAGGCCTCATTATGAGCAAAGAACTTTTGACAAAAGTGAAGTGCAGTTTGAAATTATAGTTGGCTGCATTTCATTTTCATTGCACCTACTAAAGGTATAAAATTTCCATCCCTTTTATATATCATCCTGTGCTGATGTAAAATATCAAATAATATTTTCAGAAGAGATTGCGTACTATAGAAACTAAAATTCATTTAAGCATAAAATCTGTAATATTAAAGTATTTTCAAATAATGGAATTTTTTTGTATTTTTCAGTTCTTAATGTTCCATTCACAAATATAAAATTTTGAATGAGGTCTATGGGCTACTTGAGATTTACTCATAAATGAGATAAAGATCTTATTCAAATCTTTTCTTTCTGTAATGTGAGACCTATTTGTGAGTGTTCAGTGTAATTTCTAGCTTGATTTAAAACAATTTAGGGTTTGTGGAAAACAATGTGGAAGAAATGTTTCTACTCAAAATGAATACAAATACAAAAGCATTTACTGTCTGACACCAGACTGGCCAGTTTCAGCTTTGAGTTGAGTTTTAGCCTTTCGTGTTTTCTCCATGCATCTATGAGCCACAGCTCTGTAATATTATTTCTTCTTCCATTGTTTTCATATCCTTGCTAGTTTTATAAGTTATAATAAACCTGCTAATGCAACAAAAATATTATCTATCTAATCCCTTAGAGATAGGTAACTTATAATAGTATCAAACATTTCAAATGAGATATGTTATCAAAATTAATTTTATTTTTATATTGCATGCTAATTATTAAAAAAAAACAAGTCTGTAATGGATTCCAAATAACAATGACTTAAAAAAGAAATCTGAAAAATTATTTATTCTTATTTTCAGTTCCTATTTGTTAGAACGTTTTATAGAAAAGACATTTACTTTTTAGTAATCATAACAAAAGGATTTTGTACTTAGACTTTTGATACGATGCAAGGAGATACACATAAACTTATGGAAAAAACCAATAGATTTTTAACTGTCTGTTTTTTAAAATGCAATGTGTGGAAATCAAGTTAATTATTGTATTTGAAAAACATAAGTAGCATAAGCTTTTTTATTTCTCTCCAAAGGGATTATATATGGTACTTTTAAAGACATAACTAAATATTTTTGATTCAGTTCCCAAAGTTGTGAGATATAGAGTGTCTTTAAGGAAATGGCAAATTATATATATATATGTTTATTATATATAATATAATATATATATATATATATATATATAGTAGAATGCTATATTAATAGAAAAGAGGAGCTGGGCCCTCCAGTAACATAATTACGTTTCTCAGACAGGTTTTATTAGAGGAATTAGAGGACTTGTGCTTCTCCTGCAGTTTATGTCATCTGAGTCTACTTCAGTCATGTTCTTTTTCTTTCTGAAGAACTCTTATTTCTGTACTTCAGACTCAGTCAGCTCTTCATTGTGTTTAAGCTCTGCATTCTCAGTACTGGCCATATAGGTCCTGCCACCCTTTCTCTGAACTTTCTAAAAGTACTGAGTGGTTTGTACTCAGTGGTTTGTTTGTAATATATGTATTTTGCTCTTTGTTAGAGTTTCTCATGTTCAAAGTAGTTTAGACGCCTTCTCCATACAAATATTTCTCCCAGTAGCTGAAAATGCCACTTTACTCCTACTAAGAGAGGTAGGTTGGGCATGTTCAATGGATATCAAAGAACTATTGTAAAAAATTATCATGGACAATAAACTATTTATTGATCCCATACCATAGGAACATACTCATTAATAATTTTCAGTATGTAGGAATTTGTGACTTAGATAAGCCAAAAAAAAAAAAAATGCACAGCTTTTAGCTGAAATTGCAAATGTAACTGTATTTGTAAATTTTTTAAAAACATGGGTTTGCAAAAAAGAGCTTGCTAGACTGACATACATTTTTATGTGGTGTTTATAGGAGATACAACTATAACATCATTTTTTAGGGTTATTAAAAATATTTTCATGAAAAAAGTTACCATGTGGCATAAATTACTAATGTTCCTGAGGAACCATAAGGAAACTTATCTTTTTTTCAGTCTGGCTATATTTCAATAAACCAAAATCCTTTTTTTTTATAATTTTAAAGTATATTTCCTGCTTCTTAACAAGAGAAAAGTATTGAATTATTTTACCATAGTTCCAAAGTAACTTACCTGTTTAAAACTGTGAGAATTTAACTTATTTATTAATCAAGCACTATATCTACAGTGACTAGACAAATGAATTCTATCACATACTAAATAAGTTACACTGATTCTATCAGAAAGTGGACACAGCATAATTTATAATAATATATAATCTTAATATTCACAGATTTTTCTTTTTTGTATTGGTGGCCTGCTCAATGTCATACCAAAAACTCTGTGCTCTGTAAAACAATTTTTTGTTTGTTTTCTGACTAAACAGTGAAACTTAAATTCTTTTAGTATACACACAACACTGAGGATGAGTGTAAAGCTGAAAATTTTGATCCCTTACTTTTCGCTTTTCATTACAAAATATAGAATATAAAACATATACTGTATCTGTTCCTTTTTTGCACACATTAATTGTTAAGTTTTAATATCTATACTGTATACCATTAATGAATAACATCTTCAGATTTTTTCTTATTTAAATATTCACATAAGAGATTACTCTCTCTCTCTCTCTCTCTGTATATATATATAGATATATATATATATATCTATATATATATATATATATATATATAAAAATCTGTGCTTTTGCATACCCTAGTTGATTTCTGGCTTTGAATTGTTCCCAGATTTCCTTAACAATATTTACTTGTGGTACAGCAGTTAAATATATGTATCAAACACTTCTGTACCGTGCTTCTAAACAGAAGCAGAAACAATTAGAATTTTTAAATGCAAAAGCATTATTGTTCTCCAAAATTCTTCTGCAAACATTAGTTGTTTCTCTGAAATCAGCATTGCTATTAGAAAAGTTTAAAGAAACTCTTCATTTGAAAGAATAAGATTCCTGTAATTTTCTGAAGATGCCAGTCATCTGCCACACAAAGACATTCAAATGGAAGAGAAAATAATCTTCCTGAGAAAGGTGTCAGATAACAGTATTTATAGATAGAAAATAAAGCTATTTCTTGCAAATAATAGCACGTGTTTTTTTGACAGAAAAATCTTTAGCATCTCTGCAATATAGTTCCTTTTTTTCTGTTCGAAATTAGGACAAGAACTGTGAGTAACAAGTAGCTTTCTACTGTTTACTCTTACTCAGGTGCCTTTTCTTTCCTTTAACTGTTATAATTAAATCCAGATAATGAAAAACAAGTTAGAAGAAAGCAGTTTCTGTTCTAACGACTTTTACATTAACTCCACTGCTGTTATTGTTGGTATTAAGACAGATGAATACACATTTTCTATGTGAATTTCAGAGGTTTCATACTGTAAGGGTACTCAGGCAAGTCTATAAGTTAGACTGGATTCTTAGTATGCAATGATTGATTCTGTAAATAAAGATTTTAAGATAGTGTGAATAGTGTAGCAAGAGGTTTAACTAGGTTTTCCTCCATAATTACAAAAGGCTACCCATTTGCTTCAGGAATTTTTTAAACAATTCCCAAGGTAGTTCAAATAGCTCTCTGATCTAAGAAATCGATGTGGAGTTTAATAGAGACAACACCAATTGACTGAGGTATTAGATTCCTTAGTAGTTAGAAGACCAAGGCCTTTAGTTATAAGGCTTATTTTTAATCTAGTGCAACTTGTGTCCATATAATCTAATGCAGTACACAAAGCATTATACTCACAGAACATTTGTGACTTACCAGCCAAAACAATTTCCGAGCAACAACTATCTGAAACAAACAGAAAAAAGAAAAAAGAACAGAAATTACAGTCAAAATCTTTGTATTATATCACCCTATTCTCCAACATCTTAAAATAATGCCAAAAAATTCTTTTCGCAATCTCATATTCAGCCTGAAAATATAACTATAATCAGGGCAGTGTACATATGCAAGAGCAGATAGGTTAATTATTATTCTTTCAAGTTAATTCCTCTCAACTCAACTCCATCAAAGCACTCAGTCTCTCAAGTTTCTGGGGGAAAAAAAAAGTGGGGCTTTCTGCTTTTCATCTATGTCTCTTTTCATTCTTTCCTCTGAGAAGAAGCAAGATAAATTTTAAAAAAAATCAAAAATATGAACTCACATACAATACTGCTACAAATAAATTGGTATATAAGAAACAGTAGGGCCAGACTGCTGTATAAATTGAGAAAATTAGTATATTCCATCTATCCCTGGGGACCAAGTAAAGCTTGCAAGCATGTGAAAAACTGCTTAAGGGACAGGGTCTGATTTCAGGGAAGAATTGCATTATTGTGTAGTTGAGATTCTATTTTTCCTTCATTCAGTAATTCTTTGTAGCACAGCATATCTTAATTCTGGAAAGGAAGGGTGAGAAAGACAGGAAAACCAGTCTGGAGCCCGTAGCATTTCCTGACGTGACCACCTGAATTTAAAACTAAAATGACAGAGTAAAAATGCCTCCCATTACACAAAAAATACCCCAAAGGGATTTATTTTCAAATAATTCTGTCATAAAAGTCTTTTAACTCCCTCAATTAAATACCCTTGGTTTCCGAAATCTGTAACAGGTTTTCCTACAGTATCAGTAAAGATTTAAATTGTCAGCAGTCTTTTCTTTCAGAAATTGTTACTATGATGGCCACTAAATATCCAGGGATTACATAAGGTACACTAATACAAAATAAGAAATGGACTTTTAGCTGCATATATTTGTATGCACATGCACATTTTAATTGATTAATGTAATAGTGGATTAACTTTTGTATTTACACATGCACACATTCTATTTTTACGTGTGAGGAAGCTCAGAACAGATGACTTTCATCATTTTCTTTCTTTGTTATTTAATTGGACTTTCAGATCAATTCCAACTTCAATTACTTCCCAAGGCGTTAGGTTAGAGTTCACAGCCTTTAACACCTAAAAGAGATTAGAAATACCTATTCTTTTTACAGATTCAGTTTTAACAGGAGGTTATATCTACAGGAGTAAAAGCGAAAGACTAAATTAAAACCTAGTAGGTAAAAGAATTGAGTTTAAGATAATTTGCTCAGCACAGGATTTTGTTTCCCCCAAAACCAGAATGGAGCTCAGAGGTTTCTGGCAAATTTCTGCCTGGCAGCTACTTAATCTTTAAGAACAGAAGTGGCTGCTCATAATAGCTATGCTATGATCTCTGTTGCAGCCAGCTCATGACTGCAAAAAGTGGGAATTAAGAGATTTTTGTGAAGATGCTTTGCCATATGTTTTTTTTAATTTTCCTTTATGATCTTTCCTAGATTCCTAGGTCTAGTTCTGGCCACTGCTGGAAATGATTCAACAGTTTCATGTTCTTAGAGTGATTAATAAATAAGTGGTTATTGTAAAAAGACAGTCAAATATTAAAGATTTATTTTTAGCTATATATAATTTGTCTTATTGTTGCTAACTAAGCTATTTGCTGTCAAAGCAGGATTTTTTAACACTAAATCTTTTTTACATAAATGTTTAAAAAATTGTTCATAATTTCTGTGTATATAATTATAGATATGTAACTTTTAATAATGAAAAATAAATTTCATATAGATTGAGATTAAAATTCTCAGACTTCATAACCAAAGGAAAGAACAGTTATTTCCTATGAGGCACTGAAAATGCATTCACCAGTTACCAGTGCAACTTTGATTAATCATAAATAAAATCTAAATTTATGGAGATTTACTAGAAGTCTAAGAACTTTGGTTTAGCTTCAAAACAAGAGATAATGTTGATTAGGTGGGAAAGTTTTGTTAGAATTATTAACATCTGTAATAGCAAAGAAAATGTATCTACCATGTTAGGGAAGTGTTAAATAAAAGCATATTAATGTTTTGTAGCTCTTTAATATCAGCAGTAGCATATTTCTAAATATTAATTTTCAAGGTGCTTTTGTACTTCATGAAAGAAATAAGTAGAATTACATTTATTTCCCATGTTTTTAACATTATGGTAAATATTTCTTTCATGTAACCTTTGACATTTTCAAGGCAATGAAATAGCCTGAGTTCTAGAGCAGGACTGGCTAACTTCTAACACTAATTCCTGATAGCCACTATTTCATCATTCCCTGCTGTTTTACGAATTCCTGCTGAGATGATGTGTGTTGGCCAGACTGTTGTATGATGGATTGCTGGATTGTATGAGGAGACAGCCTGTACAGCAAATGTACAGGCTGAATGCCCCATACTTTTAATCTATAAATAATTTGTAAAGCTGTATAGCTGCATAAAGCTATTATGACACATACAGCTTTGGGGACTTTCCCTTTAGAAAATATCTCTTTTCTTTCAAGTCTGTATGTTTGTCTTCTAAATGCATGCCTCACAACTCTTCAAAATGTACTCACATTTTGACCTGTCCTGTTTATCTTCACTTAGATTGCTGGTGCAAGAGACTTGCTTTGTTTTATATTTATTTTTGATAGTATCCTCTTCATTCACATTTTAAGAAGCAGGAAGGGAAAGGTCAGATCAGTTCTGATTATGTGATCTGTTCATAACTTTTTATTTTAAGCTTTTCTTTTTTTTTCCTATGGCAGTGCCTTTCTCTAAATATAGCTTCACTCTTCCATGAGTAATGTTTTCATTTCTTTTCTATGTCTGAAATAGGGAAGAGCAGACCTATTTTAAGAGACATCTAATTTACACTGGCTTAATTGTGCCAGATGATCTTTGTAGTAAGCCTGGCTTCTTCTTGTCTCCATCATATGTGCCTTACCATTTTCATTATCCTGCAGAAAGCCACTTTCCAAATCCCAGGGACTGTGAAGACATTTCTGTGTAAGAAGTCTGGCATCTGGTTTTGAAAAAATGCCTGTAGACCAAACAATCATACTTAAAGGAAAAACTGCCTCCAGTATTGCTGATATCCTCACTGCAACAGCTGACTGTAATCCTCACTGAGCACTAAGCCTCACTAAGTCACTCATGATGGTACCTACTGCTTATTTCTTTTCTTCAGCAACAGAAAATTTATCTCAAATCTGGGACTTTCAACATTCTTTTAAAGCCAGGCATTTACAAGAGAAAACAAACAATGAGTTAACAAAGAACTAGCACCTGTTTCTGTGAATCCTGAGAAATTTGTCCTCCTGGAATAACTGAAATCATACTTTCCTGTATTCATAAAAATTCTATAACATTATGTACTCTCTTACATGAAGACTTCAGCTTCAAAAGTGTTTTCATCTTTTTATGCGTCCTGTGTTATCTTAATTTTAGAGCCCTTCTGGTCTCCAGAAATCCACAAGTATTGTAAGAGAATTGTTCAGAATTTTCTGGCTATGTGTTCTGCAGATGTAATTTCAGACATCCAGGGTTCAGGCTTCTTCCAAGAAATTATGTTTTATTGTTTACAGATTTTATTTTTTTTCTCTGAACTTTAGAATCACTGGTTAACATGTCCATGCTGACCATGATGTGAACCATTAAGTACAAGTAAATGTGTACTAGCCTTTGATTAATAATGCAAAAGTATTTCCTACTAAACTGAAGAATTTCAAGATGTGTTTTCAAAATGCAAAATCCCTTTCTTCCCTCCTCTCTACTTTTAGAGGTCTCTCTGAAATACTAAGGGCACTGAGAGGAACTGACAAGCAGACACACTGCAACATCATGAACACACAGAAGGGTATGAGCATATTCTGTTGTATAAACAAACAAAACATTTCTAAGAACCACAACTGACAAACACTGATTACTGTACAATGATTGCTAGTTAATTACATTTTAATGTCTCAAAACTTTGAGTATATAGAATTAGTTTTTTAGTCTTTTGGAATTTAGTCTTGATTGGATGTATCGGGTTTGCATGGCCAGGATTTGGTAATGGGGGACCCACAGTAGTGGCTTCTAGAGCAGGGAAAGGGTGTGTAGAGTCCTTTTCCTAAGGAGAAAGATGAGCCAATGTGCAATGAACTGACACCAGTCACTATTTCCTGTTCCCCTATGTTGCTAATGGGGAAGAGCTAGAGAATTCAGGGATGATGTTAAGCCCAGGAAGAAAGGACTGGTGAGTGGAAGGTGTTTTAGCAGATTTATTTTTTTTTTTCTTAGTATCCTACTTTGATTTGATTGGTAGTAAGTTCAGTTAATTTTCCCCCACATGTGGTCTAGTTTGCCTGAGGCAGTATTTTGTGAGTGATCTCTCCCTGTCCTTACCTTGACCCATGCGCCTTTTGTTATATTCTTTCCCCTATGCACCTGAGGAAGAGGACTGATAGAGGAGCTTTGGTAGGCACTTGGCACCCACCTGGGGTCAACCCAGCACACTGGATTACATAATTTTGTTGAGCAGTCCCTTGATTTATAAATCGCCAATAAACCCCATCATATCAAAGCTTAATTAGAAAACCTTGAAAAGTATTCGTTTTATTACTCATGTAGCAATATAGACTTCCACATCCACTTTAAGTCTACTTTATCCTGCATCAAATACCAAAATTTGCAACCTCTCTCCTTGTCTTCTATTATCTCTGGGTTCCTCAAAAATCGATGTGCCTTGATTAATTATGGACTTGCAGTAAATAATTAATCTGGATTTCTGCTTTAAAATGAAAAGAAATATTATCAAACATTGTTCAATAGGTTAAGGTCATATAATTGCTAAGTTCTAGCTTAGAACACAAGCTGTTGTTGTTACAGACAACACAAAGCTCTGTGGTGTAACCAGCATGTTGGAGGGAAGGGATGTGGACCTGTGCGAACCTCATCAAGTCAACAAGGTTTTACACATGGGTCAGGGCAATCCCAAGTACAGGCTGAGCAGAGAATGGACTGAGAGAAGCCCTGAGGAGAAAGACTTGAAGGACAAGATAAGCATGACTCAGCAGTGAGTACTTGCAGTCCAGAAAGCTAATCGTATTCTGGGCTGCATTAAAAAGAAGCGTGGCCATTGGGTTAAAGGAGGTGAAGCCTCCTCCTCTGCTCTCCTGAGACCCCACCTGGATTACTGAGTTCAGCTCTGGAATTCCAAACATAAAAGGATGTGGAGAAAGTCCAGATGAGGGCCAAAATGATGGTTAGAGGGCTAGAGCATATCTCCCCTGCAGACTGAGAGTTGGGGCTGTTTAGCCTAGAGAAGAGAGGACTTTGGCAAAATCTTATAGCAGCCTTCCAGTGCTTAAACGGGCTCTGAAAGAAAGCTGGAGGGGAACTTTTTACAAGTGCCTGTAGTGATAGGAGAAGGGGTAGTGGCTTTAAACCGAAAGAATGTAGATTGATATTAAGCGTATGGAAGAAAATGTTCATTATGAGGATGCTGAGGCACTGGAAAAATTTACGTAGCAAAGTGTTGGATGCCTCACCTCTGGAAGTGCTCTAGGAAATAGTGGTTGGATCCCTGAGCAGACTGGTCTAATGGAAGGTATCCCTGCCCAGGGGACTGGGAACAAGATTATCTTTAAAGTTCCTTCAACCCTCACCACAATGATTCTATGAGAGTCAGATGTTAGAATCCTGTATCTCAAATTTGGAAATGAATGCTTTTATACCTAAGGCTCTGACATGGACCAAAGTAACTGCTTGCTGGTGGTTTAACAACAATTGCCCACCAGCTGAGCTACTGCAAATGTGCATATGCATTCTATTAGCACAGCCTAATTAGCTGAAAACCCCTGCCACTACAGTTCGTTCTGGAGAGTTTATAGGAAAAGTCTCATTATATTCCAGTATTTGTAAAATGAGTTTTTTGTTTGTGGACTGAACACCCACAGTTGTAGGCAGTGAATATAGAAAAAAATATCATTAAGTAAATATAAATGACAGAAGACTCATTATTTTCTTCTTTTCTTCTGAAATTTTCTTCAATTGCTCTGAGGCCATAATTGGGAGCTGTCTTGAAAAATGGGACATAACACTTATCGTCAATGTTTTTAAGGCTACATAATAAAATATCATGTAACTTAAGATAATATGTTATTCATACTTATTCAGGCTTTTCTTCCTAAACTCAGCCTCTACGTTTTACTGTTCTTATTGCATTTTCAAAGCACTTTTTCCTTCCTAAACCAGAGAATATTTCCATATTGTTATTGGGACAAAGAAATACAAGAATGGACAAAAAATACTCGCTACATTTGGATTTTAATGCTTGAATTTATCCTGTCTATAAAGAAGTTCTATTTAGTATTTCACTTTGCATATATATAGTTAGACATGACCTTAAATCTCTGTCTGGCTTAAAACAGAGGCATAGTTCCATCAGATTACACTTTAAGGCAAGTCATTGCTTAACTCTTAATGAAACTAGAGGACTGGAAATAACTATCCATTTATACTTTTAAATAGTACTACATTTTCTTTTTTTTTTTTTTCTTCACCAAGGAAGATTTACTTGCCTTTTAGTAACAAAACACAGAAAGGAGAAAGGCAAATCCTCTCAAATCAGAGACATCGTCTTTTGCAGGTTTATTTTCCTAACTAGCCATGAAGATGATAGTTTTAGAATCTAAGAGCTTTATGTAGACCTGGCAGCAATATGGTAAACCTTTCTGTACTTCTGATATATACCTTAGTATGCACATACAATACAAATAAAACAGTGTCGGAAGACTGCTAGGTTAAGCACTGTAGGATTCAAGAGCAGGAAGAGGATATGGCTTTCCAGAGGCAGATTGAAGCAGCCTCACAGTCACAGGCACTGCTTCATGTGGGGGGTATTAACTACCCTGACATCCTCTGGAGAAGCCACACAGAGAAGCACAAAGAGTCCAGGAGATTCCTGGACACAGCACTGATGACAACTTTCTGACAAATTAGTGGAGGATCTCACAAGGATTGGTGAGCTTGCCTTCATGCAAACAAACAAGGAAGGCCACACTGGAGATGTGAATGCTTGGGGTAGGCTCAGCTGCAGTGAGAATGAGATTGTGGAATTCAGTGTCAGGTGAGGAGGAGGCAGGACTGCAAGAGAGATTACAACCATGAGCTTCAGAAGAGCTAACTTTGCCCCCTTCAGGGATCTTTTTGGAAGAATCTGATTGGAACAGCTCTTGCAAGGACAAGGGGTCCCAGAGACTTAGTTGACACTCACAAATCACTTTCACCAGGCTCAAGAATGATACATCCCAATAAGCAGAGAAATACGGCAAAGAGGGAAAGAGCAGATGAATAAAGAGCTCCTTTCATTGCTGAAGCTCAATAGAGAATATGCAGGAGATAGAAGCAAGGTTAGGCCACTTGGAATAAATAAAGAAGTCAGAATAAGTAAAAATGAGACAAGGAAGGCTAAGGTCCATCTGTAATTATTTCTGGCCAAGGGTGTCAAGGACAACAAGAAAGGCTTCTTCAAATGCATCAATAACCAAAGGAAAAATAAGGAACATCTTCATTACTAAATAGAAGGAGGATCCTGGAAAAGAAGATACAGAGAAGGAAGAACTACTGAACACTTTGTTTGCATCAGTCTTCACTGACAACCCCTCAGAAATCTCTGACCCAAGAGACCAAGGTAAAGGAACATTAGAAGAAAGACTACAGAACTCACTTGATGAGCCTCTAAAGAGGTCTTGTGTCCTTTTTTTTTAATGTACCCTGAGTTAGATGCAAGGGGGAAATACTGAATACTGAAAAGATATTCTTAAATACGTAATGTCAAAACAACAAAAGTTTTACTGGCAAACTTCAGAAAATCAGAGAGCTTTGGAAAAAGTTAGAACAATCAACATAAAGCTTTTCACAAATTATTAACTTAGTTCATTCAACTTAACATACGCCAAGCCCATCTGATTTTAAGTTACTCGAAACTCTGAGAAGCGAGAATTAGAAGAAGGAATGAGAGAAAGAGAGAAAGGATATAAAAACAAACAGCTATAGAACAACCAAAAGGAACAACAGCTACCACTCCTGAATCCAGTGGCGTTCAGTTGACCTAGAATCCAAGAGGTAGGGTCAGGACCTGTGTGTGCCTTGTGCTCTGGCTTAAGTATCCTTTGGCTTTCCTGGGCCCTTCCCCCAGGTGGGACACTCAGAATCTGGGCTAGGGGCTCTAGGGTCAGGGTGTGGAGCATTACCTGCCAGTGACTAGTGGCTACTGTGGGGCTGGGACACAGGCTTTACAGGGGGTGGGGTGTGTAGGGCAGGGTGTTTCCTCACCAGGACAAGGACCAACCTACCCATTTTCCCCACACATGCAGCTGAAATGTTGCAGGCCAGCCATCTCCTCCAGTGTCTCACACCACCCTTCTTGAGGGTCGGCTGTTTTACTTGAATTGTCCTCTTCTCAGCTGTGCCAGAGGAAAAATAGTTTTCAGGAAACACCTTGTTTTTGGTTAAGAAAGGATAACAACTGAGGTGTTTTACTCTTTTTTTCTTTTAAAAGCTAATTTGCATGCCAGCATGAATTAGTATTATAATTTTATATCTATAATGTCAAGTGTTATGGTTTTATCTACCAGTTCATGCTATTCAGCACTGTTCTCAGGAGGGAATTGATGTGGGAGCAAAACTAAAACTTCATAACATTAAAAGCACAGATCACATTTCAGGAGGTTAATATTTTCAATATCAGTGCCATAGAAAATTATGTTTTCAAACAAAAGATAAACACCTTGATATTTTATATATGTAAACAAACTGAGGTGATTGAAATCATATTCTTATCTGAGAAATGTACCAAAAATTTAAAGCAATTTACTAAGCAATAGGAAGATTATCTCAACATTTGTCATTTATTCAAAATGAAATTGTCCATTGTATAACTACATGCAAAGATGTAACTTGAAAAATTGTTATTTCCATAGTGTTTTAAAATATTCAAAATTATGATTTTGTTTTGATTTAAAATAATAGGTGGGCAGTCACTGTCATACATTATTACTATTCTTTGATAATGTTAACGTGCAAGAAAAGAATTAAACTGAATCTTTTTAAAAATGGTTAGTAAAACAAAATATTTTGAGCAGTTTATGTAGTTTACAGTATGTCAAGAAACCACATTCTGGAGAATAAAAGACTTCAAGTATCTGTGCAGAGTTCACATTAGGTGGCTCAGTACACCTGTCTTTCATAAACAGCAGAACCGTGCTTGCCCCAAATTCCAGGAATATAGGAAAAGACCACTGTCACGAACAAAAAGACACAAAAAAATGAGATAGTATTAATTAGCGTAGCTTGCAGCGCTCATAACAGAGCAGCTTGTCAAGTATTTTTAGATGACCCAGAAAAATGTCTCTTCTTCAGAGTAAGAAAGATAACAACGTCGAATATAATGTATTTTATAATTTTGGTTCCTTTTCTGAGGAATAAATTGGGCTGGTTTTCTTCAGAAACTTCTATTTGTTAACCAATAGATGTAATATTGTGGATTGTACTGCATACCTGGATATGTAACCGGTAAAAAGAACAAAACCACCAAAGTATATATGATCTATCAAAGCTATGACAGGAGCTAGAAACATCTTCCTTAATTCCTTGTCAAGAGATAACATTACTTCATTATGTAAACATTTTTCTCAAGAGACTTTTTTCTAGTGAGGAATTTATTGTGCCAGAATTACAGGCTCATACAATTACACAATGATTTATTATCCAAACATTAAATACAGATGGTTTCCTTTGTAAAATAGGTTATTTTGAAATTACTATAATACCCTACCTTTCTTGCTGTTACTTCCAAAGATAAAGGGACTTATAGTTTATTCTTTTGTATTTTAAATCTAAAATAAACACTTTCTAATGATGTTTGTAAACGTTGTTATCATCCAAAAAATGGTGGTTTAAGGTATTTCAGTCAGACGACAAAAACTATGCATTTTTATATTTCTTTATTCTTGAAGGGAGAATGAAGCAGGGGCATCTTTGAATACAGTTTAAAAAAATTACTCTTTTACTCATAAATTGCACTGTATTAAATAAGATATTCTAAGAAAGCTTTCACTTGGATTTTCAAAGGAGGAAAGCATTAGGCATCCTTCATTAAGTTAATTCAGCATCTATAATTTGTTCTGTATCTTCAAATATTTCAGATTTTCTCTTCAGCTGAATATTATTCTCTTACTTTTTCCTGAAGATTTTGATCTATTCTGTGAAATAATTAATAATGAGAAAAACAAACAACTTAAACCCCACAAGAATTAACATGCATATTAGACTTTCTTCAGTACTTTAATTTTCTCTGGTTATTTGCAGAATCTCTTGTTATGCATAACTCAAGAAATATTAACAGCCTTACTTTAACACCACAGATACCTTAGACCAGGAAATCTTTACATTTTCTGCTTTTACGTATATTTCAAAGTTGTTACTCACCTATATAGCTCTTAGGAGTTCATTGGAAATTATAAAAAAATAATAGTAAATCCTCTGTATTCTTTGTCTGTTAAATTCTATTTTGTTGGTGTTTCTTTCAAAGCAAAATAGAATATAAGATGGTGACAAGAAAAAAGGGGACATAGGTGTTTCAGACTGACCACAGCCCTTCTGTCATCAAAAACTTATTTAATTCAATGTGACTACAGCTGAAACCATCTGCATATCATAATATTGTTATTCATGTATTTACTTCTTCTAACAATATTATTATTTCTATTAGCAATATTAACATATTATTCCAGCTACATAAAAATCACAAGAATTACAGATAATTTTCATTATGAATCTGCTACGTGCTTTTTGCATCATCACTTTACAGATATATCACTTTACTTGTACCTTATCTTGAGCTTCTAAGCAGGTTTTGCATCTTTATTTGTATTATGCAACCCTTATTGTCTATATGGTGCAGAGATCTTTTTAGTCTAGTCTTTAAACAGCTAAATTGACACCCATATGTATGTTTTAAACTTAGGCTTGTCTACTTCACAGGATCCTCCTTCCCAGATACTTGAAAGGTGATCTTGCATCTTACCCTGCCACTGTTTCTACACATTACCCTGTTACAAAAGGTTTTTCTGAAATTCAATCATATACTTCTGCTTTATAATGTTGGCCTTGCCCTGACCAGTGGTCGTTGTACTAAATGACGTCCTGAGATTGTCCTTCAACCTAAATTATCCTATGATTCCATGGACTTGTCAAATAGTTAATTAAGAAGGAATAAGAACATCTCTGCAAATTACTGAATATTTGACCTAATGTGCAAATTGTACTTACCAAGTAATAGAACATTAAAATCTTGACTAGACAAAGACCAAAGAAAATAACATATTAAAGCCTTACAGAAACGAAAAATTATTAGGAAAAAGAAGGAAAAAAATCCCTACCAACCAAGAACCAACAATTAATTCAACCTAAAAAAACCCCAAACAACTCCAACATCTGCTAACTAGTTAGATAAATGTGTTCTTACAATTGCCCATAGTAACATAAGACTTTGGTGCAGAATGTTTACTGAGCAACAGACATTCAAGCCCTGTATGTATTCTAGAGCAAAGGGAAGTTGAGCTGATGCACTGAATCTGAAGATCCTTGCTCGAGACATCCTATCCTATACCACAATGATACGAGTGATCCTCCCAAGGGGGATTTCCTGCAGTCCCTGTACTCTCAGATTGAAGCAGAAAACAGAACTCATGAATACCAACAGGACCCATCTAGGGGCATCTGTTCAGGAATCCTTGAAAAGCCAGCATAGCATAGACCCCCCTCTTCATTTTTCACAAGCTAGTGAGATTACTACAAAGCAAATTCTTTAAGATACTAAAAGATCTTTCATGCTTTTTTCTTTCAATATTTCTTGCTGATAACAGGAAAAAGCACTTTTCCTTCATAAATTTTGGGGCCAGCTCTAGTCTGCTAATACAGACTGGCTTAGATATAGCAGGCATATAGCAAAGTCTTAGGCAGCACTTAGTATTTCTATGGCATTGACCAAATGTCAGATGCTACCAAACAAAAATGTAAGCCACTCTGAGTTCAGCTTTGAGCTAAGTTGTTTCTCTCTAGCTGTAAAATGCACCTGCAGCATAGTGCAAAACAATGAAGAATCTCTGCCAATATTTAAATGTAAACAAAGAAAATATTTAATAGCTTTAGGCCTGTTTCGTTGCCTTTTCACCTATGCCTGTGCACAATTTAGTTGTGAAATACTGTTTTGTGGAATTCAGAGAGGAAGACAGATTATCAAGAGCAAATAATTTGTACTACCCAGAACACATATCTTGGGTTCTGACTCTTAGCCATTATTCTCTCATTTCCTTACAGGCTTAGTAAATTATGTTCCTTTTCTATTTCAAAATCTATTAGTTACTGTCTTTGCCAAAAAAGTGTTATCTCCTAAGTAATTCTTGTATATCATCAGAAAAGTTTGAATTTCACTTCCTCAAACACATCTCTAGCTATCACTAGTAAATAGTCAGTAACTATTTTACTGGCGCAGACTAATACTAAGGTCATAATTATTTTTGTTTTTAAAAACCTATTTTTTATAACATGCGCATAAAATGGTCACGTTTCATGAAATATAGCATTGAGAAGACCTGGAAGGTGTTGATCTGGAAAATTCTTTTTAATGGACTTTATTTTGAAATGTCATCTCCAGAACATTGAATTTAAATTATAGTATAAAAAAATGTCATCCAAAACCAAAACCCCTACTTTGAAAAGCCTGGAAATTGTGGAAAAATTTATTTCAGAAATGTTGCCTCACTCTTTTCCCCCAAATAAAATTTGAGATCATCATCAAAAAAATACAAAGCTGGTAAATGACAGATTGAAATCCTAACAGGATGGGATGTTCTGGGCTACAGGTCTCAAAAACACTTCAGCAAATAAAACGTGATCTGTCTGGGCCGTGTTCTGTTCTGCTCCTTGAAGTCCTGCTTCCAGATGACCAAAAGGGACTATATATAACATATTTCCAACTTACTGTTCCAGAATCAGGCAATTAGAATTTTTTAACAGCACATTGTTTTTCAGAATTTTTCTGATTAATGGTATGCATAAGCAGAACTGGGTTCAAAAGCATGTTTTATTTTATAACGTGTGTGACTTGTACTATAATTATGATTGAGTTTAAAACACAAGACAATGAGGGCTGTTAAGTATTTGTAGTTCAGGATATGTATTAAACATCAGTTGTGCAGGATTCATTTGAAATGAATGATGAAAAGGCTTTGTCTATATTTCATTCTTCATTTAAATTAATATTTCTGGTATTTGTTTAGATAGCAGCATAATATATCTTTTCATTTCACAGATATTTTAGACTCATTTGTATCCTTTATGGTCTTTCTTAAATCATGTAGTCCAATTGGTTATATGTACTGAGAATAACATCATTCTAAAGTCTTGTTCAGTCTCACATGCAAATAACTGAGTTTTTGTTCTACCTGTTCATTCACTTAAATTAACTAACTTTACCCATTGTTATAGTAAGCAACTTATCAAAAAACTTGTGGATTTTGTCAACACAAAAATTACAGAATGTAAATGCTTACAGTAATACTTATACACACAATTTTGTTTCGAGTAGGTTTTTGAGGTTACATTTTAGCAATACTTGAATTATTCAGATAATAGTATTTTAATGAGGACAGCAACACAAATCTAAAGTAACATCTGCTAAAGGGTACATATTTCCACAAAGCTTAGCCTTTTTAGTAATGCTAGGTGGTTTTGCTAACAGACATAATTAGCAGCTATTCAAAATAAGGCTGATTAGGTAAACAATTACTATCTTATCTTAATGTGTGTTCTGGTGGATATGATGAGCTAAGATTGCATGAGGTTTAACTTGGGGTTTAACTTGCTAGTGACTGGTATTAGATCATGGTCAGTTTCTAACATGTTGGATTTGGGGCTTGGGATAGGGTTTGGTGGTAGTTTTGTAATATATAAAGCAAGTTGAAACAGAAACCTTGCAAACATCAGACCTTTTCTCAATATCTGAGTCACAAAACTAATCCATTACAATGAATCAGTTACAAATTGTAATATGGAGACAATATTAGAGATGGTCATAATGAACCATGTTGTATTTTTGTAAGTCTTTGAATTTGGAGAAATTCAAATACTGCAAGAAGTGACTGATCCATGGACAGCAGATGAAATTCAATAGTTTTATTGCTTATTTTGCAGCTATCTTACCTCTCTTTTTTCTTTACAATGCCTATGCATAATGATCACTTTTTTACCTATGACTAAGTCTAACAGAGTAAAAACTGAGTTCTTAACAGTTACTTGACATGAATGACAATAATTGATAATTAAGAAATGACAATATATTACACTATTTAAGTGATAACTCCAGGTGTTTTCTGCACTGTCTTACCAAAGATTTTGTACACTAGGAATGGCCCTTAAAGCATCTAGAAATTTGTTGCATAGCTTTCATTAATAAAACTATTTCTTTCTTTTGTCTACAATTGTTCTTTTTTTTTTTTTTTGTCTTCATATAGTGAAAGTGTAGAAGATTGTTACTTAGAAGATTGAGAATACATATGCACCACACAATCAGAGTACAAGAGTAACATTTACAGCATAATTAAAAAGTGATTTTGTTTAGGGTTTTCCTTCAAGAAATTAGAAGCCCTGATACAGCAAGGTAGCTTTTCTAGCACACATTTAGAAATGTAGTTCTCTAAAGGAGCTCCTGGGCTTTAGAACTAAATCCTGTGTGATTACAGTGTTTATACTTCTCAGATTTGAAATAGTTGGGTTTTCCTGTATATTACTTTTTTGTCCTTCTTTCTTCTTGTTGCCAACCCTATTTGTATTAGACACTGATTAGACATATTTAATAACTAGTAGATGTTTTTCTAATTTGTGATTCAAATGGCTCCACAGCAAACATAATCTCTACCACTGTGTCAGTATTGTATTGTGGCTTAAACAGTATTTTTAATTTGCTGATGCTTCTAACCTTGATCTGATTTTAAAGAGGTTTCATACTCCTTTTCTATCTTTTTTGCTAAATTGTGTCTGACAGAAAGAACTTCACTGCCTAGGTTCTCACAAAATAGTCGTTCTTTGTCTAATGTAAATATTTATGGGAAGCCCACACATTTCATGTCTATAGCAAGCTGCTTCTAACACTGGAATTCTGACTCCTGGCAGTATATTAGAAATACTATGCTAGACTGAACAAGCCATGTTTTTCCATTTCCTCTTCTAATATTAACTCCGTAGTCACTTTATCATTGTCATTGCTTTTGTCAGCAGCTTTTGTAGTTTGATGCTATCAGTCTTGAGCACGAAGAAAGAGAATCATATTCAGCATTTTGGAATATAATGAAAGCTGAATCATTGGGGTTTTTTATGGAGAAAGTTTTAGCTGAAGTACTTTGGAATTTATTTTGTGTCCACTGATCCACTCTGATAGCTCATGATAATTCCATGGTCAGTTTGTATACTCAGGCTTTTCTTGTCCTCAGCTGCTTATGGTCACTAAACCTGTGGAAAAGTTGTCTAGCTAGGAGACACCTGTAGTGAGCAATTCATTATGATGTAAATATCCAAGATATAAGTTAAGCACTTTCTTGAGGTGGATATTCATTTATTTATTGACAATAATGGTGGAGATCCAGCAGGACTAGCCTTACCTGGGAAGCTAATTTTTAAATAATTTAAGTGAAATGCATTGAGAAAGCTTGATCTTGTATTTTCCTAAATTTAAACATGCATATAATAGATAATTTTAAAATTAGTTACTTTTATGTTTCAGTTAGAGGTATTTCTTAGACCAGTGGTACTAATATCTAACTAGACATTATGTCCATTTAGGTCTCTGAAAATTTTGCAAATAAAATTTGTATTTTCCAAATTTAAAACAATTTGGAAATTTTAAAAAAAAATTCTAGTTTCTCAGTGTGTGTATGTACATGTATCTGAGTATATAGAAAATACTTATTATTTTCAAGAACATGGAAGAGAAGTTGAAAAATTAGTATTTTCTTAAGGTTTCTGCTTTCAAGTATTTATTTTAAGAATACTAATGAAATTGATAAACTGACATCTTCAAATCACTAAATTGTGTAAAATTCTTAGTTTTCAATTTAGTTAATTTGAGCATTGAACAGAAAAAAAATTAAATTTCTCACAAATCTATAGAATAATATGAACACTACATATAAGTTCCTCTAAATAGCTAGTCAGCAAATTATATCACTCTTCAAGTACTTGCTGATAGAACTTCATTGACACTCAACACTGAAAGGGAGAGTTAAAGTGTGTAATTTAAATTTAAAGCATTTATTTTAAGCCTGCCAGACAGTTTGTTGGTTGTTATCACATTATCAAGAAACAACTGGAATCCTTATGACTTTATAATATCTCAAAATGCTCCTATATTTTTTAAGTCATAATTCTGACATTGGGTAATCTAATAATTAAAACTTGTTCAATCATGTTTCAGAGAACTAATGTTAATATTTTATACATGAGACAGATTTCCTGTAAAAATTTCCACATATTGCTTGGGTTCTTATTGCTTGCTTGTCTGTGTAAAAAGATCACAGTAGATCCATATTCAGGATCACTGAAAGTAGACAACAGTTAAGAGCAGCCTTGCAACACGAGTAGGAGGATCATCTCTATTAAGAGTTGGAAAATTAAACCCCATTCAAATTCTTGATATTTCTAGTCCCAGTGTCTTCTTTCAGTAGCTCCATGACCTAGAGACTAGCCTTCTGCACATAGAATATAATCTATTTATGTTTCTTTTGCAGTTTTAATATCAAGTTTGAGTTCCCCTGACAGTACTGACCTTTCAGTCAGTGATGTGGATCTCTTGACGTAGCAGATTTCCTTCCCAAA
This sequence comes from Parus major, assembly GCF_001522545.3. Lineage (NCBI taxonomy): Eukaryota > Metazoa > Chordata > Aves > Passeriformes > Paridae > Parus > Parus major. The sequence continues at coordinate 86,448,844 of NC_031770.1, forward strand.
TTCCTTGATGGAATCAGAAATGGTGTGGCCAGGGGACTAGGGAAGGTTTTCCCTCTTGACAATGGTGAGGCCACATCTCAAATGCTATGTCCAGTTCTGGGCCCCTCGCTTCAAGAAGGACATTGAGGGGCTGGATTGTATCCAGAGAAAGGCAAAGAGGCTGGTGAACAAGTCTGGAGAACAAGTCCTGTGAGGAGCAGCTGAGGGAGCTGGGGATGTTTATCCTGGAGAAAAGGAGGCTCAGAGACCTTATCCCTGTCTCTAGAAGTGCCCGAAAGGAGGCTGCAGCCAGGTGGGGATTGGTCTCTTCTCCCTGGCAACCAGTGACAGGACAAGAGGACACAGTCCTGAGCTGCATCAGGGGATGTTTAGGCTGGATATTCACTAGGATGAATTTCTTCAGAGAAAGGGTAATTAGATGTTGAATGGACTTTCCAGGGCAGTGGTAGAGTCCCTAGAGGTGTTAAGGAAAGACTGGATGGGGTGGCCTAATTAACATAGTGGTGCTCAGCCATGGATTGGACTTGATGATCTCAGAGTTCTTTTCCAACTGATTCTCTGATTCAGTGATTATCTTTTAATAGATATTACAAAAGATCAGCAATTTAACCGCTGTTTTAATCTATCTCCTCCTTATAACTTAATTTATACATTATAAGTAGATCCTTACCACTAAGATTCTAACTCTTATTGCTCAATGCCATATTTATTTTCTTATCTATATTAAACTACTGCTTTTTAAACACCTGTCAAATTAAACTTAATTTTGTTTTCTGTAACAACTGCGTACTTACTGCAAAAAGAATTAACATCATAATTTTAGCTAAAAATGCGAATTGACTTTGTCATATCATACTATTAAAAAGGACCACACATACATAAAATGAAAAAAATACAGAACTTTGATTACAGCTTTTTAAAAGAAATGCCAAAGCAAAGACATAACAAGAGAATGTCTGGATGTACATGACAGTGTAGTTCAAAGTTCCCATTCTCTTTCAATGGAAAATATTACCTGAAACATTTCAGTTTTCCTCTGGTTTATTCTATTTTACCTTATTCAATAGAGAATAGATAGTTTGACAAGTACACTGTCACTTTCATTATTTCAAATTCATTTCTCCAAACCCAATTATTCAGGGAGACATATTGTTTTAATGATATAGACACACGGGGACTAAGACAAGCTCAAGAAATAGAATTTAATTTGTGAACTGATGAGGATTTGAATTTAAGCCTCCAGTGACAAAAGTGTGTATTTCTGGCACCCCCTATTAATCTTTAAGTTGGATGGCAGTATACCATAATCAACATGTTCCTATGTGATATTATGATCCAGGTAGTATTTGAAGTGCTGACCATAATATATATATTTATGTATGTATGTATATATTTCTGAACAGATAATAGTTTAAGTTCCAAGTTGCTGGAAAAATTATTAATGGGGTAAATGGATTTTTTTTCACACCTGAATAAGGCTAAATAGTCACGGGTTTTTTACTGGGATAAACATGTTTCAGGTAATGTTTATACAAAAATTGTATAGAATTAGTTTTCTTTTTAATAAAGAATCAGTTATGCATTAGATATATCTTTCCTTCAGTAAATATATCTGAATTTAGTTAAAGTCATTGATTCTTTTTATGCCTTTCTCTAACCTAGAAAAACCTTTATAATTTGATTTTATTTGGAAATTAATTTAGAAGTATGATTAATTTGGAATTTTTTTTAACTGAAATAGTTGAATTCATTTAAGTCTTTTGATATATATTTTCCTTTTGGCTTTTATTTGTTTTGTGCTTTTACTTGAAATTTTTCCTGAATTTTGTTACCCGAAAAATGTAGTCACAAAAAATTTAGTGAAAACTTTAAATGGAAAATCACTTTAATCTGTGTGCATACAAATTTGTATAAAATTATTCTGATTTGTTTCTGTATTCTGACTTGACTTCCAAAGTCAGTATATTTTATGAGTGCAATATTTGTAAATATCAGCTTCATTTCTTGTTCTGAAGTATTTGATAATACTTCAGAACTAAAGTAGATAATTGATAAATTTGATTTACCCTTATGTTTAATTGGTATCAGCTAATCATGTTATAGACACTTCATAATTCATCTATCCTTCTAATTCTTTTAAATACCAATAGCTTTTATATGATGTATATATTTTATCTACAGTGGTTAATTAAATACACTGAATCTTCATAGTATAGGCTTATTGTTTATAGCATCATTTACCTCTTATACCAGCTTACTCACTGAAAATCTTAAATTACATAAGAATTCCATTTTGTGAGGAAATATAACACACTTTTTAGTTCCACATGTAACTGAAATCCATCTTAGAGAAAAACAAAGGGAAAAAGTGGAAAAATATTTAGTCTCCATAGGCAGAAATTTGTTGTTGCATGCATTTATTCCAGTTATTTTGATCAGTGGAGAATAGATGGCATAAAACACAGTTTTAATATGATATTTTTTAATATGCTATTAAAAATTTCCCAGAGGTCAATATCTTCATTGCTGCATGTTGTTATCTAGTTTAACAGAAGCTTCATCTTCCACATTGCCATGTCAACATTTAATGTATTTAGCAGAATTTTCCATTGCATTTGAAGTCAGTCTATGAAGCATTACCGTTTAAAATATTTGTATAGATGTAACTTCTTAGTTAATGGACTGTACAGAGAGTATTCTAAAGATACTCCACAGAGACTAAAAACTCACTTTATTCTGAAATATGCACATATCAGCAAAAGTGGGACCTTCCTCACTGTACTGTATAAAACAGGATTAATCTCATCTGGAAGAAAAAATTGAATGTCATTCATCAGAAAAGCTGAACAGCTAGGCAGAAGCAGAAAACAGTTTTCCCCTTTTCTTGAGCAAGTAACATGTCATCATGATGTAAAGATTCTAGTTTGGGCAGAAATTAATGTATGTGATTGCACTGATAGGTGTGTTAGTTTAAATTATTATTGTGTCTAACTCTAATGGGTTCCAGAAAAGTTTAAAATAAAAGATATTTTCTTTTGGAAATAGAGTCCAGAGGCTAGGATTTTCTCTTCATGGACAAGGTATATCAGTCCTGATGGTGTGACAGTGGGTCAGATAAGGAACTAATAGTGTATTGATTTTGCATTGTACAAATTCTATCTATTTTCTCAGATGTTTAAGGAGACATGTATAGGTCACTGATGGGAGCAGAAGCTGATGTTGTTAATCTTGTATAGGGCTGAGTGGTTGAGGTTTGTGTTTATGTGAGTTTATTAGTATTTCTTTTTAAAGTGCAGTGTTCTCTTTGTAAAGACTAAAGGTTGTGGCACTTCAGACATTGAACTGTCATTTTGTATTGGCAAATAAATAGAAACAAAATTAAGAATTATCTTCAATCAATTCCTTGAGTATTTATCTCTAGATAATTTTTAATTGTGGGTATTTACCTTTAGGTAAGTTCAAACAAAAATTATCTAAACTGTAACATATCTACTCTTGATAAATTCAGTAATTCAGTTGATATGGGTATGAACAATTAAAAATACAGTGTTTTGTTTCATTGCATTGCAAGAAATTTGTGCCAGGAATTATTCTTTCTATAGATATGTTTTGGAATTCATTTACATTATCAGTTAAGTTTCCACATAGACTAAGAAATGTTATACTGAAAAAAATACTAGTAATCTAAACAAATATATAGAGGTAATTCTTACTTGTTAAGCCTTTATAAAAAAATACTAATATGTCTATGTCACTATGTTATCCAAAATGCTTCTGATTGCAGTAAAATGGAAATTCTAATAAAAACAATGTTCCCTGGAATTTCTTTAGCAATGATCTCCTTTTCTTTTTTTTTTATTTTCTGATTCATAATCAAATGAAACAATACTTAATTCCCATAAATTGTAAATACATATTACATCATTAAAAAATGTTCAAATTAAATTAATCTTCTGTAGTGGGTTGACCTTGGCTAGATGCCAGATGCCCAACAAAGCCACTCTGTCCCTTCCCCTTCTTAGCTGGACAGGGGAGAGAAAATAAAATGGGAAATAACTTGTGGGTTGAAAAAAGGCAGTTTAGTAAAGCAAAAGTGAAAGATTTAACGTAGAAAAAAAAAGCAAAAAGATAGAGACTTTATTCTCTACTCCCCACCAGTAAGCAGTGTTCTGCTACTTCCCAAAAAAGCAGGGCTTCAGCACAAGTAGCAGTTCCTCTAGAAGGCAAAACTTATAAATAATGAATGCTCCACTCTACTTCTTTTCTTAGATTTTAAATGTGAGCAGCTGTCACATGGTATGGAACACCCCTTTGGTCAGTTTGGGTCAGATGTCCTAGTCCTGTCCCCTCCCAAGGTCTTGCCCCCCCTCCCCAGCCTTCTGACAGTGGTGGGATGATGGAGAGGCAGCGCTGATGCTGTGCCAGGACTGCTCAGCAGTGCCCAAAACACCCGTGTGGTACCAACATCCTTCAACCACCCAGAGCACTGCCCTGGGAGGGCTGCTGTGGGAAAATGAACTCCTTCTCAGCCAGACCCAGTACATCTCCAAACTACATTCTGTTGTTAATATTTGAGTATTTTAGCTGAATATATAAAACTTATTTTTCAAGTCTGGCATGTGTATGCTCTGAAAGAATCCCAACAGTCACATTTATTTATTTGTAAATTTGCTATTTTTTAATCTATTTCCTGTCACATTGATATAAGTTTTGCCTCCATCTTAGGTAGTCACCACAATTTAAACTTAAATATTATACTTTTTTATTCATGAAGTTGCCTATCTGAGGAAATAAAGAACATTTTAACCAATTCTACTAACTTTACTATTTTAGTGATGATAAAATGTTAAGGAAGTCTTCAAATATTTCTGTGCTTAGTTATTCTTCAATAATTATGTAGCATTCAGCCAGTTTTGTTGGTTTTTTTTTTTTTCAAAATAAACCATAAAGATATTTGATGACTTTATTTTGCAAGTAATGAGCAATTAACTTTTGGTCACTCTTTAGTTGCTCCATATTAAACCCATGTAATCTGAAGATCACTGATGTCCTCCAAGCATTTTAGGAATCCAGATAGTGCATTGCTTCTAAAGGTGCCAATGATTTAAATTTTACGGAAGACAAGACCTAAACTGTACAGTGCAAAGAAAACAGAAACACATTGGCAGGGATTAGGAATAAAGATTTTGTATCCTTCACTGATCAATCTATACTATGGATTCTGCTTTATTATTTGGAAACAACATCTGTTCTTATTTAGCAAGGTGTGGTAAAAGCTTAAAGTGCTAAAATGTTATATATCTGTACATAATGCTGACTACACAGAATACAATTACAGTTAGATATTCATATATGTAGCTGTAGAATATAGTTGCATATGACCAAAACCCTTTAAGTCACATGTCTAAGACATTAAAATAATATGTCAATATAGACCTGAAAATTACAGCAAAGAACCATAGACTTTTAAAATAACTTCCATTAACACATAATAGGCAGATATTTTATTTTTAGTCATAGACTTTAATCACTTCATTCTCTGAGTTTCCATTTTAAGATGATTTAACATGCTTCCTTTAAAAGTATTGTGACAGTAACAAGAAGTAATTCACACAACTTGTTAGGATTCCCTTGTGTCATATTGTCTTACCATCACAAGCCTCATTAAAAGATATTTTAATGAAAATTTACTGAAATTCTATCTTCTTCCTATATAGCCTACAGTTCAAATTAATTTGACTGGGAAGTATATTCCAGTGGAAAAAAAAAATTCCAATAAACATATTCCCCACAGTACTCTTCTTTTATACAACAGATATATTTTTCAAACATAAACTAGATACAGTAAAATAATTCTATTCTTTTCATCTCTGAAGTCATGTTTCATCGTGATCAAATACAAAGAACTTTTAATATTTCTTGTCTTGTATCATGTTTGACTACCTGTCTAAAAATTTCTTGTTTTTATAAAAGTAATGGGGTATCAGAACACTGAGGCTATGAGACTCCAGACTGCTTCTAATTCATGCACTCGCCTAGCACTGTATTTTGGTTTTTGAAGCAGCTCCAAACTGACTTGAACAAGTCAGTCCAAACATTTATCAGTCTCTAGATAGTGTAATTTAAAAATACTTTATTCACTCCTCCTTTGATATAATGATAATTCCGTAAATATTCTAAAAGTATAAACATTCATAATGTTATGTATTTGGTAACCTGCTCAGTTATGTTTCAGATACCCTTTGAAATGAAATTTAATAGGACATTCAAACATTCTTAACCCTCCTACCAGTTACAGGCAACTTTAATTTGCTTTCTGCAACATTGCTGCTTATCCTTTATATTGTATATAAAATTAAATATAAATTATGTCTTTTAGACTAGAAGTACATATTTTCTACATAGCCTAAGGGATGAATAGTTATGAATAGTTTCAGGCTGATTGTAATGACTAACATTACATTTGCCTGTCATTGTTTAACCCCAGTAGGCACCTCAGAGCTCACAGCTGCTTGCTCACTAGTCCCAGGGAGATGGTGAAGAGGCTGGAAGGGGAAGAGACTGGAAAGAGTAAAAGTGAGAAATTTCCTGGGTTGGGATGAGGGCATTTTTATAGGGAAAGTGAAAGCCATGCACACAAGCAAAGCAAAAGAATTAATTCAGCACTTGAAGGTGGCAGGCAGGTGTTCAGTCATCCCCACAGAAGCAGGGCTCCATCACTTGCAACAATGACTTGGGAAGACAAACATCATCAGCCCAAATATCTCCTCTTCTGCTTTCTCCCCCTCTAGCCCCACCCCCAACATGACATTTCTGTTCTTTCAGAAATTTGCTCTTGTCTTAAAAGAGCTAATGTGAATACCAGGAAGGAAATGAAGGTTTTCACTGAACATCCAACACTTTCCTTTTGAAATAATTATCCATTGTAAGTGATAATTAGTTTTAAAAAAATGCAATTATCTAGACAGAGAAGATCCCAACTTAATGGAAATGAGTCTAACTGAAGCAAAAAGTTTGTTTTGGACCTATGACAGGATCTTTTTAGTTTAGGGATGGACAAAACTTACTTTACCTCTGAAATATCATTAGAATTCATGGTTGTTTCACCATTATCCACTGTCTCTCTGATTACAAAACCTCCTGGCAGCTAGATTCATTTTCCTGAATCTTTATATGATATATTATTGATTGTTTTAGCATGAGGACAGTTCAGCACGTTAAAATTGCTCTTAAGATATTTTCTAGTATCTTAGTATCCTTTGCAATGCAGACCTCCATTGTATCTTTTCCTTTTTCAGTTTTTCCTTGTTCACCCTTGGTTTAACTTTACATGAAGCAATCCTTTTTTTTTTTTTTTGTTATGAGTTTGGTACTGTGCATAGTTCCAAAGTTTATAGTCAATTTGAAATTTAGAAAAGATTCACCTAGATAATAGATTTTAAAGTAGGTTTTTGGATAAATACATAGAAAGAATTGCTCCTGAATTATAAAGAAAACAATGAGGACAGTGACTACACATAGGAAACTGGCAAAATTTCTGCTTGCTTTTAGAATCTAATCTAATGTTTTAATGTTGAAATTATCAGAAATCCTTCCCTAACTTGGTGGATTGACATATTTCCTAGTGAATGCTTAGTAAATTCTGTATTTACAGGAAATATCAATTCAAACTGTCAAATACAAGAGACTAGATAAGACTCCTTTTAAACTTCTTAACAAAGATGATGCATTATTGAAACCTGAATGTGATAGAACTTTTATCTTTAAACAGAACTGTATACAAAGTGACCTAAAAGACTCTGTTGGGAGCACTCCATACACATCAGAAACTGAATACTAAAGACAAGAACATCCTGTTTTCTCTTCCTATACCTATGATACAGCTCTAACATTAATGAGAAGTCACATAAGATGTAATGTTGGTTTCCTAATGGAACTTAAAATGGGATAAGAATACTGAGAAATATAAAGCCAGGAGAAACCTCATCCAGGTGCATGCTGTTGAAAGATGTGATGGTTTCAGTTAATTAATTAAATAATTTCAGTTAATTAACACAAACACTGCACAAATGTATCTTCTAATTTAACGAAGATGTTAGCTCCATGTTGAGTTTTCCTCTTTTCAACAAACCTGTTGAGTTTTCTTCTATTGTACTGGTAAGGCCATCCTCTTAATCCTCTTTATTATTTTTTTTTTTTAAATTTTGATTTAATATTTTACAGTGCATGTATATCTACTTCCAACATTAGCTTTATCTTGCCTAATATTTACCTTCATGCTATAAAGATCTATCATATCCCTTTCAGCTTTTTTTTTTCCTAAGTTGAAACTAACAAAGTTTTATTTTCCATTCATGGTTCAATTTTCTTTGTCCTTAATCACAGCTGTGAATTCTGTGTTAACTTTTCCTGACTTATTTATTCATTCTTGAGGAAATATGCCAGATGCAGTCTTGCACAATGACATTATTACTTATCCATTTCTTCTGGAGATACTACTCTGCACGTCCAAAAATTAGAAGTTTTGGGTTTTTTTCTTCATATTGTATAGTTGGCTCTTAAACATCCTATGACACACTAATTTAGCTACTTTGTCTTTCTCTTCTGACATTTCAAGAACACCTAGTTTATAATAGAAACTCATAATAATAAATTCTTAGTAAACCCCCTAAGTTACTTAGCGCAATAGAATTTATCAGACATAAGACACATATGATAGAATTGAGAGAACAAACATTTTTAACCTACAGGACAAAACAAGACCTTAAAATATTAATTGCTGATATTTTTTCTATCTTTTATGGATTTTTTTAGTAGCCAGATATTCACTTCTCTTCTTTCATCATTCCAAGCATTTGAAATGCTTAGATATTAAAGAAAATAGGCTACCTCTGTAATTTGACCACTGAGAGCCATAGTGACAAAGGGTGAATCACCATTAGAGGATTTCACAAAAAGTTTTAATTGCGTCATTAGTTGGAATATAGAAACTTCTTCAGGGAGGAGGAGGAGGAAGGACAAGAGGAAATGCAGGAATGTCTTGGCTCCAGTTCATTTTCTAGTCTTGATAAAAGTGTTGGAAACAGAACAATGGCTCACAGAAATGTAATCCCTTTAAAAAGAGAAACCAGGGCTTAAAGTGTGAAGATATGGAATGTGAAAATAAAATTTGAGGTCACTAAGCCATAAACCTAAGTAAAATTGAACAACACAGAGTTCATCATCCCAAAAGCCTAAATAAAACTTCCACAATGAGAAGGCACTAACAGTCTTCAGGATTATGAATTTTTCAACAAATATTTCAGATAGTGGATTATCCTGTTTGCCCATATCTTAAATAGCTTTTTCTGAGATATTGGTTCTTTTTGTGTGTGTCTATTGTTACTATTTGTAACAATGTCTAAATGTAATCTGTAGGATAAAGCAAGTTTTTCACCTTTGGAAAAATAATAAATGTATTGACCCGGCTACATTAAGGATTAATGGTGTGTATAGGGCTAGGGAATCCTTTGTGCTTTGGGTAAAATAGAAATACACTTAGCACTGCTATTGCAGGCCTGTTATTCTGTAGTTCAGCCTGTGTAAACATGGGGAAAAAAATAACTCTACTTTGAGACTTGATTTATTCTGGCATTAAAAGTTTAATGTGGTTACTGGGGGGGGTTTATTTTAATTTTTTTAATCGGGAGTCCCTGACTGATCTGAGTGACCTGAGTGATCTGAATGACATCGTTGCTTAACTTCATTGTCGTTATATTTACCTTAATGTCAGCATTAGAATCACTGATAGAGATTAATTGCATAACTTATTTGTTCTCTCAGTTTGACTTATTCTGCAACCTGCCGTGTCTTCTAATTTTTCACTTCTATCCACATTTTAAGTAGAAGTTAGTAAAAAGCTCATTATCTAAGCATAAATAACAAATACGTAACAGTAACATTTTGGATATGTTTTTTTTTATTGCATATTGGCTGATATACAAGGAAAGCAGAAATTTTATGAAGCTCAGAGGACTAAATTGTGAGGTTTATGGAGATGAAAAGATGAAGTTTTGTATCTCTGATTCAGAAACTGTTACTGTTGTCTACTGTTTATAATATTTTAAAATTATTTTACAATTATAATTATACAAAATTATTACACTTTCTTTTAGGAAGCAAGAATTTTAGGCTTTGCTGATATCAAACCCTTGAATTGCAATACACTCCTTACAATTCAGTACTACCTGTGCTGAAATAACAAATATTATTCCTTCATTTAAATCATACAATATGCAACCACCTTATAATACTTGAGCAGGAGTTGGGGAAAAAAAATGTATTCAAAGGTTCTACATTAATCTGTTCAAAATCTTAGCTGAAAGTTCCCATTGTCTTCTATCATTTATGCCTCTCCTTTTCTCCTACCAATAATTCCCTCTGATTTTCATCTGGGATATATAATAGTTTAGCTGTATCTTGTCAAGAATAAGCAAGCTGTTACAACTAAATGTGAGGAAGCTGTCTCCATACACCCAACTACAGTTCTAAATTCTCCTCCAGGACAGTAAGGGAATTAGGTAACCAACTAGTCAGTGATTGTTAAAAATAACACCCAGTGTTTTAAAATATCACATCTATCAAGCTTCTACTGAATAACTCTGGATGATTGCCATGGTGCAATGCAATGTTAAAAGAAAAAAAGTAAAAAATATTTATATTTTAATGATATATACATGTGCAAAGCGTTCTGCAGAGTGGGAGACAGTGAACCTTTCAAGTAGATGCAAAACATTTCATAGAAATTTTTAATAGAATCTGGAAGCACGTCAGAAACAGCCTGTGAAAATGCAAAGATATTTATGTCAAGATAGATTTTCTTCCTTTTGAAGCAACAACCTTACATCATTACCCAGAAAGACTGGGTTGTTTTTACTTCTCAGGTTCCTAATCTGAGTGCATAAAACCATCCCCACAAAAAAAAACCAACAAAAAAACAACCAACAAACAAATAAATAAAACCCAAAAACAACCAAATAAACCCCCCAGCAAATAATCACATAGTATGTTCTACCGTCAGTGATGGTGAAATGACTGATGCCACTTGGCAGAAAATATCAAGACACTTAAGTGCTCCAACTAAATGCAGAAGAAGAAATTTGTCTAAAAGTGTTCTTAGTTTCCAAGATTTTACTTAGCCCTTGTCATTTTGTGTCTTTGAATAACAGCACTCCCTCTACCACTTACCTACTTTTTGCATTGTGCATTTTAATACACATTTAATAGGAAATAGCTTTTGAAGTTTCATAAATAATTCTCTTTGCAGTGACATTTTGCATCTTTTGCACCAACAAATAGGTCTGCTCAGCTGATTCTAAAACAGATTAAGGTAAGGTAATATAAGGTAAGGTGAAGTCAAGTGCAGGATGTAAAGCTAAAAAGTTGAATTTTGTTAAGGTTGCAGTCAGAATACTAATTTCAAACACTGAAAAATAAAATGTTATTGAAAAAGTTTCAAACACTCCACATTCCATGTTCAGGACAAAAAAATAAACAGGCAATATTATTGAAATTAACTATTCTTAAAAGGCTAAGCTCAAATTTTTTATGTTTAAATACAGATTGAGGTAGAGGTTATTTTATATCTCCTTTAAACTGCTTCATAGATAAAGCAGGGCTTCAAAATGGTACTCTTTCTAAAGGTATGATCACTGTATACATAGAAGTCATCTAGGAGGTTCATGTTATCCATCTTGCTGAAGAATGCATTGTTGTTAGACTCAAAAGATTCACCAAGTCTAATTATCACAGTTCTCAAACTGTGGTCAGCAATAAGCAACCATGTTATTTCCTTCCTTTCCCATGAAAACCATATAAAATCTGAATTGTAACAACCATTTGGTGTTGAAAGGTTAGTTAGGAACGATAAAAATTTGGAGCCCTGGCAGCAATTTATTTATTGACAGACTCCAGTTTGTATAACAACTACAGTCCTAGTTTTTGGTACTTAGACTAAGTAGCAGAAATTAGCAGTAAATACATGAAAATACTGCCCTCCTCTTTTGTTTTAACTAATGCATCTTCTGTAAAAGAAAGGAAATCTACTAGGAGAGGGAGATGGTCTTTCACATCCCAAAACAGACTCAAAGTACTAAGTTGTAGTATCTATATAACACATGTAACAAAAGTCTAGGTGGGTTTTGTTGCATCTATTTAGGCAAAAAAGCACCCCAAACTTAGCAAAGAAAAACTGCTAAAAGATAGAAAAAGTCTTTAAGATCTTAGAAATATACATACATTTTAAATTTTCTAAACTTTATGTTCTGATTAGTCAAATATATGTAACCTTTGGACTTCTACATTTCTTAATTAAAGGAGTTTGAATATGATGTAAAGTCTGGCAATGCAGATGTCAGAACTGCATGATCAGAAAAGAAGCTAAAAGAGAAAAAATTAGGCTTTCACATGTATGCAGTACTTAATTAAAAAACCCCAAAAATATTTCATTTGTCATGACATCAACAAATGTGTGATTTGACTTCATTATTTGTACTGCTAAGTTGGTAAAAGGGTTGGACTTTATTTATTTGCTACTGCAAGTTAGAGATTACTTCAGGATCCCTGGCTTCATGAAATAGAGATGTAGCTAAATTGCTTTGACAGCAAAAGGATAAAATCTTTGGATATGACTGCAGTAAAAGCTTTACTAATGGTAGACAAAACTGAACTCCAGCTCTTCTCAAAAAACCCTTGTCCAGTGCCATGTACCTTTAAATCTGTTGTGCTTCAGTAAAGTTAATTGCAATTTTCACACAAAATGCAAGCCTATTTAGGATTAAATTAATCAGGTGCAACTATAAAAACAGCTATCAAACAAACGGGGTTGACAAGAAAGAAAAGTACCCTTCCTCAAGAAAAAAAAGTGCTTGGGAAAATAGCTGTATCAGAGGATTTTCAATAATTAATCTGTAGATAATCTTATAATTGAGCAGTATATATCAGCTTTAATCACCTTTACCATATATAAGAACTATATTTTCTCTCTGTCTTGAGTCACAGATTCTTTTGTGTAATTCCATAATTCACAGTCTAAGGGTGATAAATAAGGAGCCGTCATGCAAGGTCATAAAAAATACAGTTTATGTGTGAATTCCATGTTAAAATTAAACAAACAAACAAATGGAAAAAATCTGTCAAAAAAAATTAAAAATAAAACCAAAACAACTTAAGAAATTTCTGATGTGAGGGGGCTTGTACTAGCTTCAGCACCATAAAGATTCCAGTACAGATTAAGGTTAGAGTTCTACTTTTATTCTGCTCAAATAGACAAGACAAGCCACGAAGTTTTATTGAGGAATATTAGGTTTTCAACTGAATTATCTGAGTTTTACACTTTGTATAGAGAATATGCTCTGATAAAAAGAATTTCCCAGGTTCTTTGTGGATAATTAGTTTGGTTATTAGTGTTGAGGTTTCTGGATGAAAATACTGAGGTTTTAATCTTAATAAAACAAAATTTAAAAACTCTAAAATTTAATAAGATTAATTTTTTCACTATAAAGATAGCTCAAGGCTCACTCCCAAAGTATTTTTTACAATTCTATGATACACCATGCAGGATGGACATAAAAATGAGAATGCTGATAACATACAGCTTGTACTCCCCACAAAAGATTCAGGAAACCATTTATTTGAAATCTCCTGATTTACTGGTCCTCAAATAGGATGACTAATGAAACAGATAAAGACAAAATATGTTCCAAAAGCCAAACTCTAAATTCCTCTTTCTCTACTTTTGATGTTAAAGGCCATAAATTCGGATTTTAAATCAAGATACTAAAGAATAAAAATACAACATACAAGGCTAGAAATGTTTTGAAACATTTAAATAGAATATTTTCACTTCAGTGTTTGAAGTCATTGGAAAGACATTTTCATTTAAATTATTTAAGCAGAATGGGAATAAAGAAACTGAAGGAATTGCAAAAGCTGGCAGGTTCTTTTAGTAGCTGAGATACATTCTGACATCTGCTACAGGTACTGGTAGAGTGGCTTGATTCAGGAGTGTTAATAACTCTGCTTTGATATCTTTGCACAAATTGAATAATTTTTTTAATTTTTGGATGTAGTGTTACAGCCATGTGTTTTCAATCAAAGACAATTTAAATAATATGCCAAAAATGTAAACCGTGCTTCAAGAATACATAGATGAAAGCACCTTGTTTTTACTTTATTGGTTTTCGAGAAGTACCATATATAAAAACCATCAAATACAACTTATTTTTTTAATTATTGGACATAATAAAAAGAAGTCTTGGTCTTTCTTCCTTATCCGTTTTTAAAAATTATATTTATAAGGGAACGTTTTCAAGTTTTTACCCTATATGCAATGCTAGAAACCAAAAAATGTTTAACATTTCATTCTCTTGTGACTCACTTATCACTGCAATCTTTTAAAAAGAAGCTGTTTAAAATCTCTGTCCTGTGTGGGTGGCTCATTCAGGAGCTACTCAGGCAAAATATGTCTGTGATTGTGTTAATTTTGATGGGCCATCAAAGATCTGCATCATCCTCAAAACACCCACAACTGCTTTAGTTGCTTTGGCAGGTTTGTTAAATCAATTAACATCAAGTTTCTACAAACTTTCAGTCTTCTTGTTGTACTCCATGCAATTTACTGTTGTATTTATATCAGAATTTCTGTTTTACTGTTACAAAAGGAAAACATTTGAAATTATTTTCACAATGAACAAGAAAAAAAATTTGCATTTTTTTCTCTTTTCAATAATGTCCTGCCTTGATTCCATTCAGATAATTAATCATATAATTTAATGGGAAATATTTATTCAGTTCTAATTAACATTCTATTAAGAAGAATGTTTAAAAAGTAGAATTAACTGTGGTTTTTTTTTAAAAAGAGGACAATAGATCATCCTGCAGAGAATGCCAAGAGAACATTATACCCCTAGCCATTAATTAGTATTTTTGGGAAATGTCAGAAGAAGTCAGGTGAAAAATTTCATGTTCCCCTGAGCTATGGAAAATACTACATGCTTTTATCTAGATGATTCCTTGGTTGTTTGGCAAACAGTTTGGAGTAGGATTTTTTGTGAAAATGTTTCTCTTAAGTTTTTTGCGTGGTGTAAGCATATGTCACAACGTGTTTGGTCACACACAGAGGGTAGAATTTGCTGGTACTTTTTTGAAAAAACTGACTTTTGCCTTTTAAGAAATTGTCCTTTCTTGAAAAGTGATTTTATATGGTATAAAAAATAAATCACCAAGAAAGATTAAACTAGATTGCTATCAAACATTTTGTATTTTTAGAGTAATTTATATTTTTAGGTTCAAAATATATTCTCTAATACCAACATTAAATTTAACAGATTTTGCTGGATTATAAAAAGTGAAAATGCCTTTGATTCTTATTTTTCTACACTGTTTTTGACCACACTTCTGGTCACTTGTCATTTTTATTGGAGCATTTACTTCATGAGCCAGCTATGTGTTCTGTCTTTGCTAATTCCTTGCTGAAGTGTTAATGTTTTAGAGGTATTATTTTACATTTGTTATTAGTAATTGCTGATGCTTCTCTTTTCACATTGCATCTCCTTCAGCATCCTCAGGAAAATAATGGGGATTAATACTCCAAAATATAAACCAATTAAAAATTCCAGATTGGAGCATCAAGTAAAAAAGGAAAAAAAAAAAAATCCCCTTCAAGTTCACTACAAAGGAACCTTTTACAGCTTCAACACCTTACCCTTGAAAATTCTGGGGTGCCTAAAATATTGTCTTTTTCCTTCTCATAGTAACAAAAGCAGAGTATACTCTACAATTATATATGTGAGAAAAAAGGTTCTTCTGGATCTTCAATTCATAGAATATTTATATATTACAAGCAAGATCCTCAGCCTTGTTGTCTTTCTTTACTGAACATCACTTGCCATCTGCTGGCTGAGTTGCAATTAAAGTGCTTTTGGATAAAATTTAATTTTTATTGTTTATCTTACCAATTTTGCTGTAATTTAATTTTTCAAAGCATCAGCATTTCTGGTCATTATCTGTTTCTGAATTTTACTTTTATATACATATTGAGCAACCATGTGGATTTTGACTACTAAATACAATAGTAACTAAAGAAACAAGAAATGTTTCATGCATGCCAGATACTAGCAACCTTGAGTGGTGCTTGTCTTCTGATGTAAAGAAGTTGTCATAAATTTAGTAGGTTTTGGACAAACTTCAAAATCTTCAAAACAAAACAAACTGTATCAGAAAGGAGAAAATAAAACTAAATAATATCTTTATGAACTGTGGAAGAAAATAGCAAGTTTATGGAGTTGCAATGGAGACAATTAGTGTAAAAATTTGATTATAGCAAAATAAAATTTTGTAAAAAAAATTCAAATATTTGTGGAAAGGAAGACATCTGAAAGAGAGCATGCAAGGAAATTAGAAACTAAATTGTCAGGTAAAAGAGCATTTAACTGGAAATCATTATATAGGGAAAAATATTGTAAATATTATATATTTACAAATATATTAAATAACCTACAGTTATTTAATATATTTGTAAAATGGTGGGTTCCTCTGTTGCTCTTTGACTAATCTGTGCCACACACAGATGTGTCACACTTATCATAGTGTGCAGGTACTTACCAGCTATAATGGATTTGTTCACATAGGTACCATTAAAAGCCTGAGGTTATTTCACAGAAGAAAAGTGTTTCTCTGATCATTACAAAAGAGCAGGAGACTAAAGAGAAATTACCTTGTCCACATGTATTTTTCTAAATTCCTTCTTACTGAAGTTGACAAGCTACATTCAATTGAAATCAATGTGACTGAAGAGGATACAAATTAATACAATCTCAGTCTGTAGGATAGATGCAGCTACATGTTAAACTGGAGCTCAGGAAAGAAACATTAGTCATTTAAAGGCCAGGTGAATTGAGTCACAAGATGCTAAGTCTAAAATACTGTTAAATACAACACTTTGTCCAATATTAACATTAGAAAAGTAGGATACGACGCTCTGTAGTTTATGTACAGATTGGTAATCCTTGGCATAGGATAATTACAGTATGTTATTGATGAATGCATGCAACCAGTAACAGTATAATAAATTTAAGAAATAGTACTAATTCTTTTTAACTGAGTCTTTTAGATTAAGAAATTGTACAGATTATTTGATAGTCAGCACTTTAACAAATGATAGTGGGACAGGCCCAAACGGTATAATTACAAAGGCAGAATACAGAATTTGAGATTAAATTCATGACTTTTAAGAAATCATGATGGCCATAACAGTACACTTAGTCATAAAAACATGACCCCTGCTCCTTTTAGGGTGCACAGAAAGCTCCTAACAACAACTACAAAAAATTAACTTGTGCACTTCTTACACATACAATCCTAGACATGACTAATCTATTACTCTCCTGAAAGAACTACAAATAAAGAAGGAATGGAAGCCATGTAAAACTCAAAGCTTCACATGCAACTGTTCCTTTTTAATCAAATCAGATGAGGCAGTATTTGATTTTTTGGTTTTTAATAGAAATGAAAATATAAAAACTTTTTTTGTTTTAGAGGACTGTACTGGATAAGAAATGTTATCTTGCCCCAGAAAACAAAGGCAAATGGAGATTAGATTCAGAAATCTGGTAGTGGTTGATCCACCATTAAATTTTATATGTCTAAATACACATAAACTAGAAATTTTTTTTAAATTACCTGCCTTTCTAAAACTACTTTGCACACATATTTTGGATTACCTGGGGGAATAAAAAAAAAAAAAAGCCTTAACTGCATATAAACAATTAAACATGTATTGAATCCATGGGATAGTGATTCATTCAAAACTCTACATTATTTTCTAGATCAGCAGTTATCTGAAAATTGTATATATCTGAATTGCAATCTGAAAAATGTGTATCATATCAGCTGCTCAAGGTCATCACCCCCAATAAAGACAGGAACACATATGGACACACACATACTGTAAGTTTAATAGTTTATAAGCTATATATAGTCATGAAATAATGAAATGATATTGAACTACTGAGCTGCATGCTGTTGTCAAGCAGTTCAAGCACAACTCCTGTGCTGGAGCAATGTGTAAGCAGCAGTGAAGCTTGTTTTGGCAGGTGGTTTGTTAGACTGTCTGAGTACTTAGTCATGGAAAACAGCAAATTAACAGGGACTGCTGATGCTGATACAGCCTTGTTGCAGCAGGACTGAGCAGTATACCCACTCTGGCTGATTATTTGGTGTCTGAAAACTGTTCTTGCTTCTCTTTTTTTCATAGTTCTCCAAGACATATTGTTTCCACCTATACAAAGATTTATACCTCGTTGCAGTAAAAGCTTACGCATGTCAAATGGGATCAAAAAATGACTTTTCTGGATTTTTTTTAATGTTGCAACCTTCATCTTTTATGGCTGAAATACTACTCATACTGATATAACAAATGCCTGCCTAATACTAGCACATGACCTGGATGAATTTTCCTAATATGGGGAAACACAAGCATAATGCTACCTCATGTTTATTTTATATACTTTACAATTTTAAAATTATGCATAATTGTACCAATATAAGATAAATCTTTAATTTCTCTTTTATTTCTTCTAGACTCTCCTAAACACACATTTCCAAGAGCAGTGAATGTAAAAGAAATCTATTTTCTTTAAAAGTACCTTCAGTGCTTTCTTCTGAGTAGCTGAGGTTAGCAGCCTTTCTGGCACTTCAAACTATCAAGCAACAGCATGATTATCTGGTACAAACAATATTTATCATAACCCCTTGAGAGAACAGAAGAAGGTATTCTCTGAATGGGAAAATGAATGATTTATGATGTAGTAAGAACATCGAGATAGCATGCTAAGCTGGGCCCTTTTTTTTTTCATATAGATCTGTGTTTTGACAGAAAGAATATTTATGTCAACAGGTAGTGATTAACTCCCAATATTTGGAAAGGTAAATTAAAACTGTTTAGTTACTATGATTTTTCATGAAGATTCTCCTGATTACTGTTTTAATGAGATGATTAAGTAATAGCAATCTAAATAATATAATCAAACACTACTCTTACATATGTCAACTCTTTCTTAAGAAAGGATTTTTTTTTCATTTTTTCTCCTTGGAATGACCAAAGATGCTGTGGAAGTCTATATATGGCTAGGAAAGAAAAATCAGCCTTGGCCAAATTCATGTATCTCAAAATACTAGAAATGGGAAATGATAAGATTCATATTAGCTAAAACTATGTCATGAATTTAAAAAAAGAATTCTTCACTACTCTTAACAAAATAAATGTGAAAATCCTTCAGTGTCTTATAGGTTAAGTCTCTTAAGATTCTTATTCTGGAAGGAGTTGTACATTTCTACATGTCACTGAACCCAGTCCCTTGATGAAATAAGAAACCATACGGTAAATTGATTCACCTTTCTAATAAAATTAGCAATACATTCTTGTCCCACTTACTCCACTGACTTAATACTCCCCATCACTGGCAGATTGAATGTTAGAAATATCTGTTTTTTCCCCTAAATTTATTTCTGCTACATTTATATCAATTTGTTCTTGTGCCAACTTTGCACTTTAGCTCTGTAATGTATTTATGAGAAATTATAAACCTGTATAGCCTTCATTTCACTAGGATAAGTAAGCCAATCTGGTTTAGTATTTTTGACTAAATTAAGCTATTTTTATGATAAATCCTTTTCTACAACTGATTAAATCTCTTTAAAACAATGACCCATACAGTATACAGCAAATATAGAGCATATTATTTGTTTAAGGAATTTAAGATCGTTTCCTCATATGATAAAACTGTTAAACAGACCAATTAGAATGAGAATTCCGAGTATTGTTGACATAGTCTGGAGCTTATTTGTTTCTGTTAATTGCATAGGCAGACTTTTCTTATAATGATGTTCTAACTGAAAATCTAAAATTAGGTCACAGCAATTCTTCCCAATATTTCAGATAAAATTTCCCTTGTGTTTTGGCCCAACTCCTTACCTATTGCAAGCACATGGCCTGATCAGCCCTGCAAAACTCAATGACTTTTTCATGTCTCCATTATACGGCTAGCTGGAGAATTAATACAGACAGGATTTTGTCCTCCTTTGCCCTTTCCAACTCAGAATCTCCATGCATAAAAAATTTTATTATGAGCAATCATACACTTTATACTAATATAGTTCATTCTCCATTTCCATTTCTGTTCCCTCAGAGTTAGTTCTTCCTGTTCTGATTCTTTCTCAGAACGATGCTTTCCATATTTTCAGTTAGGGAAATGTTATTAATACTTTGCTACCATTTTGTTATTCTTAGTGAGGTCCCTGGGATAAGAGTTTACTTTTCATCCTGATGGCTTCCATTTGAATACTATTAGTCTGAAGCAAAACTCCTTACAACTGCAGCCCTCATTCTTCAATTTCAGAATAATTTGCTTTGTGGCTCTGTGCTAAATGCTTTGAATCATATCTCTAGAGTTTAAGAAAAAAATAACCAGTGCATTACAACTTTTCTGGGAAAAGCAACATTAGAGAAATGAGCGCTACATTTAGAAATAGGGTGAACACTTAATTTTTGACAATAGTATAAGACATTTATGTGAAGTAGCTTCAATAGTGCTATCTAATATGTATATACAAGTTTATGCCTTGAATTGGGCACTTTTATTTTTTTCTGTGAGCATGAATTGCTGTTCCATGTAGTATTTTATTTCTTAATCTCAACTTCATATAAATGGGATTAGCTAAATGTAGTTCTTGATTAAATGTGATTTCTTGAGAAATGTATGCAAAGAATTTTTAAGGCTTCAATACAGACTATCTCCCAAATACAGAGTGACTAAATTATGCTAGGTGTGCTTTATGCATCTGAGATATATAATCCATGAAATTGTTCATACACTATAACCCATTTGTTACTTTTATGACCTGATCCACACTAATCTCACTGCAAGAACAGTTAATCTATTTACTTGTCTTTTGAGATTTTAAAATGCAAGAGCTTGTTACTTATTACTTAATTTAAGACATTGTAAAGGTTCTCATCCATATGAGAAAAGCTGCTGCTTTTATATTATTGACTCTGAAGATATGATATAATTGAAAGAGGTTTAAAAAACCAGCCTCTCAATTATGGAGCAGTGCCAGTTTTGCTGAGCTGCAGATAGTGTTCAGTGTGACAGTCTGTTAACTGGAACAATCTGTGAGTGACAGATCTTCAGTAAGTGTAGGTTAAATTACTTTTCAAAAAGGAAAGGGAAGAAAAATAAAAAAAAATAAAAATAAAATCTGTGGTTTCCTGCTGTTTCTGATTCAATTGTTCTATATTATCTTAATATTACATTGTTAGTTTGAATATGTTTTACTTACAGTATCTTTATCTCTTATAAGAGGAAAAAATATTTTAAGAGATATTAAAAATCTGAAGAATTATAAAAAAAAGTCTTAATTTTTATCCCCCAAAATCCTATTATCAAGGAAATCTAGGTTGGTTTATTCATAAATGTACAGTAAGTGTACTTTTAGTATTAATTTTAGAAATGTGATATAATTTAGAAGGGATAGTAAAACTAGCTCTGAGAGCAGGTTTTACTTGCTCTATTCAATAGACATCCTTTTTCTTTTTTATTCCCCAGTAGATGCAGATATTTTTTCTTGTAGGAAGAGAAAATAATATGTAACCACTAGCTAGACTGTTGTTTCCATGCAAAGACTAAGTGTATAATATGAATTTCAATGCCAAAGCAAGAGGGGAGAAACAAAGATTTAAAGCTTTGAAGATCAGACTTCTGAAGATTTGAGAAAGTATTTGTTCTACTCTTGATAATAGTAAATTATTATCAGATTTAATTTTTAAAGTCTCTAACATCCTCCTTCAGAATATCTTGGACAATAATAGGCAAATATTTCTGTAGACATTTTGACAATGTTTAGTAGTACATTTACAATCCTGAACAGACCACAAACTTCACTTTTGAAGTTAAAATTACTACATTTTTATCATATAGAACTGTAGCAAAAAAGCATAACTAGTCCCTTTTAGAGATGTTTTAGTGGTAGCAGCACTTTGTTTAATGTCTTGATAACATCTTCAGTTTCAATCTCTTCAAGGACCATATGAAGCCAACTCAAGTCAGGAATGGGACCTGTCCCTCAAACACCCTCTGACTAAATGTGAGACTTTCAAAGGGGATTACACTATGTAATTAATCCTATGTCATCAATCCTATGTTATTCTAAATAAATCTGCTCTAAAATCCTCATTCTATAATAGGACCAACCTCAACAGGTTGAGACATGCCTTCTATCTATGTAATGTCAGCAAAGAAGTTAACTAGTAGCTGGCTCTCAGTTCTGGGTATCATGTCCCTTACAACCTTTAACCATATAGCAAAAACTTCTGATTTCTGAGATCAATATATGGGGAAAAGGTGACACTTTAAATAGTAAAATACTTATCTCTTTGTGTGAAACAGACTAAATCTGAAAATTATTTTTCTTTTATGGAATTTTACCTTCTTGCTCTCCAGAAAAAAAAAAAATCTTGATTTAGAGGCTCTATACACTAAAATGTGATGTACTTCTATGAAACCTTTTTTTTAATAATTTCTGCAACTTAGCTTTAAATTTGTTTCCAGCTGTGTATCCTTGTCTGTTCTACTGCAGACTCTCTTCTTGAACACATTTATAGAAGCTTTTCCAAAACTGAGCACTCTCCAATGAGCTCAATCTAATCTACTGCCTGGAAGGTTTTTATGGTGGATGTGAAGGTCTGGGACAGACAAGTGGACAGTCTTCTTTCCTGTCTTGAGTCACATTTTCTTTAACTAAGGACTATCTGTCTGCATCCTGTTTTCAGATTTAAATTCAGAATTGATCTCTTAAGCAATACAGAAACTTACATGCTTAGTTATTTAGAATGGAGTTTAAAATGAAATGTATGAAACCTGTAGATCATATAGAAGAAAATGAAATATTTATGTTTTGTTATTTCTTTAGGAAATGCTCTGCCTTTATTTCAGGCATATGAATTCCATAACTGTAACTAGACATCTAAAAGGTGTGGAGTTTCTGATTGCATTTGTGCTTTGGTAAATAAAGAGCTTCATTTTCAAAGCTCTTTATATTGGGATGCAAATATTCTGACCCCCAAAAAGCACTAGTTGATTGATGCATTGATATTCTTTCTGATGTTTTCCTGAGAGGTTTAATGTAGAAACAGTTCCATTTGAAAGTGTAAAGAAAGAACAGAGTATTACAAAACTATAGATTCATCTATATCTAAGTGTTCCCATCTTCTCAGAAAGACCTTGAAGGGCTAAAAAATTACTTTTATAAATAAAGAAATTTCTTTAAAGCTGTGAGATACAATGCTTATCACTATTGGCTCATTCTGGTCCTTGGCTGCATGTCTCTGAAAACTGGGATAACAAAAAGAGTCCTATATATGGGCAGTTTCCTAAGTATTTATTATTGGCTTCTACAAAAGTCAAGAAACAATTTATACAGGTTTACCCAAGGGCTAATTGGTATTGCTCTACTCTAAATAAAATAACCATATAGGCAATGAGGTGTGGTAAAAATGAAGTTATCATTCACAGTCCACTAGTGTGTTTATTTGATTATCAAAATTGGCTTGTGATTGGTATCATCTTTGTTCAACTTTGTTTATCCCAAGATTTAAATCAGGTTGACATTCATAATATTCACACAATTGTTCATTATCATATTCAGTCCACTACCCACACAAAAGGCGGAAGACCTTGCTGACAAGATGATAACAAATATTTAAAACTATATAAACAAAGTATCTCATGTCCATGATATCTTTATTAAGAGTCAGCTTATAGTTAATGTGAAAAATATGATAATCTTGGCCTAATTATCAACAGAGTGAATTTTATTTTGTCAATACAAAGACTGATAGCAGATGTCAGACAGTACTGACCATATAGCCGTTCATCAACTATTTTATGTACACTGTGGAAAATGGAGAACAGCCTACAAATGTAGTGGGCCTACAGATCCACCACCTCCAGTAAAATGGAGTGAACACATCTGGTTACTATGGCATTGTTTCTAAATCCCATTAAATCCAATACAGAAGGATCACAGTCAACAAACACTGAAGCTGGATTATTTCCTGGCACTTGCTTCCTGGATAACTTTTATGAATTAGCATGGAATAGGAAAACAACTGGAGTGTTCTCAAAGAAAAAGTTCAAATCAACAGATGTGTTTCGTGAAGGCAAGCAAATAAAACTTGACTTCAAATATATCATATGCCTTTAAGCAGAGCTAGTTAATTACATTTCACTTCTGGTGTGTAACTGCAATATTCAGGCCATGGAGTATATTTGATTTGTTTTTCTGATTAAAAACATGGATATTTAAACTTGTACTAATGCAGGTTTATTTTACAGTGTTTGTAAGGAGATTATTAGTCTTAACAAAGCACATGGAATCATAGACTCATCATGGTCATGGTTGGAAGGGTCCTTAAACATCACCTTGTCCCAGGAGCCCCTGCCATGGGTGAGGGACACTTCCCACTGGATCAGGTTGCTCAAGGCCTTAGCCAGCCTGACCTATAACGCTGTTAGGGCTGTGACATCCTCAGCCTCCCTGGGCAACTTGTTCCAGTATCTCACCAGCTTTAGAATAAAGAACTTTTCCCTAAAATCTGGCATAAATTTTCCCTCTTACAATTTGTACCCATTACTCATTGTCCTATCACTGCAGTTCCTGACAAAGAGTCCCTCTGAAGCTTCCCTGTAACCCCCTCTGGGAAGGTTACTATCAGGTCTCCATATAACTTTCTCTTTTCTGTACTTAACAGCCTCAGTTTTCTCTGCCTGTCTTCATAAGGAACATGTTATGGTCCTCTCATCAGCTTCCTGGCCCTCCTCTTGAGTTGTTCCAACAATTCCATGTCTTTCCTTTGTTGGGGACACCAGAACCGTACACAGTATTTCAGGTGGGTTCTCACCTGGAAGAGGAGAGCAGAGGGGGAGAATCTCCTCCTTTGACCTGCTGGCCATGCTCTCCTTTGGACACTGCCCAGGATATGGTAGGCTTTCTAAGCACACACTGCTGGCTCGTGTTGAGTTTTTCATCAACCATCACACCCAAGTTTTTCTCTGCATGGCTGTTTTCAATCACTTTATCCAACCTGTGGGTGTGTCTGGAATTACCATGACCCAGCTACAGGACCTTGCGTTTCATTTTGTTGAGCTTCATGAGGTTTACATTGGTCCATCTCTCAAATATCTCAATGTCCCTCTGGATGGCATCCCTTCCCTTCACCTTGTCAACTGTACCACACAGCCTGGTGCTGTCCATGAGCTTGTTGAGGGTGTCCTTGATCATACTGTCCATGTTGCCAACAAAGATGTTGAACAGTATCAGCCCCAGTACTGACCCCCCCAGGACACCACTCATCACTGGTCTCCTCGTGGACAATGAGCTGTTGACCACAATTCTTGGCATGCACCCATCCAGTGAGTCCTTTATTCTTTGTATGGACAAAGTGATCCATCAATGTCTCTCCTCTTCAGTGACAAGGATGTTGTGTGGGACAGTGTCAAATGCTTTTCATAAATCCAGACGGTCAATGTCTGTTTCTCTGCCCTTATTCACCAGTGCTGTAACCACTTCACAGAAGGACACCAAATTCTTCAGGCATGATTTCTGCTTTGTGAAGCTGTGTTGGCTATTACCATTCACCTCTTTGTTTTCATGTGCCTTAGCAGAGTTTCCTGGAGAATCTACTCCATGATCTTTCCTGGCACAGAGGTGAAACTGATTGGTTTAATTCTCTGGGTCTTACACTTTCTCCTTTTTAAAATGGAGTTCAAGTTTCCCTTTTCCAGTCATTGGAAACTTAACCTGACAGTTATAATTTCTTTAAAAATATGGATACTGGCTTAGCAACTTCATCTGCCAGCTCCCTCAGGACTCTCCAATGAATCTCAACAGGTACCACAGAATGACATTGTCATTTCAAGACAGATGATCAAATATAGTAGTCTAGGCTTTTCACAGAAATACGGATAATAGTAAGTTTGATTTGTTTCTCCTAATACTTCAATTAACAGAAATGAATCCTTGGTGTAAACAGACATATTTATTTTACAGCGCAAAGATGGATCTGGACAAGGGAAAATGGTATAATTTGCTTTAAATATTAGAATTTACTAAGGTACACTATAAAATTACACAATAATGCTCAGAATTTCGTGTTCATTTTTTGCAGACTTTGTTGATAACACTTTAGTGACAGTTTTGGTTATATGTCATGGACTCTTTAGGATCATATGTTTTTCTGTAATCAAATTTCTCCTAGGGAAACTAGTGTCCTTGAACAGCTGCTCTACCTGTCACACTGAGCAGAGAAAATGTCTATTTTGAAGTGCAGAAGCAGCTGGTTTTTCTTAGTAGGTGCTAAAGCGAATCTCAGTCAGTGTCTTACAAGTTTACACCAAGTTCTGGTCCCTAGTGTCATTCCTATTAAAAAAATTCCTTTTCCAGTTAGTCTTTTTCAAAGAGAACATTATTAAAATCTAAATTTCAAGTATTTCATCTCTTTTAGCTATCTGTGTGGAAAAGTTGTAATTTTCACTGTTGGCTTTAGGGAATGTTCTATATAGACTTCTGGTTTTGTTGTGGTTTCACCCCAGCCAGCAACCAAGCCCCATGTAGTCACTGATTCACTCTCCAACCAACGGGATCAGAAGGTGAATCAGAAGGGTAAAAACTAGCAAACTTACAGGTGAAGATAAAGACAGTTTAACAGGGAAAACAAAAGCCTTGCACACAAATAGAACAAAACCAGGAATTAGCTCAGTGGTGCCCATGGGCCGGCAGATGTTCAGGCATCTCCAGGAGAGCAGGGCCCAATCACAG
This sequence comes from Parus major, assembly GCF_001522545.3. Lineage (NCBI taxonomy): Eukaryota > Metazoa > Chordata > Aves > Passeriformes > Paridae > Parus > Parus major. The sequence goes on from NC_031770.1 coordinate 86,475,757, forward strand.
GTAACAGTTACTTGGGAAGACAAACACCATCACCCAAAATGATCCTCTTCTTCCTTCTTCCCCCACTTTACATCCTGAGCATGATGTCATGTGATTCAGAATATCCCTTAGGTCAGTTTGGGTCATCTGTACCAGACGTGTCTCCAACCAAACTCCCGTGCACCCCCAACTTCCTCATCAGCACGGCATTACAAAAAGCTAAAAAGGCCTTGGCTCTGTGTTAGCTCTGTTCAATAGTAACAAAAATATCTCAACCCTCAAAATATTAACGTTGGAAAATATTATCTCAAAAATATTATCAGCCCTGTGTTCTGCACAATTCCAAAACACAGGCCCATACCAGCCACTGTGAAAGCAATTTATTCTGCCTCAGCCAAAATGAGCTGGACAAGAATTCCTATCAAATACCTTTATGAGAAAATGCCTTTTTTACTTACATTTAAAAAAGAGAATCCCAAAGGGATAGTGTGTTCCAGGTCTGTACATATGAGGCTTACCTGTCAAATAATTTATAAAATAAAAAGATGATGCAAAAAAAAATTAAAACCTTGGTTCTTAGATCCAAACACTAAACCAAGTATGTTACAAGATTGCAAAAACAAATAACTAAAATTTTCTTCTCATTATTCACAACAGAATCTAGGATTGCAAGTTCATTCTCACATGTGTAATACGTGTATAAATTGTTTAAAGTGTTCAAATGCCATTTATTAAATGGCATACATTATTTAAAATGGTGTGTTTTTTTCTGAAGAAGCAAATAAAGAAAATAAAATTAGTGTAGCAAAGTATTAGCAAACCAGACAAATAATACCATTATTAATAACACTAATTCCAATTCCGCTCTGCTTCAAGTAGTTAAAAGCTATGAAAAAAAAGTCACTGCTCACAGTTTTCCCCAATATTTATTTAATTAGATAACTTTTCATGACAAGGTGTTTATGAAAAATATGTATAAAAACATCTAGATTCTGTCAGTTTATTTACGTTTGTTTCATTGCAAAGTTTATTCTTGCTCAGCCATGTGTAAAGAGTTCCCATCTTCAGTTCTAAGATTTTCCTCCCTGACTGCCTGTTTGTCAGCTCCTCACAGAACCTCCCCATGATTTTACTCAGTTCCTTATGTGCTGCATCTGATCCTGTGGCATGTTGTACAAGGCTCCTAGTCTGATCATGTTTCAGGCCTTCTAAGGAGCCTTTGCTTTTATTCTGTGAGTTTGAGGGCATGAAGTCTAGTAAACTTATATTTCTTATTGATACTGTTTGAAAATTTTAGCCTGTAATTTTCCCTTTAATTTCTCCTTCTCTGTCATAAGAATGTAAATGCCTTCATGGCATGGACCATCTTACAATGCAAAAATGTCTTGTACACTGAATGCACAACAATAAGAAATCTTTTTGCCATAGAGCATGGGTACGAATAGAATATGCCACATTTTAGGAACGCTACAGCTTTTCATGTTGGAACAAACTATGATTAAATTAGTTAGCTAGTTACCCTATAAAAATGAGAAATTTAGAAGTAGTCTGGACAAGATATAACTTACCTGAATGGCATTCATTAGTAGGTAGGCACTCCAGCTTAACATGGTAAGAAAAAGAAAGGTGGATTTTCCCAGAAACACGGGAAATAAATTAAAAAATAAAAAAAAAAAAAAAAAAAGGCTCTGTGTCTCTCAAGTTTGAGCTTCTTTCTACATAATCAAGCCTAGGATACAATTGTTAGTTGCCACGCTGCTTTGACCAATCAGGCCATTTTCCTTTCCACATATGGATTTAAAGAATTGTCTTTTGGCAGACAATCTCTTCAGAATCTGGCTCCTTATATTTTTTGTTACTCTGTCAAGCAAACTTTCATGCACATCCTATTTTCAACACTGAGCTTTTATCAGCACCACGGTTATAGGAACCAGAAATGTTCTGATGACTTAAAAATAAAAAAAATGTTTGTTTAAAATCCTCTTTATTCAGTTCAGCTTCATAAACACAAGTATAAATTGAACAGTTATTAAAATTTGTGAAATTTTTGAACAGCCACAAGAGTCTTACCAATGAGTCTGGATTAACCAAGAATTCAGAATTATGCTGAAATCACAGTACATTGAAACCTGTATTCTATTAACAGAAATAATTAAACTCCTGCAATGATTTTTTTGCTTGGATGGGAAAAGATTACAGAGTAATAGAATGATCTGACTTGAAAGGACCCACAAGGATCAATGAGTCCAACACTTAAATGAATGGCTCCTGGGGATCAAACACATGACCTTAATGTTATAAGTAGATACATATTTTTAAGACAAGAAATTGTAAAACCTCAAATTTTTGTTTGTTTTTTTTCTATTTTAAATTTTTTTGCAACATATTTTTGTATTTATTGTACAGCAACATATATGATAATTAGTTTAATTGAATCTCCTTTTGCTATGCCTTATCACAATTGCTTCTGCAAATAAGTATCATTACCTCCCAGGCACTAGGAGCTTGTCTCCGGAGAGTTAACACCTTTTTTCAAGTTCATTAACTATTCTCATGATCATCACCTGAAATGCTTGAATGATCAAATCTCATTTTCCCAAAGCCTATTACTTACCTCTGTAAACTCATCTTTTACAGTGATCTCCTGTATGTGTGAGGCATCATTAGCACTCCTTCAGACATTCATGAGAAAGTGAGTTCTGTAAAGATTATGCTTGCAGCTCCAGAAGTTTACTCACTTAAAGGCTGGAATAGGCAGTTTTGAAACAGAGCATAAATCTCTCTCTCTCTCTCTCTCTTTATTTCTTCTCTTTTTCTAGTGAAGTGCTGAGATGATGCCAATCAGACATTGGCACTGCTAGGCTTGTAAATGGAGAGACCTGACATGCAAACACATAGTCCCAAATATTGCACATTATAAAATGCATTTACTTGAGCAAGATTTCTCTTAAAGAACAATTTTTTCCTTCTTATAAATTTTATATGTATTTTATATCCAAGTTTACAGCTTTTTCCTTTCCAGACAAAAACCTCCTATGTTTACTTTGAGAGAATTTCATTCACATAAGCTTTGTTTGCTGCCCTCTTTAGTAAATGTAGGAAAAACTAGCACTACACTGATATACTCCTGCAGAAATTTACTAGCCATACAGAAAATTCCTAACACTTGGAATTTCATTTTAAGTACAGGAAAGATAGGGATTATATATGGTAACAAATGCCTCTAAATAGCTATCATGATTGCTCTTACACAGTGTCTGCTCCATTCCACAAATAAATTAATCAGAATTTTAAGATAGGTTGTAAGTTTAACTGTTTTAGTCAAGAAAGATACATGGTGATATATAATATAATATACTGGCCTGTCCTGTAACAACGATTACTGTCAAGCAGATAAGTCTAAATAATTAGGTGCTTAATTGAAGTACCTTATGAGGAAATATGACTATTTTGAAGTATTTTATTCAGACAGTTAGCTAGCAGCACACTCTCGTATAATAGTCTTTAGGTTTTTTCTAAGATATTTTTAAAGGTTGATTGATAGCCAACTATAGTTCTAAAATTATTTATGCAGAAAAATATAAATTTCTGGGTTTTTTTTTCTACTGTCACTGAAGAATATGCTATCTACATTACTTAAAAAACTTAATGTTTATAAAAAATCCATAGATTTTCAGTAATAGGAAAAACTGAAATTTTATACATCTGTGTTATCAAAATATGAACTGTCACAAATATTTCTATACTGTTATTACTGTTATTAATCAAGTTAAAAACTTCTGTCTGGTATGACAATGCAGTATTGCATCTGTTCAGTAAACCCAAATGAGAAGGTTACAGGGTTATTTGACTGCATTAAATGTTCAGTCTAAGATAATGAGCATCAGTTTAAGATAATTTCCAAATGCAACATATGCTTATATATAATTTTACTACAAAACTTTATTTTAGAGAATCTGCCAGTCTTGGTTAATGTGCTTCATAAATACCAAGCTCTATGTCTCATATTGGAATGATACTATAAATAGAAAATAACACAAAACCAAATATAAGAATAATATGACCTGTAAAAAATACCCATTGCTAAAATTTGTTATAGAACGTCAAAAATCTTCTCACAAGTCTGTTCATTTTTGAAATGGAGGAAGGAAAAAAAAAAGACAACAGCACAAGGGAGAATGCAGTAATTAATACAGAAGTCAGCAAGATATTTATGATACAGGAGATTTAGGAGATTACTCTGCTAGTAAGTTGAATGATTACAGGGGACTGCTTGGGTGGTTTGGGTTTTCTTGTTTGTTATTTTTGTTTTGTTTGGGGGTTTTTGTTGTGTTTTCTTCTGCTGGGTTGGCTGTTTGGTTGGTTTGTTTGTTACTTGAATATTAAATAATTTCACATGCCTTTCAAAGTAAGGATAGCTCATTTACTTCTGTTTTCAAATGTGCATTGTGCCAAGGCAAAGTACAGTAAGCTATGGCAAAAAGGAAATGGGAAGCCATGTGAATTGTTTCTCTACTAAAATATCCAGGAAGCAAAAAACTAATAGGATTTTTTTTTCATATAATTAAAAGAAATAGTTAAACATCTAATACAAAAATTGATAAGTACATTAAGTGTTGCAAAAAAAAAAGTAAAAATACATCACTTCTCAATGAATTCAACTTCACACTGAATATGTGTTGGTGAGATGATGGTTAGAACCCAAAGACAATTTTGGGAATGAGCTAGTAGAAAACAAATGCATGCAATGTACTGACAGAAGTATGTAATGATTTGTAATTAAAAATGGACTTTTTTGAGCGTTATTGTCATTTCATTAATAGATGAAAATAAAATCTATAGAAAACCAAAAAGATTTTACTTTTTATCATATACTTTTTTTCTCCCATTTTAAGCAGATAAGAAGACAAATAGGCAAATAAAAAAAAAAAAAAAAACAAAAAAGAAATAATTTGAAAAAGGACAATACCGTGAAATGGTATATTTTAAAGTTTTTTTTTCATTTTTTTCAAACGTTTTCACTTTTATATGAAGAAATCTTGCAAGTTAACAAAATTTATTGAAGAAGATTCTTCTGCAAATGTTTTAAAAAATTAAATATTTTTGGATGAACCCTGCTAATAAATCAGGTAAATGTATATTTCTAACCATGACCTACCAAAATTCTTGGACTGTTGTCTTAGAAGTCCACTTATTTCCATTTCATTCTAGAGAGTAATAGTACATCTCTGAATATTCTATGCTGCAGTCAACCTATGAAAAACAAAATTGATGTGGCTCTGTAATAAACAATCAGGTTGCTTCTCTTGCTTCTCTTATCCTGTATATCTGCATAATTTCACTATAAATTTGAAATAATTGAGTTTAATGTACTTCTACTGCTTAAAGGATTAAAATAATTTTTTATTTCAACTACAAGTATGATCATGGAAAAAAGAAATATTTAAGAGGATTACTTGTGTGACAGGATTTATACTAAGAGGCCAGTGTCAGGCCAGAGTTTCAGCCTTAATTCTGTCAGGTCTTGGTTTCATGGCTTTAGAAGTCAAACCATCAAGAGTTTTAAATGTGTCCCTTTGTAATGGTATAGTGTTTCCACAAAGGAAGTTGAAAGCTACATCCCCAAGACGAGGACTAAAAAGAGAGTAATAGCAAATGTACAACTCAAAAAAACAGCTGTAAATGGGGGAAATTAGTAAGACATAGTAAGGAAATGAGGAGGCTTTCAACCACTATATGATGAGAATCCAGAAATCTTTTGAAAATAAGATGTGCCACATGAAAAAATATGAAGTAATATTATTGATGGAGAGTGAAGGGTGAAGCAACTGAAGGTCTGCAGGTAGATACATTTTTAATGACTTTCTAGAAAGGTCAGTAACTTTCTGACATGGCTATAAATATTTTCTGTAACATTTTCTAATTTACAGACTGAGTTCAAGATGATACATGGCAATAGGTATTTTTTCTACTCTTGCGCAAGTCAGTGGGCTAGCATCTTTTTATATCATCATCTATAGCAATAATATGTTTCATAATTAATTTGTAGAGACTAATAGATTTAATGACACAGAGAAGGCACATACTAAGTTCGAAAAACAAAAGGAAAACCTTTTGTTTGTGAGTGTTGTCAAATACTTGGGAGACTTGGCCAGGGAAGCTGTGAAAGTCTCCCATGTGTGTACATATTCAAAACCTGACTGGACATAGTCCTGGCAACCTGCTCTGCTTGAGCAGGAGTTTTGGACAGGATGATCTCCAGAGACTCTACAAGACCATTCTGAGATTCTGTGAAAGCCAAATACAGAACTCTAAATTCAAATGGCAGTTCCACCATTAGAACTGGATATTCCAATACCAACAACTTACAGCTGTAGGTTGACATAAATTATCACCTCCTTAGTCTGTAATACTTCAACTTTGATTTTTGAATCCCTGTCTTAGGTGACATTTCTATAGCTGGTCTTTTCTACAGGAGCCAAACCAAGGTACTACAGGTCTTTGTTTGCAATGGAATAACTTATTCTAACACTTCAATCTTCTAGATGACCTAAGAGCCAATAAAAACTCAGCTATCATTCCACAAAATAAAGTTGTCTAAATAATCTTAGGAATTACGTATTAACTAAAAATTTAAGTGTATTTCATAATTTTTCTGTCTGCACTTACACATGGCACATGACTGTAGATTATGCAAAGAAGGATTAATAAAATAATAGGCAACTTCTAGACTAGGCGTACTGAAATGTCACATCTACTATATTTGAGAAAAATATATGCTCGCAATATTTGTATAATGCAGAAATTTGGCTTTATTTTTTATAAAATAACTTGCAAACCCGGTACTTTTTTGAGAGACCAAACAAGAAATACTTTTCAGATATATGGATTTTAAGAGACAGTGATGCTTAATTCTGATAAAGGACTATAAGAAGTGAAAACAATTTGGGACAATTGAATTTCACAGATGGAAAAGTAGAGAAATACTATTGCAAAATGCAAGATCATGAATTAAATCATACATAAAATAAAAGTAATTGCAAATGCCTCAAATGAATACTCAAATCTCCAAGTATAGCTCATGAATTAAAATGTGTTATGAAATTCAACAGATTTAATGTTTTAAACAGATCCTGCCTTTTGAATAAGAATGCTTATGCACTGAACAAGCTGACAAAATATCAGAAAACATAGAAGACACAGAAGTGAGAATAAAACATAATTAGATTCCAAATCCCAATTATGTGAGGTGAATTACCTGATGAGTTAGTCAATACATCTTATACTATTACCTTTTTCATTACATAATTGTGGGAAAGAAATTACTGTGAATTACATATATTTCATAGCTTTTAGAATGTTGATTCAACATTCTAATAAACTCTGGGAGCCATTTTAACTACTATAAGTTGAATCAATTTTTTAGATATTATTTACATAACTATTAATATATTATTCCAAATTTGTTCTATGTTAAACATTGATTTTAAGTTTTCTTAAAAGCTTTCTATGCTAAAGGCACCACCATGACTATTACTAACTCAGGCTAATATATCTACACTTAAGAAAAAAAATTTCCAGTGTTTTCATTACATATGTTGTATAGTATTTTTAATACCAAAATAAGTATAATAAAACCTTACAATCCAGAAATATTTCCCCTAGTACTTAAATTATACAGTTTAGATTAAACTAGTCCTTTAAGCATCTTATCAAGAAGCGGACAATATATCATCTGGTTTGCTTGTTGGACTTACAAAATTCTCAGCTTGACCAATTGATTTAATAAGTTTCTACTTCTGTCTTCCTCAGCTTATGAAAGATGATGCAAATTTCTTTTGTTTCCCCTGTGTTTTGTTGGGGGTTTTTAAACAAAATATGTAAAACTAAGTGTGGCTGGGAAGCAGAGAATAGAGTTATATGCACTTCCTGCCTCAATGGATGCATACAGATATCTATATGGAAAGAGGAAGAGATGCTGTTTTGTTTAATTGCATCTCTGAGCTTTAAAGTCCCTGTTACAATGCAGGTGGTGAGCAAGAACCTCAGTAGCAAGGACTGTCAAGCATGAACAGAGACAGGCAGGTCTTGGAAAGAATAGAGGAGGTTTCAGTGACTGCAGGAAATACAGACTGATCTTTTATCTTACCTAGGGACAATAATGTAGTTTTTCAATCCAAAAGACCTCTTAAAATTACTGGACCACAGAAAAGAGTATATCATTCAGATATACACATGGGCATTAGTGATGCTGATTAAAAATCAGACTTTTCTTCTTGTCTGATCAACCCTTAACTTCTAAGTATCTTGTGCTAGAAATCTGAGAAATTCAAAACCATTGCACTCCTGAAAAAAACTTGAAAAGGCAGAGTCCCTATTTCAAAGCTGCAAATGCATTGGGGTCAGCAGCCATCTATCTGCTTTTAGTTTCACAGTTTATGGAAAGGATTTTTTCATCTTTGTCAGGTGTTCTAAGAGTTGTGGGGTGGTTTTTTTGTAGTTTTTTGGGGGGTTTCTTTGTTCTTTGTGGGTTTTTTTGGTTTTATTTTGTGTTTTTGTTGTTTTTGTTGTTTTGGTTTGATTGTTTTTGGGTTTTTTTGTTCTGTTTTATTTTGTTTTGGTTTTTTTCCCTGAGCTCTGCTGAGTTTTGCCAAAGCCTACCGGGTAAATGAAGTGCTTTCAGCAGGAAGCATTGAACTTCTGCTTTGCTCTGAAAATTGCAGGCTGCATGCTTCCCTCAAAGTTAAAAGCTCTGCACTTTTTTCATGAATGATCAGGACAAAGCAAGGAATCTCTGAGTTGTGTGAGAAATTAATTTTCTGGGGTTATTATGAGATTCTGAACAAAATTAATGTATTTTATTGATCCAAAATCTACTGCTGGAGCAATGTTGCTTTAAGAGAACCTCCCTCGAATTTCAGATACCAATGAAAATTAATACACGAGTGTCCTATTATCTCTGAGCCAAGAAGTATTTCAGCTTTGACTACTAACACAAGTGTAGTTGAATAAAATCATCACTTGAATGAAAGCAGCATGGGGTCCAAACCAGATCTTTCCAGGCAATTAAATACAAGCACAGCTTCATCAGTTTTATAAAACTCTGTGCTATATTGTTTTTCTGCAACTGAAACAGGTGATGATACTTGCTTCCAACCAAGTAGAAAGTTTGAATACTCTTTCAGGAGCACTAAGACATTTATGGAAGCAAAATATAACACATTGTATTCATTATTTGTGATGAGAATCTGGAGAATAATGTTGATACAATTTTTTTCCTATACACAGTTTGCTTTTTTTCCACCATCAGCTAAAATCCTATTTGAGGATAATCGTAGAGTCTTGGTTACTCCTGAAGTGTCATTTTAGTTGATGGTTTAGGAAAATTGCATGTTGATTTTTGTATTATAATTGTTAGCTCTTTCATTTTCACATCAGGACTGAAATTCTCTTTTAAAATCCACATGACACCTTCTTCAAAATTTAGAATAAAATTCTATTAATTTCATCTTGAGGGGTTGGCTTTGGGTTTTACTTTGTTTTTCTGAGCCATATATGAAAAAATTTTCCCTATATACATGTTGCAGCTTAACTCAGATGGCTGGAACTCAGGTTACTGACAGGGCTTGCCTGATATTCATTGTTAATAGTGATTTCCAAAGACTCCCATTAAATCTTCCACTTTCTTTGGTCAAATGCCCATGTCTGTTTCTCAACCCACAGCTTGTGCTGTGCTCTTCCCCAGGAGCCAAAATAAAGCATTTGTCCCAGAAAAGTGGTGGCCTGCCTCTGTATAGGCTCCTTCTCCAGCCACATCCAGTCCTTCCTCACAGCATGTTCTTACCAACAATCCCTGTTTGCCTCCATTGTTATTTGGGTATTGTTTTTGAGACATGCATAATAGCTCCTTGACTTCAGGGCTTCTGCAGAGGACATGGTAAGGAGACTAGTATAGCTGTCCTGTGATGTAGGCTACAAAGGTTGGGACTCTTCAGCCTGAAGAAGAGAGGGTTGCATAGAGACCTTATAATATCCTCCCGAATCTATTCCCTGTATCCGAAGGGGGTCTATAAGGGAGATGGAGAGGGGCTCTTCATCAGGAACTGTACTGATATGACAAAGAGTAATGGGTTCAAAGAGTTTGGATTAGATGTTAGAAAGAAAGTCTGTACTTTGAGGGTGATGAGCCACTGGAACAGATTGTCTGTATAAGTTGTAGATGTCCCAACCCTGGCGGGGCTCAAGGCCAGGATGGATGGGGCTTTGAGCAACCTGGTCAAGGGCAAGGTGTCTCTACCCATGGCAGGGAGGTTGGAACCAGGTAATCTCTAAGATGCCTTCCAATCAAAAACATTCTTTGATTCTGTGTCATCTAGGAGTCTCCAGTCATTCTTCCCTTCTGTCTATCCTTAACTAAAGATGGACACAATGGACTATAACAGTCAAGCCATCCTTGAATAATATGGCTCCTTAAACGTGAACAAGTCAAGTTAATACTTTCTCTAACAGAGTATTGAATGAAATTGACTTAACCTATATTATATGGAGTTGATGAATATTGATTTTCTTTTCAAGATATGTGCTGTTTTTCAGGGAGATTGGTCTTAATTCCTTTGCTCTAATTAAGGATCAATTATTTTGAATACAATAGGGTTAAAGTCATTGAATATGTTAGAAAACTAGTTCTATTTTAGCTCACATACAGATCACAGATCTGCCTATGCAAATCAGTTTGGAGAGATAAGACTTTTAAAGTGAAGCAATGAAGCTGTGAAGCTACCTGATACTGCTAAATTATATTCATGCTATTGTTCATTTGGGGATTTTACTGCAGACTAGCCTTACACAACCATCCATATGCCCTGGGGTGAACTAGGTACATTCTTGAAGCATTTCTTTCAGGTTTGTTTCATTTGAAGATTCACTTGTTTCGAGATTGCTGCCTTAACTGAATTAAAGTATGCTATGTGGTGGTAATTTTAAGCATATTTTTGATCTTAACAAAAAGTTTACTGTAAATTCACCTCTGAAGTACCTGCTGTGGGAACTCAAAAACCTCAAAGAAATGGAAACAAAATGTTAATCCAGTTTAAATATATCTATTGCTTTTATAGACAACAAGAAAACAGAGTAAAATTTTCTTTTGCATTTAGAATCCTTTTGCAGTTTTCCTTTTCTATCATAATTTTCATACATTCTCCTTGAAAATCATATTTTCACTTTAAAATGTTTGTACATGCTTTACTGGCATGACTAAATACTTTCAAAGCTCAAGAACCAAATGAAAGATAGCGTGATGATGGACATGAGAAATGTGTATCCTGTTCTATCAGTTTTCATTTCATTCTTTATACAAGACTAGTCAGACAAAGTGTCTGAAGGAATTTAACTGAAGTAAACACTCCATACATGTTTCAATGAATGTCAATGCTCTTTATCATCATCTTTGATGGTCAATTCCAGGACCTTGTTCTGTGAATGTGCAATAACTAATAAGGGCTCAAGGTTTCTTGTCCATGGTTGTGGACCTTGTGTTGTCAAGTACAGCAATGTTAAAGGACAAAACACATTTAAAATCACTTCTGCCTGTCCTTTTTTAATACAGCTGTAGTGCAATAAATTAAATATGACCTATTTAAATTAGTATGTAGATTAAGAAATATTAGAAAAGAATTTCACCATAACAACACAGTATGTTCCTTAACAATTTCCATTGTTAATATTTCTAATAATTTTTTTATCCCCAGGCACCATAAGCATCATGAGTAAATACAACAAATCTGTGAAATTCAGCAGAGTGATCAGTGAGACTAGAGGATTGTATTTTCAGTAGTTTGGGATATTGTCTTTTTCTTTCTCTAGTTTATATTACAACCACAGTTTTCACTGAGTGTGTATATGTTCTGCCATGACACTGTATCATAACTGAATAATGAGTTCATCATTAGAATGTCTGTTGGTCATGGAGGGTGTCTCTTAGAATTTCTATTACTGTTATCTTTTTAGAGGTTTGTTGTTGGTTTTGATGCTGTTACTTGTTCTTTGATTTTTTTTTTTCTTCCATCTAGTTCTCATATGAATTTCTTTTCACATTCAACCTACCAGTCTGTGATGATTTGATTTCATTTATTTATGGGAAATTTCAGATTGTAAGGGCTGCTTCTTGCTTTCCTTCCCACAATCTTAAACTTAGACATGTCAGCTCCTTTTTATCTATATTCAAGCCCTGACCATGGTTCATAGTTTTAATTTATCTTTAATACAGTATCCTTATATAATTTTAAAATTATATAATTTTCAGCTTTCCCTATGAGCACTTAACAGCATTGCCCTGTTTTAAGCATTCTTTTAACAAATTAACTCATTAATTGTTTGTCTTTTAGAAACTGAGGACAGCTGTTGACCTTTATCTCCACTTTAATTCTTTCTGCGGTCATGTTCAAATATGTGATGACCACTGCTAGAGAGAGACACTCTTAACTAGAATCACATCAATCAATCAATCAATCAATCAGTCAATCAAAGATTGCTTTGCCTTTTGTGTTTTTTAACCTACTGTTTCATGAAACAGGGATAGATTCTACATAGAAATTTAATCTTTGTTTAAACTGTGTTGTGCTATTTGTCTAATGTATATTGTAGTTGCAGTCTCCCATTACTGATAATTTTCTTTGCTCACAGACTCTCTGTCCTCAGCAGGCGACAGTCATGGTCACATAGGGGCTTCATCATTGTCTTAGAAATAAAACAACAATAAAGACAACACAATACAATAAAGGTGAAAAGAGTGTGCATTTATAAATTGATTTATTAAGGTTAAATCATGCCACTTGAAACACTTTTTCTAGGATCTGTTTTTCTTCTATAATTCCTTCAACTGCCTTTTTGGCACATTTTTAGTCCTTATACTATTGTGTTGAGCATGTAAAACTGTGAGTGAAGTAAATAAGAGCTGTGTTGGGTGTAACAGGCATGGAAGAGTGGGTTTGAGTAGTAGGGTTCTAGTGGAATTAGGCCACCTAATTCTAAGTGGAATTAGAACTACCTTCTGCTCCTGAGTGTGAGCATAAAGATTGTTTATGTGTTTTTTCTGTGGTTCCTTTCTGACTATCAGAACTGCTAAACAGAATTTTAAGATGGCTGGTGAGCTGGTTTTGACTGGATTTGAATTAATTTTTTTCATAGGTGTCAGTATGGGGCTGTGCTTTTGATTTATGATGAAAACAGTATTGATAACTGATGCTTTAGATATTGCCAAACAGTGCCTATAAAGAGCCAAGACCTTTCTGCTCTTCACCCCACAAAAGGAGTTGGGAGATGTCTCCGTTAGGACAGCTGACCCCAAGTTACCAAAGGGATATTCCATACTGTTCCATACACCATGTAGGGTGTTGTGCTCATCATATAAAGCTGGGGGGAGAAGGATGGAGGAGGACATTTTCAGAGTTACTGTGTTAGTCTTCCCAAGTCACTGCTATGTGTGATGGAGCTCTGCTGTCCTGCGGATGGCTTGACACCTGCCTGCCCTTGAAAAGGCATTCCTTGTTTTGTTTTGCTTACATGCACAGCTTTTGCTTTGCCTAATAAACTGTCTTTATTGCAACTCATGAGTTTTCTCATTTTTACCCTTCTGACTCTCCCCCCCATCACAATAGGGGGAAATGAGCAAGAAACTATGTTGGGCTTAGTTGTCAGACAGGGTTAAACCATGGCAGCTAACAGTAAACTAGAGTAAAGTAAAATTCCCTGGCTTAATACTGTCATGCCTACCATCATTTTATAGGGATTGTTGAGTAAAAGACTAGCCACTGGAAACCCTGATAAGCAAGTTCAACACTGTCTGCATCACTACTTTATCTATATTTATAGTACAACTATAAGATGGAAATAAGAGTTCTGTATTTTGAAGTGTAGATAAATTCTCTGTCTAGAATGTTCAATATTGCTTCAGCAAATGCCATATGTTTTAATGGTGTCTAGTAAATAAGGAATCATTTGCTAATAATTAGGATTGGCATAAATAATGCAAAATATCCTAATAATTATTAATTTTGTGATTAAAAAAAAGGTACAAAAGACCACTTGGTATATCATTGACATTAGTGCATAATGCAAACACCAAGAGTGGAAGTCAAATTTTGCAGACATTGTAATTTGTCTTTTCCTTTATTATATGTACCTATTAATTCATGCTTAAATTTGATGGTTTAAAATACACATCAGAAATAAAGTGAACAGAATATCACAGTCCTGGGGAGAAGCAAGCAATGGCTGCTGTGCAAGGGTGGAGTGCTGGAAGAGGGAGTGACAGTGACATCAGAGACAAGAGGCACCATCCCACAGCACCCACATGGGAAAGGGAGTGTCTGGAGATGGTGCTCAGGGTCAGCCAATGGTCTAGTGTACCCAGACAGACAAACAGCAAGGAGACAGGTTCTGAGCTCAGGAGAGTAAGTCAAATATTTAGGTCAGGGCCATGGCCCAAGTAATCAAGGTATAAGGGCAAGTACTTGCTCACTTGCAGCATAGCCTAGCTGAGTATCTAGGGTCAGAACTTGAGTTTAAATGCAGCTCCCAAGGATGGTGAGAGGCACCCACAAATTATCCCACTCCCCCCAACAGCACCCTCTAATTTACTTCATATCACTGTGATCCAAGATTGCAGCCCCATCTTAACAAAGCTGCTCAAGCACAGGAAAGAATTTAACAAAGTGGTCATATGATATGAAGGTGGAAAGAAGAGGTTCATTCCTGGCCAAAACATAATGGCATGATATCACTAAACATTTCCTGGTTTACTCTCTTCTTTGACAGATTTTCTTTTCCTGAGAAGTTGTTAAAGTCAAATATCACCTGTGGGCATTTCTCCAATCTCACTTATAATATACTGTATTTTTCATTATTGGTATTATATACCAGCTATTAATAGAAAGAACATATAATCCTTAAAATGCTGGACAGGAATGCAGATCATTTGGGATTAAATTTTGCTGGAGTTTTGCATAAATCTAAATCTCTTTTATTCTCCTCTAATGCAAAATAGAGCACTGTGCTGCTTTTCACCCAGCCTTATGTAAGTTTAAGAGTTAGATTTCTTTCAAGTATCTCTGTGTCCATAAAAAATCTCAGTCTTGAAATTTTCTTAGTCTTCATCAATTACAAGGAGCCATCTGGGCTTATAAATAGGAAAATTTTATCCTTGCCTAAAGCAGTCGTAAGGTATAACAGTTGTGATAATCCCTTTCAAATTTCATTTCATGACATCATTTTATCTCATGAGATGGCATCAGGATTTCTCAGTTATTTAATTTCTTTGCCGATTTTCTAAGTAATATATTTTAATATTGCAACTGTATTTTATACACAGGTTTTTACTTTGCATACTCATCACTCTATAATTTTTTTCCCTTCATGATTTTATTGTTAAATAAACAATCTCTTGGCATTCCTTCTGGTTTGTTTTTTTTCATTGCTTTTACAGGATGTTTTTGTTTATTTTATTTTTTTAGGAAAAAGTCTTGGAAATAAAACTACAATAAACACAACAGATGAAAATAGTGTGTTTTTATAAATTGATTTATTAAGGTGAAACCATGCCACTTGAAACACTTTTTCTAGGATCTGTTTTTCTTCTATAATTCCTTTAACTGCCTTTTTGGCTCCCACAATAATTTTTTAGCCGCATGAATACTAATAATTATTTTGTGAAATAAAAACTGCTAAAATGCTACCAACCACTTATTTTAAAATAATTCAGATTTATCCGATATAAATATTGTAAGAAAGCACATTTTCATTACCAGTAAAAATGGAATTTGTATATGACACCAGAATGATGCAAAATTAAAGGAATGAAAGACAAAATGTAAGAGAGCAAGAACTCTTCTGCATTAGACATGCAATAGATTTCTTTTTGAAGTGTCTAAAAGGAAAAGTAACCTTTTGTAAAGGTCTATTTTAGTAACACCTGACAAAATATCATTATGAAATAGGTATGAAAAGATGGGCTGCAGAATGTAGAATTTCTAAATCTATGCAGTAATATAGACCATAGACTTTTATACCTGATAACAGTGACAGATGTAATAGCAGTTATAAGGAACATAATAGTTCAAGACTGCTACCTTAAAAGAAAAAAATGCTAAATGACCCAAACTAAACATTTGATACCCCATTATCTAATGGTATCTTTGAACATCATGAGATTCTGAAGATAATGGAATGGTCTCAAAATATAAAGACTATGAGTATTCAGCAACAAGAATAATAGTTTTCTTGCAGATCCGTGTCCTTTCTTTGTTTCTATGGGGAGTTAACTCCCAGGGGTGAAAATACAGAGGCAGAGAGGAAATTAGTGTTAACATACTTGCCTAGCTTTGGAGCTATGTGGCTAGAGTACTAAAACTCTTTGAAGGTAGAATTTGGATTCAGTAATTAAATTAAAATGAAAACTATTCTGGGAGAAGGAACAAAATCTAGTTTATACCCCTTCTGAGTTTAATATTCTAAACTCTAAATCTCCTGTTATTACTATTAGTTGGTCATAATCCACACTTTTCTGGTATCTTCAAAGACTGAAACAGTGCTGGCTACTCTTCTGAACAAAGGTCATTGGGACACGTTCACATGTTCAGTACATTACAAGCAGGACATAGCTACATTTTATATGTTTTCATCCCAATTTAGATAAAAATAGGAGAGACTGAATATGACCCTTAAGTACTATCCTATAATTGCCAACAGATCATTAAGTTGCTTAAAATTCTTGAACTACAGGTTTCCTTAAACAATATCTTTTCTGTCCTTCTTTGATCTTTCAGCCTAGTCCAGAGTATGGACCAAAATAGACTGAAGAACTTTGGGAGAAAATGAGGACATTTCAGGAAATCATGTACTACGGTATCATAATCCACATGCACTTTTATGATAAAACAGTGTAGTGTGTTGACCCTGGGTAGATGCCAGGCAACTCCCAAAACCATTCCATCTCTTCCCTCCACACTGGACAGGGGAGAAAAAAGATAATGAAGGGTTCATGAGTTGAGATAAGGACACAGAGCAATCACTCACCACATATGTTCACAGCAAAGCAAACTGGAATTAGAGATATTAATTGAAGTTATTGCTAACAAAATCAGAGCAGAATAATGAAAAGTAAAACAAGACCTTAATAATACTTTCCCCCCACCCCTCCCGCTTCCCCAGGTCTACCTCCTACCCCAGTGGCACAGGAACACAGGGAATGGCGATAATGGTCAGTTCATCAGTTTGTTTCTGCTGCCACTATGGAAGAGGAGTCCTTCCCCTGCTCCAGCATGGGGAGCTTCCCATGGAAGATAGCTCTACACAAACTTCTCTAATTTGAGTTCATCCAACGGGCAGCAGTTCTCTACAAGCTGCTGCAGTGAGGGATACTCTTCCGTGGCGTGCAGTTCTTCAGGAACAGGCTGTTCAAGCATGAGCTCCCCACAGGGTCACAAGTTCTTCCAGGAAACCTGCTTCAGCATAGACTACTTCCTCCACTGGTCTGCAGATCCCTGCCAGGATCCTGCTCCAGCATGTGTGTCCTACAAGTTCAGAGGCTCCTCTCAGGTATCACCTGCTCCAGTGTGGGGTTCCTCCCCAGGCTGCAGGTGGATCTCTGCACCCCTGTGTCCCTCCATGGGCTGCAGGTGGATCTCTGCACCCCTGTGTCCCTCCATGGGCTGCAGGTGG
>NC_031770.1:86493595-86592034 GCF_001522545.3 Parus major
GCACCTGGAGCACCTCCTGCCCCTCCTTCTGCACTGCAGAGCTGTTCCTCCTGTGTATTCTCACTCTGCTCTTCTCCAGCTGCAGTTGAAAGTGTGCAATATCTCTTTTTTCTTCCTAAATCTTCTATCTCGTTGGTCTTACCGCCATTTTTGATTGGTCCAGGATTGGCCAGTGGCACATCCAGAGCTGGCATTGGCATTGGCTCTGCTGGACATTGAGAAAGCCACCCTTCCATCCCACCCCCTACCAAAACCAGTCCAGGCAAACCCAATAAAACCACATATGTGTAGGTGTTGAAAAATATGCATCTGCATGATTTTTACGTGTGCTGTGCAGAAATTAAAAAAATGTGAAAAAATTTCAAATTATAAATGCTATTGTTTATTATTTTTATTTATTTATTGTTTATTTTGTTGTTTGAATGGCTTCCTTTGTAAAATAAATTTTCTTTAGAATAATTTTCTAATTTGTAAATATCATTTTAGGGACCACTACCTTAAAAGAGAATATAAATATCTGAGAGTGTCAGGTAAGGATACTGAGGGGAAAAAACACTAAAAGAGAAAAAACTTTGTTTTTAAGGCAAATTAAGCTATTACTAATTCAAAGCTATTGAAAATTTCCAATGCATTTAACATAATTTTTTTTTCATCATTTTCATTATGACTCCAAGCAAAAGCTTCATAATATTATTTCTTTTTCTTTTTTTTTCTCTAATCACTCATCTCCATGCAATATAAACTGCTAGATGTATTCAAGGGACAGAAAAGGCTAGTCTATAAATTAAATAGTCCTGGATCTGTAATCTGTTGTCTTTTACTGTAATGTATAAAAGTCTCAAACATATGATTAAGGACATTTGGTTTTCAAGCATACTCTTTGAAAAGTAAAGATTTAATGAAGTGTTTCGTTGAATGCATAAGAACAGAAAAGAGTTGAGTAATGATTGCATGTTTTCTTCATAAAACAAAAATTCTCAGGCCTATATTTTGGAATATCTACTTTTATAATAAACTGTTAAATGATGATCAGAAAAATATTTATGGTTAAACCTTATGACTAGAACTTAGCTGTTCTTGTTTAGTTTCTTGTTTTCCCTTGTTTGTTAAGATGTCCTATCTGAACTTTATTACCATTAGTTTTGAAAACAGAGTGAGGGAACATGAGAAGTATGCCTTCAAGCTCTTTATTTTGTGCACCCATGTACAATGAAATGCACTAAATAAATATCAATTTTTTAACAGGAATAAAAATAGGAAAAAACTGACCTTTGTTACAGGGTTGTGGTTCTGATCAGTTCATTTGACTTATTCCAGTTTCCCATTACTAATTAGATGTTGCCCTTCGTTGTACATTTTCTGTTTTGTAATGAGGTTTTAATATTCAGCTGTATTTGGTGTAAAAAGAGAAATCTGTTTGATTTCCTAGGCTGCCATGGAAAATACACCTGAACCTTAAGAACAAGTTCTGAAGTTATCGTCAGCAATGAAGCATATGTGAAAGAAAACTTCCATTGGTCAGGTGAAACAATGACTACGAAATCAGCATTTTGCATGGTAGTGTGCTTTCTTCAACTTTGCATTGTCCATGGGCAGGTAATATGTGAGAGGCAAATGACTGCTGAATGGAGAACAGAACCAAAACCTACAGTAATAAAATGGACACCAAGGGGAAATGTCTGCTCAGACTTTTACACTGAATGCTGGAATATGAATAAAAGTATTACTGGAGAGATCTCTGCAGAACATAACCTCAGTGTCCCTCAGATATGCCCCTTACAGCTTCAATTAGGTGATAGTCTCTTCATCTCCTCTGAGCCATCATTTCAATCGTATGGAATGAATTTGATAAATGTCTCCAAGGAAGAATTTATTAACTGCCCTAAGGCTGGTTTTCTTCAAGAGCAGATGATTTTTGTTTGCCAGATAAGAGGACTGCACCAAGTGGACCCAAACCGGCTTGGTGTTGGAACCCATTACTTTGCAGAACTTCACAAGAGAGGCCCGCTGTTGTGCGACATGGGCCTTCGTCTGAACGTAACCGTGAAGCAGCAGTTTTGCCAACAGTCTCTGGATGCACCACTATGCTCTGGGCATGGAAAATGTCTAAGCCATGTTTGGGAAAAAGCATATAATTGCCATTGTTTCTCACAGTATTCAGGAATATTCTGCCAGAAGTTTGATATATGTTCCACCAAACCTTGCCACAACAATGCCTCCTGCACCGAGAAATCAGAACTTTCTGGAGATTCTTATGAATGCTCATGTCCTCCAAAATTTTCAGGTACTTCTTTTCTCCTCTAGGGATAAACATTACATAGATCATACACTTTCCTTAACAGATGATAAAACAATTAGAACACTACAAAGGCTTTTGTATAATTTGATTGCCTTCTGCTGCTACCACACCTGCAGAGTCTCTTTTGCATGGAGTCATTATGTGCAGGGAGACTGTGTAGGCATTTGGAGACAGTTTGTACTTGCTGACATTCATAAATACATTGTAGAGAAAAAGAGAATATGTTGTTTATAATGCTTCTTTCCTACTTAAACATGAGACATAAATAAGTACTTGTTGACTTACAGAAGTAACTGCTGTTTTTCTTTTTTCTTTTTTTTTTTTTGTTCTGTAGTTCTTACAGTTCAGATTCAAAGACAAAATAACATAAATCATTTGGAATAATCTCCCCCCAAAATAACTGGTTAGCCAAACTGGTGAAAAAGAGTAAGTGATTTTGTTGAAATGAGCATTTCATCCAACCTGCAAAGACTTGCCTCCATTTTCAGTTTAAAGACCTTTCAAATTACATAAGTGAAATTTTTTAAATCAAAATTTGGTTTAACTGAAAGGTCAAACCTTAAATAAGGGCAGTCAAAATAAAATACTGAGTATTTTCTTCCATATTTTTCTTTCCCCTAAAGTTGTTTTCAAGAGCAATTTGTTAAACATAGTGTTACTATCAAATTAAACATGTCACAAATGAAAAAAGAAAAATCAAGTAATCAATCCTCATAGGAAATATTGCAATACTTACCCAAAACTCATCAGAGAAACTGAATTTGGGTTTGGATTACCACACCAGAGAGTACAACATAACTAGGTAAATTCATACCTGACAATTACGTTAAATTAATGGAGGAAAAAAAAATGGATTAAGGAAATTATAGAGATGTTGATCCTGCATTCAGATAGGATTTGTGTATGTTTTAGAAAGTACCAGAACTGTTAATTCTTGTCACAAAAAGAAGTAGTTCTTTTTGTACTTGTGGAGCAGAATTCTTGAAATGTTCCTCTGTTGGTCTGAATTTCTATGCTCGCACAAAAGTGATGTTATGCTATGAAGCACAGCTGATGGCTCAGGAATGAGTGAGGTTCATAGAACGCACTTCATAGAAATGAAGCTTATGTTGCATAAAGATTGCTGTAATTTATTTTTAATTGCTTTTCAAAGTGCATAATAATTTGGTTACTAATGTATTTGCCAATAGAAAATTATGCAGGTATGAATAAGTCAATGTTGTGAGAAAAATATTTTTATAATTATGAACAGTGTAATAAGATAGTGGAAAACATTGATGGTGTGCAGTATGTTTTATATTTCCTTTATCCTTACTGGAGGCTGTGTAAAATGCTTTTAAAATAATAATACCAAAATCATCTAGGACTAATTGAACTCAAATTAATGAAAAAATTTGCAAGCAATTCTGTTAAAAGCAATCATCATGCTTAATGCTACTAACAATCAATGCTTAAAACATTTTGTTAGCCTATATAGGAAAGTTTTAGGTAATGCCATCATTTTGTACTGACAATACTGGTCTCATAAATAAGCTGGATGTAAACAAGAAGAATTAGGAGACTAAACCACCATATATTATGGGCATGGCTACACAAGAGTAAGGGAGGAAAAAGTGCCTCCCATAACATAAAGTCTATTAGAAATTTAAAAACTTTTTGAAGTGTGAATAATGTCATGGTAATAATTAAAGAGGCAGGCATAATTATATGGTATTTAGACCTGTATGTTGTAATAGCATAAACAACTTATAACTGGAATTGTAATTTCCAGGAAGATACATTCTCACATTTCCACTCCATGTAAGAACATATTTTGTTCTCAATGCTGAAAGAAACTGTAAGCTAGATTCATGTTTAAAAGAAATAAATACTACAGTTCTGGGAGCACTTCTGCATCCCAAGCTATATGTGAATTTGTAACTGTATGTCAGATGAGGTTAAGCACGATAGCTGAGTACAAAAATAGATTAATATCTTTCTAATTTGCAAGTTCAATAAGTTTGGTGCAAACTAATGAACAATGTTAGCACAAACACCTTTCTATCCATTTGCCTATGGATAGAATGTATATTGTATATATATATATATATAAATATATATAAATATATGTTGTAGCTATAAATTTGACGCTTATAAAAAGTTCAACAAATTCCCTAAATATTTACTAAAGTCCAGTGTTTCTATTATTCCTTTGACACAGGTAAAAATTGTACAGAAATTGTTGGACAGTGCCAGCCATCTACATGTTTCAATGGTAACTGCATCAATGTTACTCCAAACACTTTTCTTTGTGAGTGTGACAAGGGATTTACAGGTAGGAATCACCTTTTTTCCCCTCTCTTACAATGATTATTTTATCTGTTATAATAATAGTATAAATTTTTGCTTTATTAAAACAGTTATTTTTGATGATTATTGCAGAGATTGCCATATCCTTAGATTTTTTGAAAACAGGTTTTGTGAAATATAGAAATCAGACTTCCAAACTACTCAGGTACTGGAAGTAAAAGCATATAAATGACAGAAGCTTTTCTAGAAGCTTGTCATAATCAGATGCCATGCACAAGTACCTTTCTTCTACTGGCAGTATAACAGAGGAAGACTCTCAATCACTGACTCGCTGGTTCTCAAATACAGAGTTAACAAGAATCAGAACCCTTCCTGGATGGATGATTTTGAATGTTCATGACATTTGTATTCATAGTTTCAATATCCTCTTATAGATGTACTGGAAATATAGGATGGAAGCCTCCTAAAGAGTCAATAACATAATGATTTAGGGATGCAACTTGATTAAAAAGAAAATTGATTCATATATGATAAAATAATAATATATAGAAAAATAAGAAGTGTTCATGAGAAAAGCTTGAATGTAAAATATATCTAAAGCCATCCTATTGTAAACACTTTTTTGGGGGGTTAGGAGAGTAGTCAAAAACTCATTCTTCACAAAAGAAACTCACAGTATGGATGTGAGAAAAGTAATAATACTCAGAAGAACATTCTTTAAGAGGGAGCTAAGCATAAAGCTAGCTCTTGAATATCCAAAGGTAACATTTTCAAAATTTCTATTTCTTGGAAGCACGACTTATCCTTGTCAATTATAGAATATAAATAAATCATTACATTGAAATGAAGAGTTAAAACAAAAGCATAATAGAGTTAGAGGGATCAAAGACACAATCTTTTTTTTCATACTGAAAGACCAAAGATCCTTGTTTATATTTCAAATAAGTCTGTATAGAAACATATTTTTAAAAAATGGGATAGACATGCTGAATTCTGAATACCTAGTAAATCTGTTTGATATTCTCCTTTTCTTCCCTTTCCTTCACTACAGAAGCATCATGGCCAGCATAATTCTGAGAAAACTGAAAAAAACCCTCTTTTTTTAAAATAAAAAGTCCTTTACTAAAGTTTTCTAGAGCTTATTCTCCACCCAGTCATGGTCCATATATTTTTAGAAAACTTACCTTTGTCCTTTCACACAAATTGTGTAGGCATGTCATTTTTGAAATTTTCTCTACAAAAATCTCTTTTATCCTTGCAATTCTGACATAGTGAGGGAGAGGAGAAATGAGAGAGGAGGAACACCCTTCCAGATGTAAGAAATCCAAACTCATAATGACATGAAAATAATTTAATACTCTGAAATACCAGAGGGCAAGATACTCTGCAACCTACTTTCCAAGCAGCTGGTAAGGATTGAGCAGGAGAAAAGGAGACTATGAGTGTAACTAGCCTTTTTATTCTACACTTAGCTAAAAGAAGATGGAGAATCCTTTTTTGTTTCTATGTATAAGTATCTTGGAAGAAGAAGGATTTTAATGTGTTTTTTTTCTGGTTCCGTAGTATAACATGACTGATTGACTAGCATACAGTATAATTTTACAATTATTTGCTAACCAAACGTGGTAGCTCATGTCTACATGTCTTCCTATGGTCCTATGTAAAGGTGTTTGCTAGCACAAAGGCAATTTTTAGAACAGTTACCTAAAAGAATACTACTATGTGAAATAGATGTTTTTTCCTAGGAAAACAGGCATTTTCCTATTGTTGTTCCATTGCAGCTGTATTGTATTCTGAGCCAAGGTGAGTTGTGTAATTATGAATCTTGTAAGTTGAATAGTATTTTAATTGTGTGAAATTGACAGAAAATTCAAAGCATTCTTCTGTCTTGATATTGAACTTACAGAAAACAAAGCATAAAAACAAGATTGTGCACATTGTGTTTAAGATTTTGTAAACTTTGTCTAACCTTTTTTCTAAAATGAGGCAAGACCCTGATAGTAACTAGTTCATGTGATCTGAATGAAAATATTAAATATACTTGTTGCTCTTTATTTATAGTATGTAAATAAGTTTAAAATAAAAATGCTCTGAAAGCATTTATTCAAAATAAGTAAAGTTTCCTGGGTCCAAGTTGTTATGTTCACAAGGATAGAATGGATCCATTAGACACGCAATATAAATTCTCATTTGAATTATGTATTTTTCTTTTTTATTAATTGTTTAGGTCATTCACTGAGCTCTGAAAACTCTCTTTGCTCTCCTGTGAAGGAAGATTTTTAACGTAACAGCAAGCAGCTGACATTAGGTTTGCCAGTACTTTTATGATGGAATACTCCATACCAGAATTTGCACTCATAGACTTATTAAGATGCCTTTAGAGCAAGGGAATGTGAGTAAAACAAAGATGAGTGTGTACAGAGAGGAAGGAGGGCAAAATAAGCTGGTAGTGTGTAAGCAGTTTCTGCTCAGTACTCTGAGACCTGCACTGAATCACTGTAGTCTATCCATTCTTTTTATCGAATCTTTTCTTAACTCACTTTCCACATAATCTCTCTCTCCATCTACGTGCTCTAAGGTCCCAATGCCAGAACTGGAGAGAAAAAATGTGCCTGAACTTGGTGTTTGCAATTTGAGTTAGACCACTGGTAATAATGGTCCTTCTCTCAGTCACAGGACTAGGATTTGACTGTTTATACATATGTTTTATGTGTTCTGGGTGCGTGCTGGTAAAAGCAGTGCCTTATTTGTGGGTAGTCTATGCAGCTGGTTGCATTAGTGTCCTCTGCATGTGTGCATCTCTGGCATGCATGCCCATCTTGGCTGAGCCTGCAAACAGGAAAGCAGCAGCTGCACTCATTGGGTGGAAGGGACTCCCAGGTTTTTGGGTTCACTGGGCTGGGCTTCAGCAGCTGGGAAGGAGGTTCTCCAGGCCCAGGGTCCACCAGAGCAAGTGTCTTTTATACATCTCTTAACAAAATGATGTTTCAGAAATTTTGATGGGTGTTATTGTCCTGTTCTGAAGATGCATAGAAAATTACTGTGACTAATTCAACCTACAGGAAATAACAATCTTAGCTACCTCTGTAATAGTACTGCTCAGTATGCTTAACCCAGATAACTTTTAGTGGACCAAGAGAAGTAGTTTTCCACTTGAATATGTTTTTTTGAGTCTGTGTGGCATTTTGGTCCTTAGGTGGGAAGATGGGACTGAGTAAAAAAACAACCCTTTGTAGAGCACTTGAGATTATTTTAGTTTTTTTCACACATTCCTGTAAGGGAGATTTGAATTTCCTGCCTTCCCCAATGGTCCAATTGACTGCTTTGCAGACTAGAAAATGTTCCCTCCTCACCTGAGGGACAGAAGATAATATGAGAACAAAGTGGTTTTGCTTGGAGCCACTATGCCAGAGCTTTCATCATCCAGGTGCTTTAGTTTAAAATGGTCTGTTTGCTTAATTGGTGAATTACACACAGGCTCTTTTGAAAAAAAGATCATAATTGCAAAGATACTTTTATATATATATAAAAGAAGAGAAGTATTTATTGTTTGCACAATTACTGTTTTAACAACCTAATAGTTCAATTTGTCTAGTACTAACACTCATTGCTCAAATTAATACCCAAAGGGTTCTTAATAGAACCCCTACAATACCATGCAAAAGGCTTTTCTACAATCTAGTTTTTACTTTGGTATGATGCTCAGCTTTCCAGTGCAGCTCTTGGTCAAATGCATCCCTCTTCCCCAAGAAGAGGGAATAACAATCGGAGCAAGTCATCAGCCCTTTGTGGTATCCATTGAGAGGAGTGTTACATTCAGACTGGAGGCTTCTCACCCATCAGTCAAGGGATTATCTTAGTCTACTTGTACATGTTTCCATATAATTGTCTATTTCTTTAACCAGTGGGAGCCTGGCAGTGGTCTCCAGTCGCCTGCCACAAAGGGCTGTGATTTGTCAGACTGCAACTGAGGTGGGGAAGGGCTGACCCCCTCCCAAGATGGGCCATCCACAAAGATGAAGCTGAAACAGGGGAGACAGCCATCACTGGGCACAAGCACAGGGTTTAATACAAACTAGAAAAGTTCTCTGATCTTGCACTCGGATCAGTACAAAGGTCAGTCTGAAGAGATATACCTGCTACTGATTCTGTTTTTTAGTGTTTCTCGAAGGGACAGGGAAGATGGCTGCAAGGATGTGAGAACAGGGACGGAGTATGTTTTAATAAAATCATTTGTCAAGTACCACAGTTTCCTCAGAGAAAGCTGTATATTTATGGGGATTATGATTCTCAGTTGTAAAAAATATTCTGTTTAAAATATTCTGGAAATATTCTTTTATCACTTATAAATAGAATGAAGAAAGTATGGTCATCTTTTTGATATTGAAATGGCAGTGGTTCTTTCCGTGTTAAGAAAGAAAATATGTATTTTATTGGCAGATTTAATGAAGTTATGGTAATATTGTTATTCATGTCATTTAATGTACATTTCATACGCATTTAATAAAATCCTAGAATCATAGAACAGTCAAGATTGGAAAAAATCTCGAAGATCATTGAGTTCAACCTTTGACCGAACACTGCTTCGTCAGCTATCTAGTTGTGGCACTATGTGCTCATCCAGTCATTACTTGAATGTCCTTAAGTTATTTTGTGAGAATATAAAACAAGACTTTTCATACATCATTTGATGCTAAAGGAGTTTAAACAATTGTCACTACAGTGCTAGATAATTCTACTAGTAGTATTTACTCTTCCAGATATGATGCAGCTCAATTTATCTTAGCTAGTGACAAAAATATACATGAAAGGATCTTGTCAAATCTACAGTAATGACATGAATTAGATTGTCTGACTTTAGATTTACGTTTTCTCAAATGTATTCTCCTGGCATGATTTTCTTACACACTTCAGTAGTCTATATTTCAAACCTTTCTTTTAGTTTTGATAACCTTTCTAGATTTCACAATATTTTTTCCCTTTTATTAATAGCTTTACATTGAATAATAAGTAATTGTCATATTTATTGAGTATATAAACTCAACAGTGTAATGAGTGAATATCACATAACACTTCAAAACTGATGAGTATACTACTCTGGGAAAACACCATGTATGTATGATTCTTTCAGTTTACTTTTCTGCATGTGAATAAGTTTCTGAAATATTCTCTTTCAGGGAAGGAATTTTTTAACTGCAAGATTATTAATATTATACTTTGCAATGAAATTATAACTGAATAATTTTTGGGGATTATTTCTATTAAATTAAATCTGTTTTTTCATAAGTTATTGTGCTATTTTATTATGGAGGAGCAATGTAATTCTTGCCAAATCTTAACTACAATAAATCATTAGAATAATCACACTATATATATTAAAAGAATGAATTTGTTATGAAGTTACAGTACCTCCACTATATTAAATCATACAGTTGTTCTATTCTAACCTGAGAAAGAAGGGAAGGGAAGGGGAAGGGGAAGGAAGAGAAAGAGGAAGAGGAAGAGGAAGAGGAAGAGGAAGAGGAGGAGGAAGAGGAAGAGGAAGAGGAAGAGGAAGAGGAAGAGGAAGAGGAAGAGGAAAAGTGAAAGGGAAAGGGAAAGGGAAAGGGAAAGGAAAAGGAAAAGGAAAAGGGAAAGGAAAAGGAAAAGGAAAAGGAAAAGGAAAAGGAAAAGGAAAAGGAAAAGGAAAAGGAAAAGGAAGTGATAGGGTAGAAGGAAGATGGGTAGTGAGAGAGAAAGGTTGGGAAGACTAGGCAATGTCGCAGAGGCCTCATTATGGCATCCAACGTAATTGCAAGCTAATGGTACCAATCTGTTCATCAGATCATTATATTGTTCATTTTGTCATCCTGTAACAAGACTTGTATACAAGATTTGTATAATGAGGTACCTTTTGCATTCCTTGATATAGCTGGGAAGAGGTCCTGTTCCTAAAAAAAACCACAGTTCCAGTCAGACAAGTGGCTGAAGGGTCACAGAATTACGGTCAATTGTTGATGACTACAGTATCGTAGTTTCATTAATTATGACTTTGCACAGTTATATATCTGATCAGTTGATTTTGTATCTTAATATTTCATTTGCAAATTACTCCTTAGTAAGTGCATTCAAATATGCAAAAGGTCTATATTTTTTATGAAAGAGATAAAATAGATTTACTATGACTAATAAGATCAGGCCCATTTAATGTTTTTTACTTGAAGTATTCTAAAAATCTCATGGTGGTTTTTTTGTGTCTTCTTTTACATTATGATAATTCAGGCATCTTTTTATTCTCCAATTTAGAAAATAAATCATCTGTACTTAAAGAATTATTTCATTTGACATTGATGATGTGCTTTGGACGAAAGCACACATTTAAATTATATTTTTCCATAAATTATTTTAAATAGTTTTATTCATGTGCATTAAAAGAGATGCTTGTTGATAAAGGTCTTACAATATAAAATATTACTGTGAGTCCTCAAAAGCATGTAGTAGAAGAATGTGGTTAATATCTTAATATGCTTTATGACTACACAATTAACAGTTATACAAATGGTCTTCTGGAAAATCATCTGAACCTTCTTGAAGAAACCTTACGTTATGACGTTATGTTTATGTACTAAATTTGGACTTCGGAAAATAAATTTAAAATAAATTTAGGACTTGTGAAGTGCTAAAATACAGAGCAGTATGTAAAAAGAGCACAAAACTGATGGATATTTCAGATGTAGGCATAATTCATTACCTTTTTATTACTGTTCTTAATATGATCAGAATCAGATTCCATGTATGATAGAAAACAGGGAATCAACATCTGTAAACACTTTTAAGTAAGAAGAGTGTGGATAACGGTGCTGTAGGTGATGCAGCTACAGTTTTTAATACAGATGAATACAAAAACATAAAGCTGTCCAAAGGAAGATGAGAGAGGATGGTTGAGAGCCTTGAGGGGAAGCCACATGAGGAGGGGTTGAGGTCACTCAGCCTGTTCAGCCTGGAGAAGAGGAGACTGAGGGAAGAACTCATTGCAGTCTACAATTTCCTCATGAGGAGAAGAGGAGGGACAGATATATCTTTTCTCTCATGCCCAGTGACAGGTCTTGAGGAAGTGGCCTGAGCCTGAGTCAGGGGAGGTTTAGGTTGGATATCAGGAAAAGATCCTCCACCCAGAGGCTGGGCACTGGAACAGGCTTCCCAGAGATGTGGTCACAACACCAAGCCTGAAGGAGTTCAAGGAATGTTTGTACCTCACTCTCAGGTACATGGTGTGATTCTTGGGCTGTCCTTTGCTGTGCCAGGAAGTGAACTCAGTGATCCAGATAGGTCCAACTCAGCATATTCTATGTTTATATGATTCTAAGAATCTCATTTAACTGGGAGAAAACAGAGTCTTTACAAAGAGTTTTCATATGTGCAAAAGAAGAGGATGTTGTTTGATACCATTATTATATAAGAGAATGTTAAATTTAAAAAAAAGAAAAACAAGAGGATATCTAAAAGCAATCTAGACTCCTTTCCCTTTTTTTTCTGGAGACCTAGCCATATTTATTATCATATAGAGTGCCCAGTTTGAGCTGCAGTTCCAGCCAGCTCCAACCCACCCATTACAGGTCATGGCTAAGCCCACAGCAGAGGTAGGAGCACCTTTTGTGGAATGTACTTGAGAAAGGGCAAAATGCTGCACATGTATAGAGGAATAAAGTAAAAAAAAAAGAAGTGAGAAACAGCTCAATGTATGTCAAGACCAGTAAAGGAAAGGAGAAGAGGTGCTGCAGGCACCAGAGCAGATATTCCCTTGCAGCTGGTGGTGAGGGCTCTTGTGGAGCATGTATTTCCTGGCAGGGTCTGTAGCCTTCTGGAATGGAGTGAAGTGAGGCCTAAGAAAGGGAGGAGGAAAGGTGTACTCAGAATGCACTGAGTACAGGTGTATTTATATATTTGGTATATCAAGAAAAGACAATGACAGATGGAAAATGCCCTAGATGATTTTATTTCTTTTAAAGAAAGTAAAATTAGCTACATGATATTGAGTCTACTTATTCAAATGTTATATCTGGTTTAAACAGGCATTACAAATTGGTAAAATGATCAATGAGTCAGAAAATCTTCAGACCAAATACTAAATAAAATTTTCTTTAATAGAACAATGCTTAGATATGTAGTAACAGGTTGTGGGATACCAGTGATCAGCCTGCATATGCAGTTCTGAAGTATGACATCTGAAGAATCAATTCTTTTCCATGTATGCACTGTAAAGACACTTCCAGACATGCTGTAAGTTATGCACAGCTTCATAAGCTTGTTTCACAAATTTATATCACTAATTTGCCAATTGTGTGCATCACACTGCAGTCTGATATGTTTCTGTATTTTCAAAGCTTCTGCTTCGAACTGTCCAGAACCCCTTCCAATGTCTTCTGATCATTCACTTTTACATATCTGTCTAGTCTGCAGTAGCTTGCAATGAAAAACACTGGTGTCTTAAAGCTTATATATCACTTATATACACTTTAAAGCATGCATATCACTTCCTCAACTGATTATAATTAGCACCTGAGTCACTATTGGGGGTTTAGTTATGTTTCTAACAGTGTTTTATTTCAGATTTTAGCAAAATCATAGTATGAAGTCAGTGGAGACATTCATTTTGATCTTGCTCGGTCTGCCCTAGAATTGTCTGTCTCTCCACTGTGAACAAACTTTTCCCCTTTCCCGGAGCAGTTAGAGGGGAGGGGCATTTCTCATTTGGAGTTTCCCTTCCTGATTTGCCCTAAACTAGGACAAAATCGCAGTAAACAAGATAGTAACTTGTATGTTTCAGCTAAATGCCAAAAATATGATGATTAAATTCTGTGAGTTTCATTTCATTAACATATAAAAGGGATTAGTCAAAAGGTGTAAATAAATGGGAAATATGGAATGAGAAAATGTTTGGACATAGATTCTAGCTAATTGTTAATTTTAGTTTATTTTTTCAAGATCTGCTAGGTGCTTCATGAAAGGGGCTATCATCAATAGTATTTATGAATGAAGAAGCCAGTTCTGTAAAAGATTCTTTTGGGAAAGAATACTCCTTCTCTTACAACTTTTAAACACACTAGTGTAATAATGTTTATTTAATAAAAAACATATACATGAAATATGACAAGCAGTAGGAAGCAGCTAGAGCATTTCCATATGGCCAGAAGTGTACATGTATTTTCTTTTCTTAATAGACCTTCACAGATACATTATCCAGACTGTTTCATGTAACTCTAATCAATGTAGAACTCAAAGCATTTAAAGCCAAGATTTAATAATAACTTTTTGTATAATTTAAGAAAATAGGATGAGACAACAAAAAAGGACATGGGGGAGGAGTGGTAAAAAAAGAAAAAAACAGGATAAAGAAATTTTTTCCTATAAAGCTGAGTTGAATGTTTGTAATACTTCACAGCAGTTGATATCAACTAATAAACTGAATAGAAATGTGGATTTTGAGAAAGACATTTTAAATGTCATGATTACTATTCAAAGAGAAAAAAAAAATGCAAACAAAAGATGAGAAAATAATGAAAAATAAGAGGAATGGGAGTGATTGAAATAAAACCAGAAACACTCTTTACAAAAAGGCAAAAGTGAGTGTTTTTAATATGGTTTATGACTGGGGATCTAGGGTAGTCAATGAGGCTGATGAATGAAAGGTTGCTGAAATATGACATTATTTGTTAACCAAAAACCAAAGCAAATACCAAGAACAAAAGGGCTCTGCCTCAGCACAATGCTGGGCCTGAAATGGGAGACATGCCAAAGGCTCCATTAAGTCCATAAAATATACCACTATTCATTTTTATGGAAGTGATTGGGTAGTGGGGTGATGGATGAATAGACAGATAGGTAGATAATACAACAGAGATTTCTCATGGTTTTACTGTCATTATTCATATTTAGCAATCACAGTTGTATTGGTGAAGACAAAGCATACATTGCAATATATTGGGTTAATATTGATGAAAAAATAGAGATGTAATATTTCTTTTTGGTTCTGCCTGTGCTGCCATTTCACTTACAGAGTTATAAATTATACTTACTAAGAGCAAAAATATAAAACCCACAAGGTGATAAGAAAGCTTAGAGAGCGTACTGAATTCTCACAAACTCTGACAAAGCAAATATTTTTAAAAATAGTCATTCTAGAAAAAAGACAAATTCTGCAGGAAATAATGAAAGTGACATAGCCAATAAAGTTATTGCCACTTTGAGCAGAAGACTGTTTAAAATTCTCAGCATTAAGCAAGTGACAAATTTCTAAAAGAAAAAAATTGAGATCAAATCCCTAGTTTATGAACAAAAATGAAAAGTTACTGTTACTATTTCACAGTGGGTTGACAATAATAGCTTATGAAATTCATACAGAGAAGGAAAAAACAGAATAAGGTAGAATACTGTGAAATTGAAAAAAATAGAAAATATCACCCTTAGATTAATTCTAGCTGCAACTTCAGTCATTGTTTTACTAAGGACTGTGCAAGCAAAAAATATATCTTCTCCAAAGATTTTATGACTGAAATAATGTCAGCTGAATTCCAGGAAACTATATCTGAACCTCCTAAGTTGCTCATCAGGACACTGTAGGAGACAAGAATAGAGCTCAGATATTTTGACATGAATTCCTGCTTATTCACTGGACAGCTGTAGCCTCACTGGAATCTTGTGTGCATAAATGAGTTGCATGATAAGTATCACATTGATGTATCCTATTATAATATGTAGGACATAACAACAGAAAATAATCAAACTCAGATTTCATGAAAAATGCAGTTGGTTCATAGGACCTACAACAGCAAAAATATTATGCACAACAATAGAAATCATAATACCTGACTGCTTATGTTTTTATAAAAATGTGTATTACAATAATAAACTATTATATATCCACAGATTTTACTGCAGATTTGCATAGGAAAACGTATAAGCTTCACCTTGCTTATTATTACAGACTTCTGCTGAAAACTCTATAGCAATCAAATAACATACTCATCTATGAATGATCAAAATATTGTGATTTATAGATCTGTATCAGACACCAACATGAAACTGTGATTACATTTGAAAATATAACCCTACTGATGAAGCCTGGTTGTTAGGAAAGTGCAAATATGCCTGAGAGATAATCAACAGTGACAACAACAATCGTTGCAACTTGAGCAAATAAGTTAAAACTGAAGTAATGGAATTTCCTAACTATTCCAGCTAGGATAGTCCTTCAGTGAAAAGGAGAATTAGAAAAGTTTTACTGGAAGACTTGGGTGACCTGGAAGACTAAAGAAATAAATGTGTTAAATTTTATACTTGCAATGAGTTAAAAAAATTAAAAAAAAAAAGATTCTCTTAAAAACATAAACAGTTTTTTGCCTGCCTTTAACCTTCAAATCCTGTTAGCCAAACCTTGTTTATGAGTATGAAGTCAACCAGAACATCTGCCCTCATTGCCTCTCTTTGGGTGTTGTCATTAATGCTCCTTAAGGACCTCTTGGATTGCTTATGCCCTTGTTATGCTGTTCCTTGAGCAGATATCAGTGTGGCTGAAATTCCCTATGAGGTCAGTCCTGAGAACACAAGACTGCTTCTCTCTGTCCAGAGAAGGCACCACCCACTTGTTCTTCCTGATCAGCCAGTCTATAGTACCCACACACTTGTTGCCTACACCACTCTGCTCTTTCACCCTCACACATAAGCTCTCAGTCAGTTTGTCATCCATACCCAGGTGGAGTTCCACATGTTTCTGCTTTTTACTCACATAGAGAGCAACTTCTCATCCTTGTCTACCCTGCTGATCATAGAGAGCCTGTATTCCTCCACTGAATCATTCATTAAACAAACCATCTAACCAAGCCCCTGTGATACCAACAAGATTATAGTCCTACAACAGCACAAGATCTCCATGTTATTATTCTTCATGTGCAGAGGTACCTGAAATAAAACACCTGTGCCCTGATTTCCAAAAATAGTCTCTTTTTTTTTTCCATAATAGTGTTTTATAGACACTTCCTTGCTTTCATGCAGATGCTGGAGGTGGTCTTGCTTAAGCCATGTTTATTGGTTTTGTGCTCCCTTTCATTCACTTCACTTCACACTCTAGTCAACCTTGTCTGTCACTCCTTTACAGGCTGCTGGTAACTCTCTCCTCTGTTGGTTTCTAGTTTAAAGTCCAAATCAGTAGTCATTCTGGAAAAATAATACTTTTTTTTATGCCTATTCAAGGGGATCCCATGTCTTCTAAAATGTAGATTTTTTTTATTGTTATAAAAGTGAATATACAACGTAGTACTTTCAAGAGGTTATGGAGCTCTGTAGTCCAAAGAGTCTTTTAGTTTGTGTAGTCCTGTAGCAAATTTAACTTATCAATAGAAGGCTGTTCCATGTCTGCATAAGTAGCAACTAAACAACCAGAAAAGAACTACTCATTCTGGTTTATTTAATTTAGGATTGCCAATGCAAATTTTTGCCACAAAACAGCATGACATTTTCAGTCACAGAATCATAGAATATTCTGAGTGAAAGCTACCTTCAGGACCATCAAGTCCAGCTCTTGGCTCTGCAGAGGACACCCCAAGGATCACACCATATATGTGTGAGCATTGTCAAAGTGCTTCTTGAACTCTGTCAGGCTGGTGCTGTGACCAAGTTCCCTGAGGAGCCTGCTCCAGTGCCCAACCATTGTCTGGGTAAAAAAAACTTTTCTTGATGTCCAGCCTACACCTCCCCTGACACAACTTCACATCATTTCCTGCGTCACTGGCCACAAGAATGAGGAGATCAGTGCCTATCACAATGAAGTCTCCTCTCACTCTCCTTTTCTCCAGGTTGAACTATATATATATATATATACTGGATATACTGGATATATACTGTATCTAGTGCAATGTTCTCCTGCTAATACCATACATATTTTCAATTCAGCTCACTCAGCAGCAGTCTCATATGAATCCTCAAGGCATACTAATTGGAAAAAGGAGGCAGCAGTTTTAATGGCAGTTAAAATGATTGGAGAGAACAAAATTCTGAAAAAGACTAAATTATAGAAAAAAGAATATTGTAATAGAGTGCTATAGAGGAAACCAAGAATTTTCTATGAACTTGTTGATGCTTTGGAATAAATTAAGAATAATTTAAGATTTTAATAAGCTCTAATAAAGAACTGCTAATAAATAAATAAATTAATATCCCTGGTTAAAATATAGTTAAAATATAAAATATAGTTAAAATATAAAGTAAAGAAATTAATAATAACAGAAGGTTAACATGGTAATATACTTGCTAAGGTAACCATAAGAAGTAAAAGGCAATGGTGTCACTGCTGACTTGTCCACAGCAATAAAATAAAAAAATTAGCATTTCCTGGCAGGTGAAACTCTGTATCATATTCATAATTTGCAATGAAGTAAATTATAACTTTAAAGGCCTTTACAACAAACTACCTATCATCTGTGTGAGAGGAAACAGAGTGTGAGCAGCAGACGATGACAAGGTACTTATTTTCTTAATGTAAGCATGTGTTAGTTCACTTGGCTTCATCCCCACAAATGAATATTGTGCTGGTTGTCTTCACATAATAGGTCAGACTTAAAAAACAACTTTAAACCACATCATCAACATCCAGGTGGAAATGGTAGTAGTTATATTTGTTTAGCTAAATTGCAGCCTGTAGGTTACTAGGCTTTTCCAGACGAATATTAAAAAATATATATTGCTAAAATAAAAACGGGAGTAGTCTGCAAACACTTTGTGTCACAAAATTTGGGCAGTTCTGTCTACACATCACCACCACAAGTCCTATAAATCTGCGAGTCTTACTAATTCTTTCTCACCGCCCCCTCACTCCAAAGCTCTGCAGTGCCAGATTTCCATCAGAATAGCCTAAATCTCAAACTGTTTCCTGTGTTTCCAGGTATGTTTTCACAGAGCCATTACTAATTCAATATGGGAACATTCAGTTTGATTGCTTCCTCATGAAAAATTAATCTCATTTTTTGAAGGGATCATAATTTGTAGCCAGTGTAAATTATCAGTTTGCTATTTTGTAGCCAATTAGTAAGATATATACCATAAAAATATTTGGCACTTTTCACTGCAGTCTCTTTTTTACATCAATTTTTGTTTGAAGGCCTTAGCAATATCAACAGAGGTTGTCTGACACAACATATTACTCTTAGCCTTTAGCTTTACACATTGTGGTGGTACTGTTGCCATTACACTTCAGATTTATCTCAAGCATGTCCATGTAATGCTTCATCAGCTTTCTTTTCACTCATGTATGTATATATTACCTGGTCAATGAAAATCAGTTGCAGCAGTCTATTACCTGGCATAGAGACACCTGGACAAGTGTATTTGTTCTTAAAAAGCATCCAGCTGTATTGCTTTTCTCAGTAGCCAAAATTATATTTTGTCAATCTATATCAGCAAATAATTAATACAGACTTATATGGAAATCACTGACATGCTTATTCTGATGACTGCAAGTTTCTTAACTTCTGCACATTACGTAAAACTGGTTTTGAAAAAAATGAATAGGACACGCTTGCATTCAAAATAATGAATGTCAGTTTTTAATGTCCCAAAACAGAACTAGAGTTCATCTCTTTGTTATCTATGTATATTTTAAAAGTTATACCATCAGCCTAGCTAAATTCTTACACTATTTTTAAGTTATTCAGTAGCAATGCACAGAATTAACTGGCTTTTCAGCATCTTCTGGCTCCTCAATATTGTGAAGATGGATGAGGACCTTAATTTCTTCAATGTTGATGTGAAGCCTTAATGACTTGTTTTGATCAAAAGAGTTGATGATAAATGGCATATATCCTGTTTTGTACATAATGATTGGCAAAGGACAGTCTATAGGCCAGAAATTATATAAATTTTGATTTAGCACAAAGGGTCTGTCTTAAAAATGCTGACAAATTCAGATCCCTTTCTGCCAACTAAGTACAATGTACAGGTTGTACAATCAAATAAGTTATTGCATTGTAACTTTTTGTCACCGAAAGACCTAATGTCTACTTTAAACAAGGATGTATCTCACCCATTAAGGATTAAAAAATATATTTAAAAACTTGTCTGTATAATGATTTTTTTTTTTTTCTGAAGCCTCCCAGGAATCTGATAGCTGATATTGTATTGATGCACATTATTTTGAAATTTTCTGTGTTGTACAAATCATACCAGCTTTGATCAGGGTCATGGTTTAACCCCAGTAAGCAGGAAAGCCCTACCCAGCCTTGTTCACTCCCCACCAGCGTGATGGGGGAGAGAGTCAAAAGGGCAAAAGAGAAAAAACTCAAGCTGAGATAAAAGCAGTTTAATAGATAAAGATAAACCCATCTACACATGATCAGGAAATTAAGGAATTCACTCACCACTTCCCATGGGAAGGTAGCTATTCACACATCACCAGGAAAGCAGGTCTCCATCTCAAGTAATTGCTGCTTGAGAAGAAAAACACCATCAGTCCATATATCCTCCTTTTCTTCCTTCTTTTCCCAGATTTTCATTGCTGAGTGTGGTACCATATGGTGTGGAATATCATTTTGGTCTGTTGTGGTTAGCTGTGATGGCCATGTTCCTCCCCACCCCCTTTTGCACCCCCAGCCTGCACATTCTTAGTGTGGGGCAGGGAGCAGAAAAGGCCTTGATGGTGCATGTAAGCATTGGTCAGCAATAACTAGAACATGCCTGATTTTTCAGTTTTCCTCAAAAATCCAAAACATGGCACCATAACAACTACTGTGAATAAAATTGACTTGGGGCAAAACCAGTAAAATCAGAAACTGAACAGATTAGCTAGAAATTTATTAGGATCTGCACTGTCAAGCATAATTCTCCTAATAATACTTTTATCACTGGGTGAATTAGTATGGTCATTATCGTGTCTGAGGAGTCATTTTTCTATTTGAAGAGATGAACATTATCTTTCAAGTGAAAAAGTGTTCTTTATATGAACTTTGTCAAAAGCACAGTCTTTCTGAGTCAGTAATGTCTCCTATATTTCTGTATTTTGGTAGGAATGCTGCAAGTTTCTGTTGAATGACTCTATTGCAGCTGTTAAGTAGTTCTCAGCATATCACAAAGGTGGTACTGCTGCTATCTGTTCCTTGATGGCTAGCTTAAGTTTCATTTAGCGTTTTGTCAGAAATGATAAATGAATGATTTTATGGTACTGAATTGTTCACCTTGCACCAGGATTCAGGATTTCTTTACCATCAGTTGACAGAATTTGATCATCTCCATTGAATTGTTGTGCAATAGCACCATCATAGGGACATATATAACTTGAAGCCACTGCAAAGATGTTTGATGTGATACTATTTTGCATTGTTTTTACATTTATACTTTCCTTCATTAGCATTTAAAAACATTTTAGCATTTATGGTAAGCAGCTTGTTTATTTGACAGTTTTTACATTTTATTCTAGCTTTGTTCTACACTTATCCAAGAATGTTCTGTTAAAATTATTTTTAAAAGAACTCAAACACAAGAAATGTAATATTAAGTTAACACCAGTATTATCTACTTCATCCCTCTTTTCTACTGCTGGATACCTATAATATTCCCTATATGAAAAAAATATTTTCTTTTATTAGGCTACAACAAGTTAACAAGTATGTGATTATCATATTAGATATGATAGTCATTGTCCCTCACTTTTTTTGGTAGCATTTCCTAGCATGAAGTATTTACCAGTAGGTGCTAGTCTGCTAGGACCTCAAGAAGAAAGGCACTCAGGCTCTGTAAATCCTTACGCTAAATCATAAATTAAAATTATATCTATAATGCATAGCAAAATAATAATAATAATAAAGAAAGATAAAATAATATACATAATCCTTATCTGTATAGATTCTGGTAACCTGTGGAATAGGTTTCTTTAATTTGGTTATTCATGCTCTTACAGGATTTTCTTGGAGGGAAAAATCTTGAAATCTTTCTTGTATTTGGAAGCTGTCATCACATTACTTCACGACTGTTTTCTTTCTTTAAATTGAATTCAAGTTTATTCAAATTTTCTTTGTGAAACCTACTCATTTAAGTATTGATGTTTCTTTTTCTTTTTTTAAACAAGTTTCTATAAAGATTCCTTTCCATTTTATATTGTTTTTTCAACTGAACAGGTAATCTAAGATAGAATTAGAATGTGTTTTCTTAAACTATTTACGAAAAGCAATGTCAAATGCTATATTACAATAAATGTGATATGAATGTCATTAACATGCTTGTTGTTTTCCATAAACACAGACTAGTTTGACAAGATTTCTAGCTTACAACTTGTGTTGTCTACTTTTGCTATTTTATGGTATCTTTATTGTCTTCCAGGTATTTGCAAATAGCTTGATTACTTGACATTTTCCATTTGATCTTTTAAAAGAATGACTTTCATTAATTTCTTCTTCTCTGCTCTTCTGACAAATCGAATCTGAACCCTTTAATGTGTTACGACTGGTATTTAAATCATAATTGTCAGGCATCCTGTGACATGTAGCAATCCATAGGTTGATATCTGCACTCAATGTTACATAGGTAATTCTGATACCTCTCAATGATATAACTAGAAAACTGCTATGCCTAGACTATGTATGAAGATATATTTTTCCTGCTCAGCTGATTAAAGTACTACAATAATGATGACCAGTATTCTGAAACTCAGTAGTATACTGTTTTTATTTTTTATTCTAGAGCTATTCTTATCTAGGTGCTTTCTTTAAGTAAGAACTCAAGGATTTGTCATTTCATGACATCAACTTTGTCACTCAAGAAAGACATTGTTTTCTGACCTTCTTTGGTCTTTCCTCATAGTGAGTATATTACATTTAATAGCAGTAAAATAACCAGCTGCCTCTCTGGAACACTGGTAGCTGGCTTACCAGTTCCTCAGGTACAAAATGGATTTGTCAGTAATCACATATTGTTTGTTTTCTTTCTCCAGTTTGGCAACCCAAAGTCTTCCAGTTAAGGTGGCCAAGCACTTCTAAACTCCACCTACAGCATTGGAATGTCACTTTTTCTACTTTTCTGCCCAGCTTTACTTAATATAGTCAAGAATAAAAGAGTGTAGAAAATATATGGAAATTATATGATCATAGTAAGAGCAAATTTCATATTCCTGTTTTGATTTTCCCATCTATGGCTTCTACTTCTCTTTTCAGGTGGTAGGTGCTAGATGGTGGAAACATTCAAGGCCAGGTTGGACAGGACTCTGGGCAACCCGATCTTGTTGAGGGTGTCCCAGCTCTTTGCAGGGGTGGCTTGGCTAGAGGATCTTTCAATGTCCCTTCCAACCCAAACCAGTCTATGAATCAATGACCTCAAATTAGAATCTATGCCTAAAGGGAAAAAAAATAGAGGAGAATGCATTTCCTGAGTTACAGAATTTTTATTTTTTTTTTTTTATTTATAAGGAAAGTATTTCCATTTAAACATATGTTTTTTGGAATGACAAAAAATTACTGATTCACATTTTGATTGTTAAGCTCTAAATGCATGAAACTAATTTCTAAATAGTGTTTAGTCAGTTATTGCATAGATGAGTATTCTTATCTAATTGTAGACTGCACATTTCACTGGATTGCATCCTATTTTCTGTAGTATTTTGAAACCCATCCACAGGAAAAGCTGTCCCAAACAAATTTCAATAATTTGTAATTACAGACTCTCATTTGTGTCAGACTCATTTTCCAGTGTGACCAACATAATTTTGTGGATTTAATTCAGAGATCATTTAAAAAAAAATGAAAACCTCAAGTCAAATAGCATTCTGTAAATTAATACACATTTTGAAATGCAAGAAGTATGTCTTGAATGTACTGAATTGCAGCTCCAAGATAACCATGGCTTTATTAAACAAGAGGAACAAAAGGCTCAGGCATTTCTTTAGTTTTATGAATAAAAACCAAAATAGTCAAACCTCATCTACTCACTGTGTACTCATGTTTTCAATTTAGATGCTTTATTTTGTGATTCGTTATTTGGCTCAAATTAAACTGGATTTAACTATACAAATTTATTAATAATTTCCCTTTTAAAACAATTGAGTTCCTCACTGTCAAATCTATCAATAATATTAAATCACTATAACTGTGTTTCTAAATAAAAATATTTCTGAATACATATGCTTTAACAACCAGGCAAAATTTCATGACCTAAGATACATGCATTGTGCAGCAAGTTTTTGTGAAACGAATTTGATCTCCGCAAGTGGGCATAGCTTTGCTTTATTACAATTAATTGTGATTTCCCATAACTTGCTTTTCATGGGGTGAATTCCTTCTGGATGATATGCATGACTTTCCATCATCATTTATAGCTTGTCAAACTTTTGGGGGAGTTTAGAGAGGCTCAAGAAAGATAAAAGATACTTCTTTTCTCTTCACTGAGCTTGGATATGTAGCATGTGTATATGTAGTATGTCAAAAAAATAAATAATCTGTTGTCCTTGGTGTATGTTATATTAATTAGAAGTGAATAAATATAATTTAACTCCATCATCTCAGTTAAATCATTGAAGATAGGCAGCAAACACATCAACTTGTGTAGGTTTGATCATAATATGTCAACTGTATGTTAGACAATTACAGAATATCAAAATCGTTATAGAGTGTAGATGCCGTGATGATTAGGTGGTATTTGTTCAGAGGGTATTTTATCACAGTTTGGACAGAGGCCACTTATTTTCCAATGTCCTACCACCAATCTTTCATGAGCTCTAGAGTGCAGTGCCTGCTTCTTCTCCATACTCATAGTCTTCCCTGCTTAAATTTGTCACTGCCATGACTTGCATGTAAAAGATCTGATCACTGAACCCTTAGGTTTTCCAAGACTGCATGTTGATGTAGAACATAGGCATGCACTCTTCACTTGATTTGTCCAAAAGAAATCTATTTCACTGCAGGAATAAAGAGCTTAATAAGTGTTCAGTACAAAAAGCTGCAGTTTCACAGTTTCTTACTGTTATTATTGCCCTTTAAAGCCAGCAGGCAGTCTTTACTCAATTAATTTCATAGAATATCACTTAGTAGGCACCATTTTATCAACACTTGACAACTAAAGCATGTTTTGCTTATATCAGTGGGTTTTTTGTTGCTCTTGTTTT
Source organism: Parus major (assembly GCF_001522545.3). NCBI lineage: Eukaryota > Metazoa > Chordata > Aves > Passeriformes > Paridae > Parus > Parus major. The sequence continues at coordinate 86,518,297 of NC_031770.1, forward strand.
ATAAAAAGAAAACATAACCAGAACTGTTCCTGAGACCATTTTTATTCAAAACACAGAAAGCCTTTATACACTGTGTTAAACTATTGTACAATACAGAAACTTCTGTGGGTGCCTATTAGCACAAGAAATCATACATGGAGTTCATACCACAGTTCATTCCTGTAGAGAAATGCTGTGCTGTATGAAGAATATATATTTTTTTTCATTATGGAGATCTTTTCAAACACAGTGAAGTTAGAAATGTAAAGAAAATTTCATACAATTCCTCTTGAGATCAATTAATTCTAAATGTTTTCCTTTTCTTCACTGGATATACTTGCAAAAGGCAAATTTGTAATAGTTTTAAGACAGTGCATTGAGTAGACTGAAGAACTCTGTAGTCTGAAGAAAAAGAAATTATGTACATGGTTTATTGATTTAAATTATATTGTACACTTGCAATTCTGTTTAATACAGATTAAGTTTCTTTTTGTAATTATGTTAGTGGGGAAAAATTACTAAATAAAAATTTTTCCTATATTTGAACTGTTTTTATTGGTTTTATGAATGCACTCTAGAGAATAATTTCTTTGGTTTGCTGCTGGCATCAGTTATTTTTCTGTTATTTAAGCACTTAGTGCTTACTAGACAACTTGTGGTAGTTTGAATGTAAAGCTGGAGTGAACATGAGCAGTAATTTGAATTTCCTCTTGGCACTAAGTATGGCTACAAGAGCATATCAATCTATAGTCAAGAGAGCTGCATTTCTTCTTCATCTCATTTTATTACTATGACTTATTTCTTCCCCCTGGCTTTTCAGCTTTCTCCCAAGCTAATGGGTTCTCAACTCTGAGATACCTGATAACTTGTCTTGTCATTAATCACTCTGAAGTTAACAGATAGTGAACCTTTCAGCACTTTCTTTTCTTTAACTTTGTCCACATAGTAATGAATCAAGGTCATGAAAATATAGAATTGTGCCTTTTGAAAGCAAAGACACTTATCTTTTTATATCAAGCAGTCTGTTATTAAAAAAAAATATCTTTTTACATCCTTTCAAAAGAACAGAAGACTGGTTGAAGTTTATGTGTTCAAAAAGCTAATTGCATATACAACTAGACAGGCCAGAATTCTTGCAAATATATGTAAATGTAAGGAATTACATTTATTTTTTCTAGAAATGTGTGGTGCTAAGAAGTATTATTAAAGACTGTAATACATTTGAGTCTTTTACCATGCCATTTCAATTTAGAATTGAATGTTTTGTCCATTAATATGTGGACAAATTATTGGTCTATATAATAATGATTATACATTTTATTTCTGTACAGTAGTTTATGTCAGGAGCTCCAAATCAAGAATTTTAAATAGTTTGCAAATGGCTTTTAACCCATGGTTCATTTGGAATCCATCCTGGACACTGATGGTCTTGCCTGCAAAACAGACAAAGTTCAGTTCAGGGCAGATAATTATTTACTTTATGTTTCAAAATAATTCTACCAGTTCTGAAAAAGCCATTAATACAGAACCTCTTTTATCACCCTTCAGGGAGAAAGAGACCCTGGCAATTTTGATACATTTCCAAGAGTTAAGTTTTTTTTTTTAATTTTGCTTCACAATGATTTATAAACATAATAGGACAATGTTCTGATTGTGTAAATCCCTTGAAAGCCTTCCAGAAGATTGATCATGATCACAAAAAAACAACTAACTTTGAACTTAGAGCCCAAAACCCACAACCTATTACGTGTCAAACTAACATTTGAAATGTTTCAGTATGTTACCTACCTAGTTTAAAAAATCAGTTTACTCAATGTTCATAAGTATAAACCCAAAATCACAATTATATACCTGCAAATGCATAAATAGATTTCACCATTTACATATTTGGTTGTGGGATTGCATCATTAACTACAGAACTTCTACAGCTTTGCTAAAGAGACTCCTAAAATGCACACCTCTCTGCCCACACAAACGCACACACACCTCTCTTCTGGACATAAGAGATTTAGAGAGATAAAGAGAATATTACTTTTAAAAATATCTGTCATGTGTTTATTTATATAAATAATATTAATTGAAAATATATCTCATGTTTAGAGAGATGCAAGCTTAGCAGTAGCTTCCTAATTTTTGTAGCACTCAAAGTATTCAAATATTCAATTTGTTTAATGCTACTATGCAACACAGCAGTCACAGGTCAGACTGAAGAGAGAGTAGACTATAAATGAGTCAGAGTTACCAGCACCAGTAGCATCATTTTAAAATAACAAAATGAGTACTGTGTAAAAGCAGCACCCAATCACCAGAGCACTTCAAAAATGTGGGTAACATAAATAATTACTCTTGTCTTTCAATCTCAATTATTATGCCCTTTAAAAAAAAAAAAATACTAATTTTTTTTTTTCCAGAGTCAAAAACTGATCAGACATGGGGTAGAAGCCTTAACACGGCAGTGTAGCAAAGAGGAGAAAAAAGGCAATGTACAGCAGTTTATGAAAAAGACTACTGGAGAGAAGTAAGCATCAAATAGACATGAGTCAGTAGTGTTGGAAAGAACTTCCTAGGAACTAGGATGACTGAACAGTTAGCCAAGAAACCAAGCCCAGAAACGGCATCCAAGTGGAAAGGATGGGAAGAGCTGGAAGGGTAAAAGTGAAAAATCTCATGAGATGAGATAAAGACAGTCCAATAGGAAAAGAAAATAGCCATACATGCAGGAAAAGCAAAACAAGTAATTCACTCACTAGTGGCCATCAAGGGATAGATGTTCTGCTGTTCTGAGGCAAAGAGGGCTCCATCATGTTACATTTATTTGAGACAACAAATGGAGTAACTCAAAATGTCCCCCCATTTGTACCTTCTTCTTGTAGCTCTTCTTGCTGAATACATTGTCATGCTCTGGGATATCCCAACTTCTCACACACCTACAGCCTCTTCACTGGTGGGATACTGTGTGAATTATAGAGTCGTAGAATCATAGAATGGTTTGGGTTGGAGGAGACTTTAAAGATCATCTAGTTCCAACCCTCCTGCCATGGGCAGGGACAACTCCCACTAGACCAGGTTGTTCAAAGCCCCATCCAAACTTGCCTTGAACACTTCCAGGAATGGGGTAGCCACAATTTCTCTACCTGGCCTGAAAAGGCCTTGACACTGTGAGCACTGATTAATAATAATTATAACCCTGATAAGATATCAGCACTGTTTCCAGCACAAGTCCTTAACACAGACTCATACACACCACTATGAAGGAAAAAATCTCTATCCTAGAAAAATGAGAACAAAAATAAACAGAATATATTTATAATTGAGTAAAAAGCAAGGACATGATGACAGAAGACAAAATTTTAAAATATGTCAGAATGAAGGAAAAGGATTAAATCACCCAGCTTTTTGGCTTATTGGATCATGTGGGCTTTGAGGATGGTTGAAACTTTACAAGAGTCTTCATCTTTTAAACTGCATAAAATGACGACTGAACATCCATAGCAGAATGAATAAAATCATGAAGATACAGATTTGGACAGCAAGGCAATAGGTTTGCATAATTTGAAGTGCTTTCTAAAGAGGATACCATAAATCCTTCAGCATATATAACCAGATTGCCTTTTTGTCTTGCCAGTTAGATGGTAAATACACTACTGATTAGCTGGCTGGCAGCTTCTTGCACCTGTGAGAGACTGTAAAGCTTGTGTAGTGCAATGAATATGGATTTTTGCCATTAACAGTAGAAGGCTTAAGGCTGTGTTCTGACCCAGCAGTGCAGGGTTTCACACTCACCTTGGTCTGATCTGGGTTTCATGACTGCTGCCTCCCCTCCTCCAGCTTCATCTCTGGAGATGGCCCCTGAGGAGAAGGGCAGACTTTCATCCTTCAGTCTTTGCCAGGCAAACAATAGCTCTTCATGCCTGAGGGACAAGGCTTCAACTGGAAGTCCAAGAAAAGTAAGTGGTCTGTGATTAGAAAAATATATTTAAAATAAAAATAAAAATAATAATGGAAAATAAAAATAAACCAAACCAAACAAACAGCAGCAGCAACAACAACAACAAAATATACACACAAATAAACTCTAGACATGAGACACAGGAGGAAGAAATGCCTTCTATAAATATCACAGTTGTAATCCAGACATCTACAACAGTTCTCTATGAGTTCCCTATGCCATTTTGTTTCTGCCTTTAGTTCTTCATTGTATATCCTTATTACTTTTATCATTTGACATCCCAGTTCATCCTCAGCCTAAACATCAGCAAAAAGATAACATTAGTAATTAAATAACAGGTGAGAAAATAAGGAGAATTTGAAACTTTCTTGCTTTTTGGGTCCATCTTCAAGAGCAGTGTCTTTGGATATGTAGCTCTAGTCATGTGTCATGACATACAGTGGTACTATCATGTAATATGTAAATAACTCAGAAATTCATTTAGCTTTTACAGTTCAGAGTTAATTTCCAAAAATTCATACAATGAAAAATAACATAGCAGATTGACCAGAGCTGGTCTGACTGATAATACTGCATGTTGAGTAAGGCTGAATTCACTAATTCAGATTGCATTTGGGCTTTTTTCAGTCTGAGTCATAGAATCAGAATGGTTTGTGTTGGAAGGGACTTTAAAGATCATCTACTTCCAAACCCCCTCTCATGGGCAGGGGCACAATCCGCTAGATCAGGTTGCTCAAAGTCCCATCCTGGCTTAGGACATTTCCAGGGATGGAGGATCATGATTACTCTGGGCAACCCATACCAGTTCCTCACCATCCTCACAGTAAGGTATTTCATGCTAACCTCAACTACTACTCTGAAATATGAGTAGTTTTAAAATCATATAGACAGCTATAAGCAAAGTACTTGGGAAGAAATGTCCATTCCCTAGTGCTACAAGAATTTTTGTTTTGTTTTCTTTATTATCAAATATTTAATTCTGATATTTTTTAAAGGTTTTTGTGACCCTTCAAGTCAAGGAGAGGGTACCTAGTACATTTTTTTAGCAGACCAGCCAAAACCCCTTTGTTCTACCTAAGTTGTGGTGAGTGTATTTGTACTTGAATAATATTGTATACTAGAATATAGTATCTGTTTTCACTATGAAGTGGGAAAAATAGTGTTAGCAACAGTGACACAAAATACCAGAGCTTTGAATTAGACCTGCCTGCACTTTTACTCTAATATAGAAGGGCTTTGAATTGCTAAAGCCATGTTTTATAAAGTGATAATGAGAACAATGAACTTTTAAAGAGACACATCATAACAAAGAAAAATTAAAATAAAAGACCTTTGTTGTGTCTTTTCCTCCAATATTGCTGTCAGCTCCCCAATACTTTTGTTAATTTAGTTCCCTGATTTGAAACCATTTCTACACTTCGTGGGAACATGGGAAAAAGGTCCTTCTGCCCTTTGCCATGGTAAATGTACCTGTTTCCTTTGTTTCTTACAAATCCTTTGCATTATGCTCACCCTTTTTACCCTGTTACTCAAAGTTCTGCCTGGATTCCTGCAACCTTAGTTGTACTCAGGAGTGGTTTTGCCCCTTTCTTCCAGCAGCTGTCTTCTAATCTATTTTGCAGTGGACAGTAATAGTTAAGACAGATGACATTCCTTTATGTTGCTCACTCACATACATTTAAAAATAATTTAAAATATACTAACTTATACTGACACTTTATATCTAGTAACAAAATGATCTAACAAGTACTTAACCTTTTCACTTGGAACTCTCTTCACCTGTGATACAAACTTCCTTTAAAAATTAAAGTGAAATTCCTTGTATAATGACATGTCACAAGTTTGTGCTTTGGGAAATATTTCTAGACATAAAGTCACTGGAGTGATAACACCACTATTGGGTATACTAATCTTTCTCTCCAGGGTAGTGATTAATTACCATTGATGGACAAAGGATATTAGAATTCATTGTACAGGTTTCTTTACTCTTCAGGATTGGTATAGAAAGATGAACGTATTTAAAATATTTAAATAAAGGCTTTAATACAAGATATTAAGTAATATAAATAAAAAACAAATTAAGTTATTTAATGTGATGCTTGCAGTTCCACATCACATCTGAATTTATCATTACCATTTACAAATTACTGCTTTCAAGCCTTCAGTATTTCTTGCAGTTTTATATTTGAAACATAACCTTTCAGAATCCTGGTTCAAAATCTAATCCTATGGCAGGGCCCATTAGCACCTATCTCTGCATAAAAGGTAAATGTACTAATTTTGGCAGGGGTGGAGTTCATTTTCTTCATAGTGGCTGGTATGCAGCTGTGTTTTGGATTTGTGCTGGAAACAGTGCTAATTACACAGAGAGTTTTTTGTTCCTGCTGAGCAGTGCTTGCAGAGCATCAAGGCCTTTTCTACTTCTTACACCACCCTACCAGCAGGGAGACTGGGAAGGAAACAATGGGATATCCTATACTGAAGCACATTTTCCAGGCAGATTACAGTCTTCATTTCACATGGTTTAGAAGATTAGGATAGATAAAGCCCTGATTAACCTGGCCTGACCTCATAGTTATCTTGCTTCAAGCAGGAGGTTGGACCAAAGATTTACTAGCGCCCCTGCCCTTACACTCTGGGACATCTGTGGTGAAATTATCTTAAACTAAGTGACAATAACAATATTATAAGGCATTTTTAGTTTCTAGGTAGAAATAGACCCAAAAGTAAAATGCATGGTAAATCTGTATCATTAAGAGCAATCTACAGTTACAAAATTTGAGTTTTTTACAATGGTTTTTCACAATGTCTTCATCTTCCATGGAAACTATTAGTTCAGAGGAAAAGAGGTATGTTTGGACTCTGGAAAAAAGGACAATATCCTCATTGTTATCTGTGAAAGGAACAAGAATCTTTACATTATATATTTCAGAGCTGCTGTATAAGTTCTCTAAACACTAGACTACAAAACCATATTCACTCATGCCACAATCTTTCTTGCTCAGTAAACACGTAAATAGGTAACTTATACTTTTTGGAATACATTTCTAAAAGCAAGCACAGCAAACATTTGCAGCCATAGTTTAATAGTACTGTACACTGAATATATAGTGGTCCCATGAATTCAGTGAGGGCCTTACTGAGAAAATACAGCCTGTTCATTAAGTGAACAGCAGTTCTGGAACCTAGTGTCGCTCTGCTGCAGGACCTGCAATGCCACCACAGAGCACTCAAAGCAAGTCAAACTTTGTCATCATATCTAAGATCACTTTCCCAGGACCACACCTCACTTGGCTTGTCTTCACACTCTAAATAGTATCTCAACTTCAAATTTGTCTTCCATACTTCAGAATGCCTTCAGATCTGTACCTACCCAGTGGCAACATCCAAGGAAGTTGGTGACTGCATGAGTAATGTTTGAGTTGAAGTACAAGGCTGTACTCTGGTAACATAATGTACCCTTTCCTGACTGTTATCATAGTTCCAGTCTTCTGTTCTTTGACATAAATGAGCACAAAGAAAGCAAATAGCTCTAACATCCACATGCAAGAAGGTAAGCAAAGAGATTTCTAAAAATATTTCATAAAAATTTTTGAAGGAAGAAAATCTCCATGGCAGGCAATCAATTCAAAATTGTGTGAGTACAGTGGTCATTATAATATTTTTCATAATTAATTAAAATACAAATACCATAGGACTTATAGACTATAATAGCATCTTATGATTTATTTCAAGGTCTGGAAATTGATGGTTTGACACAATGCATTTCCAAAGTAGCTGAATGTTTATTGACATCATACCATGTGTCAACGGAATACAATATCTATAGTCTACCTAGTTCATGAATGAAATTCAAACACTAGAAAAACATCAAAAATTGCATGCAGTTCTTTTTTCTCTTTGAAAAGCTGATGGCTATATATGCAATTCAAATTTCGTAAGACTCACTTACTTGTTTTATGGAATTAGTAATAAAGCAGAATTTTACAAACAATATCACTATCTCCAGGAGAGATAAAGCTCAGTGTATAGAATCAATATTTCTGCAGTCATTTAAGTAAAATAATGTCTGTCTTCATTTAAAGGGAATTCCAAGCTGTGTATCCATGATTTACAGCCCACTAAGTAGACAAAAGCCTAATTTATCTTACAAAGAGATATGACCACCAGTGAATTATGACAAAAAGTCTCTGCTTCCAAAGATTTTCAAACCTTAGAGAAAACTTTAATTCCTTTTTATTTTTTAAATAGATTTAAAATCCTTCATTATAAATAAAAATAAAACTTATTTTCTGAACAGTTCAAACTTAATATCAATAAAAGCGAATTTAGATAATTCAAATCTAGGGCACTTTTAAAAATTAATCAAAAATTACAGATAAAAGCACCATATATGAAAATGGAAGGTTGTATAATCATTGCCCATTCCAATTTATTAGTTAGTATATGTGTGAATGAAATCCCTAAATAGATAGGTAGAAATACCTCATATTTGAAGTAACTTTTCTTCCAAGATATGAGACCTTTTTCCAAACAAACACTTCTAAGTATGTCTTACTGCTTTGGCAGTAAAAGCAACAGACTCAAAAAATCTAGTTTTGTCAATTAGTCTTTGGAGACTTCTGGAATTGGAATGTTTCTGTTGGAAAATTTTATTATCTGATTAGCTTGAATCCATTTTTTTTAGCAAAATTTGAGGTATCCTTCATTGACTGACTTCATGTTATGAAACATAAGATGTCTAGAGTTTGGTATCTAACACAAAATACTTGTTTAGTTTGCCTCATTTAATTAGAAGAAAAGTAAGCATCCCATGAACAATCAGTCCTGGATATGTTTTTGGAGGGAATGAACCATCTTCTAAAGTTGTCCAGTTTACTTGGTTCTAACAGGGGTTAGAGAGAACATCTAGCTTTTAATTCACTGAGTCAGGTCATATGAGCTTGCTTTTTACATATTACTGAGCATAAATCTCAAAAAGAGAGAAACCATTATTTTCTGTAGAATTTTCACGTAATGCTGAAGGTGTCTTCTCATTAACTCAGCAAATGTATTCTATATTAAATTAATCATTTTTTTCCCTTTTCATGTGTTTTATCAGTTTTGGGTTTGCAATATTGCTGCCATTACTACACATCATTATGTGTCATTATTATTGAAAAACAGGATTCAGGAGAAAATGCTGTAAATATAAGGCCAAACAATTATGGTATAATTGAAATTTTAAGATTTAGCTATGAAGAAAATTATTATTATTTCAATAATAATAATTTGCAAACTCCTTATGTGTACAGGCTTCTTAATTTCCAACCCTATTCCAGATCCTGTGCTCATCCTTACCCTGCTCCTTTTACTGACATTGGCAGCAGGGGTGTGTTATTGTGGGTATTCCCATGAGCATGTGTAGTCCTTCACCAAGAGGAATATGACATTTGCGCTGATGGTTTTACCTTTCTTGCTCTAGGATCTACTCAGGATCATATTTATATGTTTGCTAACATCCTTATATACCTTTCTTTTTTTCACTGGACTGTTGTTCCAAATTACACCTGAATTTACAATCCATGGTAGGGTTTATGGATGGTAGATACTCTTCTTTTCATTGCCCCTAAGATCAGTTTTGTCTGCCTCCAGTTCTGCATTTCTTTGACTGTTCACTGGTGAGTTTTTTACAGCTGTGGGGTCTCCAGAACATAGAGTGTGCCTTGCCTCCAAATACTCCATACCTGTACTGCCATATACTGCATGCTGTGTCTGCAATTCTCAAGGCCTCTTTCACCATAGCAGGCCTCCATTCCTTTAAATGACATCACAACGTTAGAGCCATAAACCCATGTTGATGTTACCAGCTTTTGAGAATGACTAATCTTTTCATGAGAGACTCTCAGACTCTACTCTTCTTTCACCATTGGTGCTTTGGCAAGTATTCTAGTTCTGAGTACATTGTGCCTCTACAGTGCTTACAGAATGGGCAGGTGCTTGCAGTACTCAGCCCAATATGCAGGGATTTGAACACATCCAGTTTGTCCCATTAAATAATGCTGATGGATGTCAGGAAATGGAAATACACCCAAATAGAAATATACCCAAGGTCATTGGAGGCTTAGAGTTCTGAGATATTTTGAATGTTCAAAGGTTGGTTTTCTTGCCAATGGTATAATACTATTGGTATTGGTTCTCAGTCTGATAATGTTACAAGCAGAACAATAACCAGACCTCTTCCTTTTTGTCACAATTCTAATAGAATGTACAGATGTATGAATCAGTTAATTCTAATGGATACTTATTTTGGTTTTCTGATTTTCTTCCATAAATATATAAATACATAAATAAATACTCCTTGGGATTTTTTTTCATCTCAAGAATAAACATTTACAATAAATTAATGCATAACCTGGAATATAAATCTGGATTATGAGATTTTATGATCTGGTCACTTGACAACACACCAAACATTTTATCCATTTGACCAGCCTGCATTTTAGACATTAACCCAAATGAACCCTCTTGAGACCTTTTGACAATCAATTTGCTTAAAATTTTGTAGCTAGGATAAAAAATCAGCATCAAAATGCTCAAGATGAAACACCAACAAACTATTTTCCTCACCAACAACAAATAGGTTATACACTCTTTTTATTTAAACAGCTATCCTCAACATTTTTTTCTCTCCCTCCTAGGATACAGAAGGTATCAAAACAGGTCTATTGGTAACTATTCAGCATATCCTACTGCTTCTGTGTTACTGTGAAGTGCTTCTCTAATCCTGAGATTCAAGCCTTCTTTTTCTCTCACTTTCACCTGATCTGTCCTGCTTCTCTTCAATGCACTCAATCCCTGTGCTGTCTCAGACTTCCCCTTATTTAGCGCACATCCCTGGACTCTGAGCTTGCCCAAGGGCACACCTTCCCAGAATGTATTCCTAGCATTTACATTTCTTTTCAACCCTTACCTCGGTTATTGAATTTCAAGTGGCTATATATCCTGAAGATGCATTTCCCAGGTCTTTGGTAGTTGTCTCAAGCCTACAGTCATGTTTCTGAATATTGTTAGGAAATTTAGTAGGAATTCATCTCAGCCAAAGTCCTCTTTAACTCTAACAGAACTATCTTGTCATTTAGACTTGTGATTTCTGAGGATGAAACAAAAGTAAATTTATATATCTTGAATAGACTTCTTTGTCAAAGACTTGAAAAATCAATTATCTTTTGGTAAAATTATTCCCTATGTCAATTTCTTTCTTCTTGAGTAATTGTATACCTGCTCCCACACTCCTACAGCTTAGGAAAAGAAGATATATAATCTTTAACAGTAATTAGCTGTGAAACTATGGAGACAAATGAATCACAGCCGTCAGTTATTCACATCCATCAAACTGATTTTGAAAAGAATTCTGTTAAAACATTTTGTTCATACAAATTAGTGAATTCCAAAGGTTCAATCTGTTTGAGGAAATGAAAGGGTTTAACCAACTGTATATTCCCATCTGTATATTTGAAAGTAGTGAAAGTTTTTCAATATTTTTAAGTTCAATATTTGCAGCTGTGTATAATATGCAATTGCTGTGAGCATTTGCCCATAGCTGTATATTGTTTATTTAGAGGTGATGTACAAAGTTGTAAGTGTCTTCGCACATGTTTATACAAGATTTTTTTGTCTTCTCACAAAGTTTTGATTGCAGACAACAGAAAAGACCAAGTCACAAACTATAAAATTTGTTATGGAGGAAAGTGTTTGAGTATTCTCATGAAACCACATGATTTTTCAGTCCATACATATCTTTCACCATCACTCAGCTGGCTGTGGTAACACTGACAAGAGAGGAGAAAGTTAATCACCTGTCATCTTCTCTAAAAAGTATTTTGGCAGAGAAATAGTACCAACTTTCTGGTGGCTGATTTATTTCAGACTCTTCTTCCTGAATTCATATAACTGAACTGAACAGTGTGAATATATAAATTATTGCACCTTTAAATTATCCTACTGTCAGAGGAATTCTTGAAAATATTACTGCCAAAAGGAAGAATAATATCAATTATCATCAACAACAACAACAAAAAGCCTCTGAATAGTTTTTGAATTCTTAAAGGTTTACATTTATTACAGCGTATTCATGATTGCTGAATATTGAAGTGTATAGTAGAGGCATGTTACAGACAATTTTTAAAAGTTTTTAGGGAACTTTAAATTGCAGATCAGTTTCTTTATTTGTCTCAATAGGTATTAGCCTAAAGCTTTTGGTGTCCAAATATCTAAATTCTACTGCTGACTTGAACTCATAAAGAAAAAAAGACAAGGAATTTGATAAACCTACCTAATGTATGGATTGATGCCTTATATCTAGATCCATCCAACATGTTTTACAGGATTTTTTCTGATTTACAGTAGATTATGTGAGGTTCCATTGAGATAAATAATAAATAAACACAATTATGACTGCCCAAAAAAATGGGAAGCATGCATAACTGAATTAAAAACAATGCAACAAATATAACTTATATCACTTTTTCAAGGATAAGTGTGTCAAGAAGGCACTCAGAATAAATTGCTATGCAAAGTAAACCTGTTAGCACAGATTTAACAATATTTTTTTAAAATATATGGTTGACATGTGTTCTACTTTCTAAAATTTTTATCGACCTATTTTAATTTGGAATCACATTTTCATTTTCATTTTAATTAAGAAAATGTTTGTTCCGCTTAGTATATTGACTTGATTTGTTTTCATTAAAGATTTTAATCAGAAGTGTGTTTCCCATTCATACCTTTAGAATCCATGTTGAGAAACCTCATGCACAATCCAAGTCCATGAATCCCAGGTGAGATCTCATCTCTAAGATGTGTAATTCCTCAGAATTCAGAAGTGTTGAGCTTCTCAGAGAAGTATCAGGAACATCCTTTAAATTGGAGTATAGACAAGGTCTTATCACTTGATGAGCAGTTGAGGAATTGAAGTAATACTTTCTGAAGAAATTTGCCTCAGAGAAAACACTGTTTAATCATTACATTTTTGAAACTGCCTTTCCAAAAATGTTTGGAAATAAATCATATCATTTTTACTGTAGTAAACCCATGAAGTATAAGTTAATTCATTGCTAATGGGCACACTCAGATATTCTTCTGTGTGGTAAACAACCTCAGCTGGCTGCAAAGAGAAAGATCATTTTAAATCTAGGCATTTAGTGATTGGGCAGCACTGGTGTTCTTGACAAAATCACAAATGTCAATCTGAACGTTACAGCGATCCTGATGCCACAAGCTGCATTTTGAACACTCCTTTCTGCAACAGACTGAGGGACTAGGAAGCGATTTTAGGTAAGGAATAGTATATGTCTCTTACACATGGGGTGATGCTCTTGCTCCAGGATATAACAGCCCTCCAGAGGCAAGGGCAGCCCATGCACACTGCCTTAGCAGCAGCCAGGGTGGCATTGGCTCAGGATCAGACCAGATCTGTTAGCTTCTGCTATTTTTTGAACACTGTGGTTAGCAAAGATAAGAGGTAAAACTAAAAGTTTATAAGAACTCCTGATGAGTTTTTACAGCAGTACTGTCATTTTGTCTCTAATAGACTCTGATGGAAGCTAATGTTCTTCTCATTCATTTACTTCTAAAATGTCTATTTTCAAGTATGCTGATTGGAGCTTTCCTATAAAGCACATCAGTGAGCTTTGATGCTGCCTATTTGGTCTAAAATTAGGATTATAGCCCTTATAAGCTTTCACAGAGACTTTTACTCCATGAAAGACCTATATTTACAGTGCCTAAAGTAGATTTCATTTTGATTCATACTTTACTGAAACTTCATATGCATGAAAAACAAGGTATCATTTATCAGTTTTGATAAGACATGTATATGAAGGTGCGAATACTGTATTTAAAATAATTTAAAATATTAACGACTTTAGTACAGTAATAGAAATATTTATATACTTCAGGGTCCAGATATATAAGACAAGAACTTGTGATTCAGTGACATGTTAAACAGAAAAAAGAAAATCATTCTACAGAGACTTAAAAACACTTTTCAGTTTTGCATTTAAAAGGAAGGACATATGATGAAGATCATGAAGGTAAAAACAAGTATTGGACTGAACTAAACTAATTTTAATAAATTGTTAAAGGAGCTAAAAAGATAGGGATTATTTAATCATAGAAATTTTTTCACAACTGAATCAACAGAAATCTGATGATCATTGGATTAAAAGAATTGTTTATTAATTAGTAGTTCTGTTGCATAATATATGTTAATGGCACATATATGAAAGATGTTGTGTGGGTTTGTATAATTATAGATAGAAATGAACATATTAAAATATTAACAGTAGTTTAAACAATTAAATTTTCATACTTCTCTTCATACTCAGCCTTCATTCAGTTTACTGCCTAATGTGCATCTTGGTCCTTGATTGAATCAAGTGACAGTCAGTTGCTTCATTTATGCTGAAAATAAATCTCTCTCCCAAATAAATCTCTCCTCCACTAAATACTTCATTTTTTTATCCTAACTGAAATGTTATTGCTCTATTCTGAGACAAGTACAAATAATCAAATATAACATATGCTGTTTCCTGAACCTGCCTTATGCATAACTGTTCTAGAAAATACTGGCTTTTTATTAGAGGAACAACGAAATGAGAGTACTTATATCATATTAAAGTGTAGGATGCTAATATGAATCATAACATATATTGTTTCTTGGGAAGAGAAACGTTTGCATAAATACGAAGTCCAGAAATACTGCAACTGAAAGAGAAACTACTTATTTTAATCTGTAACCTCAGATATTTATGTGTCACGATGTGATATCTTAACAAATTGAGTGATTGTTGTCAGTGGCGTCAGGAATGTCCTTTGTCTTTAAATGGGTTATCATTATAACATAGCAATGAAACCATAGAAAGGAAGACTAGGCAGGATAGAGATAACTGGACAAGGAAGACCTGGGGTTCTTCTGTCATTAGTTTCAGTTTGGTGAAAGATTTTATTGTTTTCATGTGTAAATTCAACTGAGGATGCTGGAAATAGGGTTCAGTTTCTTAAACTAAAATTAATTAGCTTTCATATTAGTCTATCAGATAATCTTTACTCATTTGTTCCTGATTTTTAATCTTCCACAGTTTTTATTTTATTGAAGTAAAGCAAACAAGAATTCATTATTTTGAAAGACAAAGGTGAACTGGTCCTACTGATGATACTTAAAATTTCTTGGAATTTCCTCTTTAATCAGGGTATTCAATCCAGCTGATGCCGTTTTTTTTTTTCCCCACTGAAATTTCTGGAATCAACCATTAGAACATGGTTTCTGCATTTATCTTCCTGAGAATTTGCGTAAGCTTTGAGTAGCTGATCATTCATCAATGACTACTAATGAGACTTTAGTATTTTCAACAAACGTCTCTTTTTGAGAAAGGGGAAAATTACTTCTGTTGAAAATGTTGGCATGAGAAATGCACAGCATCTAGGGCACATATGCCTATACTATGTTCTTATTGATATAAAATTAAAATAGAAGTTTATGTGTCAAATCTGTGCAGTTAAGACAATATGCCTTGCCATATTTTTTAATTTTTTTAATTCAAGTCTCAAGTCTTCAGAAGATGTACAAACATTTCAAATATGCATGTACTAGTTGGACTGACATGCTGATCCCAGCTGCACTGTTCATTGCTTAAATATTTACCTCTTTCTGGGGCTTGCATTTGATATCAGATTATAAAGATTGATTATTACCCTAGTCCTTCTTTACCTTGCTTCTTACCACAACATTCAAGAGTTCAATTAATGTTAACATGGATATGAATTTAAGTATTCATTTAAACATATTGCAAGAGCCACTGATAATGACAAAATATGTAGATTTTAAAAAAATAATTTAGTAATAATTCCTGATTTGCACAACTTTTAGTAGGATTTATATATTTCTTGAGTTAAATTGCATAAAAAGATTTGCAATTTCAGAGGACCCATCATTCACCTCTTCTGACCAAAGCTTGTTATAGTGCATATGTTCTCTTATATAAAGTTGTCTTGCTTTCAATTAAAAAAGTATTTTTCAAAATGCATTGATGTGAAAACATCAGCAACTCCAGAATTTAATGCTTTTATGGTAGTTAGAAAAAGAGATCTCTGGTAAAAAGGTGTGAGTATTTTCTCACATTATCTCGTTCTACATCTCTTCAGTCATTTGCTTTTCTTACATTCTTCTCTCTGAATTAATGATCCCTTTAGTGCTTAATACTTTCCCCATCCAAGAGCTGTAATCAAGTCACTTTTTAATCTTATTTAGCAAATAGATTGAGTGTGGCATCAGGTTTGGGAACGATAGAATAAAAATCTCAAAGCACTAATTCTCCAGAATTCCATTAATTGACTTGATTTGTCAAACTCCTCAGGCATGGATATTCAGGTGAAAAAATATTTCTCTTGTTTTCACATAAAATGATGAATACAGGGAATTATGAAGTAGAGGAATATGAAAGACATAATTATTGTCAATTATTAAGGAAAAATTACAGTTGAAGACTGAATTTTTCCTAAAAGACTTTGGTAGATGTGACTTGTGTTTTAGACTATGAGTCAATATCTTCATTTAAATTAATACCCTTTTACCTGGTTAGGTAATTGGCTACCAATTTCCACTAAATGTGCTGTTTTCTCCCAAATTAATAAAAAATATTTTTTGTTCTCTTTGCAAGGAAATACTGAGGAGAGAAGAGCAATAAGCTAAATATAGAGGTTTTTTGCCATCCTTGAAACTTGCAGTTTTCTTTAATATATTTCTCATGGTGCTATTGACAATATTTCCTTATCTACTCTAAGGCTTTTCTTTATTCCTCTTCTAGATACTTTAATCTTCTCTTAAAAGAATGTTGCGCTACCATTTTTTATTTATTTTTTTTTGGCAGAACAATACCATTTTCCTAGTTTTGCTGCAAATGAGCATAACATTGGCAAAGTCACCTCTTTCATCTGTTTTTTCCCACTGGCTTTCATTGTTCTGTCCTGCTCTTTTCATTTAGTGTTTCCTTGTTCTAATAATCCCATTGAGAGCCATTTTTTCACAAAAGGCTAAGATATACTTGGTAATGGTGGCACAAAAACCCATGGAGGAGTGAATGGATTCAGGGGTAGAAACAATGGCAAGAAAAACTTATTAGTCCATTAAGCTAGTGAGATTTCACTTTCTGGCTCTCCTTTGGGTAGAGCAAATGGGGTGCCTGTTTTGCTCATTTTCCTTCTGATTATTTACGTGGATGGGCCAGGAGAACCCATTCTTGTCAAGTGTGACTAATAATGGAGAAAAAATAAGGTGAGCCTTGATATATAACCTCATCTATGAGAACTGCTGGGGCACAATGTTACACTGGAGTAGAGTGGGACAGCTAGACAGTAAATTGAATAAAAAGAAAGAATTGACCAATCCCCCTCACTTCATGTTGCAAATGTTCTGTTATATATGCACTTACACCAATTAATGACCTTTTTCTGAGGAATGGCTACTTAGCTTTTCCTATTAGCAAGCCCTAACTAACATCTGGAATTTGCAATGCACAGTAATTTTGTTACTATGGTGATGAGGGATAGCAAAAAATCTTTGAACGATCCTTTGAATGTCCTCTGATGCTAAGGACAAGTGAATAATCTGTCATAAAAGATAGATACAATTCATTTTGACTTACTGGCCTAACTATTTCTACTGAACTGAATGAAATAAAGGAAAATGCTTTGACCCTGTCACATCAACTGCTCTGGTATATAATAGAGACAAAGTGTGATATTTCACTTTTCTGGTAAATGTTATTCCACATACTTTCAGTTATTTTAGATAGCTGGTCTATTCATAATTAAATTATTGGAGGTTCACATAATCTTCTATTAAGTGGTTTATAATTATGTTTATCCTGCAGTTTACAATTTGAGTTTAAAGTATTTTGTTTATAATTTTGAAATGATATTTTTTTGTCAAATAAAATTTAATCTTTCATGAATGTTTAATTTTGTAGTCAGTGGATTCAAATGACTAATAAAACGTTGAATCAATACATATTACTATTTCAGAAGAGATTTATTACAAAGGTGTATTATCACTACAGCAAATTGCTAACAAATTATTCTGATGTAATTTGTAAGTATGTATGAGGGAGGTGGTTTGAATCAGACCACCAAAGTAAAAGATACGTAAAAAGCATATTTATACATAATTTTCCAGAAGTAAATGGAAATAAATTCTTAGATTATATAATTCTTCATCTTTGATGTCGCAGAATTAAAAAGAGTTAATTGTCAAAAAAACTTAGGCAGTTCATATATGTTAAGATATGCAGACAAGTCAGTTAAGTCCGGCCTAGGTTTACAAGAATTTAGGAGAACATGGGAAGCTGCTGGACATAGCAGGACAAACTGCTGAGTTCAACAAGTAACAGTGTAAGTGGCTGACAAATATTGCACAGACCGCAATGAGCAAGGACTGTATTTCACAGACAGTGAAGGGAGAATTTTGTGAGACACGGATATTTCAAATAATTAAAGAGGATGACTTGGGAAAATTTTGCCAATTATTTTCTTGCAAGGCCAACAGAGCCTGAGTAACAGTTTCTTTTCTGTACTACTTCTGTGTTAACTTCTCTGTTATCACTCTCCTAGTGGGGAGTGGTAGATCATTAAACTAGACTAGTCAGAAACCAGAATGACACATCCAGATCTGGATGACTCAAGCTCTGAGCCAGCAAGTCAGCAAGAGGTTCAGGATCTGGATATGGAAATCAGACAGACTTAAAATCTATGCTGATTATTGAGGGATCCACTAATGTGGGTTTATCTTTATATTTAAAAAATAGAAATATATTTAGAAAAATGAAGGAGTGTGTATGTTCATTGTTGAACTTCAATACTAACTATCCAGAGATGAGGAAAAGGTTTGAGCCATCATTGCTGCTTGTGCTTGTGTGACTGCTGTTCGTGTTTATCTAAGGGAAAAGACGCTGTTCTTCATGTTGATTCACATGGGCAGCAGCTTTGTAGTGTGTGTATGTGTGTGATTGTGTGTTTGCTTACTGAAAGCACATTCAGGCTCAGTACTGGCTGGATCTATAAACAGGAGTGGAATGAGTCCTCCTGGTCTGGGAATCCACTGCATGCAGTTTCCATTAATAATAACTGCTGTGAGATGTTCAGTGACTGTTCATCATCATCACATGGGACCATGGCTCCAGTCACATCCTTCAGGTTTGTCCCTCCCAGAGATTCCTACCATGTTAATTCACCAAAACAAACAAAGTATACAGGAATATGTTAAGTTCTTTGCTTTTTAAGTGGTGATAGTTCACAGACATCCCAGCCTGTAACTGGAGCTTCACAGAGTAAAAAAATATTAGAGAAACACAATTAATAAAAGTCTCTTAATCCCTCAACAAAATAGAAAAAAATAAAAAGAGAAATAATAGGGAAACCAAACATAGTAAAAAAGTAATGTCACAGAGCATGTCAATCATCTCTCCAACACTGTATTTTATATGTTTATTTCTTTTAGGTCCATTTTGTGAAGAACCTGATGATCCTTGTGCCTCTCAGCCATGCCTGAATGGAGGTATATGCCAGTATAAACAGTCTGGATATGTTTGTGATTGCCCTTCTGGTTTTCTTGGTCAGAACTGTGAAATTAAGATCAATGAATGTTCTTCAAGGCCATGTCAAAACAGAGGTACATGTATCGATTTGCCAAATGTAAGTATAAATGTTAAGAGATCTTTATTTGAACACAGAATCATAGAATTACAACTTTGCATCACAGAATGATTTGGGACGGAAGAAACATTTAAATATGACTTATTTTCAACTTCTCTGCAGTGGGCAGAGACCTCTTACACTAGATCAGGTTGCTGAAAGTTCCATCCAACCTGACCTTGAACACTTCATGGGATGAGGAATTTACAACTTTCCTCCTGTCTCACCAATTTAGCAAAAATGATGATGTGTGGGGTGATGTCAGATGTCTCAAAGAAGTCAAGGTAAATTTTATCAGATGCAACATTACTGAAAGACACCATTAGTTAAACGTAACACCATTAGTTAGACATAGCTTACCCTTTGTGAAGCCATATTGTCTGTTTCTAATCACCTTCCTGTCATCCATATGCTTTGACATACTTCACAGGAGGATCTATCCATGAAAGTGTCAAAACATTTAATTCTATTGTAAATTTTTTAATTAGCTTTGCATGCTTCATGAAGAAACATGGAATTTTCTCAATGTGTCCTGTTTATAATATTTTTATTATATAAACCCCCAGACTCTCCATTTAATATCAGTTGCTTGGTGATCACAATCACTTAAGGAACTACCCATATTATTTTATTTCTTTTTTCCTCTCCCTAAAAAAATTAACTGACACAAAAGAGTTATCACGTGATCTTTATTAACTAGGGATTGTCTTGTTCTTGCTTTTCATGAGGTATAAGTTTCTAAATTCTCTTTTTTTGTCTTTTTTCTTTTTATAAAATAGTATAAATTCATGCAGAACTCATGAAGTTTTGATAAAAAAGTCATACCTGGTAGTATGTCAAAATAAATTGTGGACGTTCTTTCATTAGCATGACTATTGCAAATAGCAGTTATTATACAGAATCAAAACAGTGAAAGAAGAGTTCAAAAGCTTGCTTATCATGTAGCAGTGATGCACATTCATACACAGAGAGAAAAAGACATCTAAATTGCTGAATTAATTGATAGATTTCTAAGTTATGCACCTGGTCTAAATATTTTGTCTACTAGATATACTAGCACAAGCTATTTTATGCAACAGATAAACAGCTGGAATAGTTTGCTTCACACATATAGAAATGTCTCAGTGGGAGTTGAAGTTTTCTGATTATATTTAAGACCAATTCTAAAAAAACACCTAAACACTTCCGATTTCATTACGGAAATCCCCCCCTTTATTTTTGGCTTTACTTTCTGAATTCAAAAGGCCCATGAAGAGCATAGAAAAATAAGAGTGGGACTGTCAGCCCTAAGAAATATTTTGCTTTGTAAAATAACTCACTTTTCCTATTGTTCAAATTAGAGATTACAGTAAGTGGAAGATGTCTTTCACTGTTAAAGAGTAGCATAGACTCTGTGCTTTATATTGAAGGAGAAAATGGATACCCATGATTATCTCTCCACCTCTGGCTTGAGACACTGTTTGGTTACTGATGTACCTTGTATACTGTTACTATTTAATTCATGCAAACATTACATTGCAAAAAAAACAGAAATGAGAAAAATACCCTAAATTAATTCTAAAACTCCTTCTTGATTCTGTTACAAGATTACAAAACCTCAATTTTAAAGCTGGTATATTTCCATCTAGTAAACTCAAGTATAGTATAATCTGTGCTGGAAGGCCTGTTCTACTTGTCCTAAATTAAGTTTGTAACCTATCTGAGACTAGAACTGCTCTGTCTTTGTAGACTGCTTTATATGATGAAAAGTTGTCCTAGACAGAACCTCTCTAGTAATGGATGTAAACACCATGTACACTAAATTTTTTGTTGTCTTGGGTACAACAAATAATTATTTCTAATTTCCCTCTCTTCTATAGGATGTGGCATGTATCTGTATGCCAATATTTACTGGCAAGTTCTGTGAGAGAATACTGAACCCATGTGAATTATTACCTTGCTTAAACAATGCAACTTGTGTAGCTCAACAGCAAAACTATAACTGCAGGTAAGATTGGAAATTAATTTATCTCAGTACTTCGTTGGTTTGCTTGATGATTTCACACAGATTGCAGATAGAAAAGACATCATCATTCACAGAGAACACAGAAAACTATAAACGTTTGTTTTAAAAAATATATTCATCTTTTGTGCTTTACTCTGCTCAGCTTCTTGTGAAGTCTGGGAGCAATACAAAAAGATTTAAAAAATTTAAGGGCTATAAATTGTTTAATTATTAATCTATAAAAAATATACATTTTAAAATACTGATGACATTTGAGACAGTTATACTGCATGTGCCACTCCTTTGCAGGATGTATGAATTTTATGTTGTTTCTGAAAAGATAAGGCAACCCATTTAATTTCTAGCTCACAGACACGCATCAGTAGACTTTAAATTGATCTTTCAAACAGCTTATGAAAAGCTATTTTATTCAGAAAGACCACAGTAAAAATTATCCATTTGAAAATACCAGAAGTGACCCAATGTATAATTTAATTTCATTTTTAAATAGATTTTTAAGGGGTTTTTTTCTGTGCCAGTAAGGCATAGAATTTATCCCATTCCCCTTTGCTTGGCTTTTATTCTGCTGCCTGAGTATATTCTGATAAACATTACTGAAGTAAACATTTTTCAAATTTTAGGATATTCATAAAAGCAGAGAATTGAAGACTGTGATACAAAAAAGCCTGACAACATATTATGAATGAACTTAGAAACTGCAGAAAATAGAAGTATAGAACGCAGAGTTACAGTGCATCAGCAGCGATTCAATTGAGAAGACTTGAAATTAAAATATAAGTAGAAATATGTTTACAGTTTTCCCAAAGAAGAAAATCCGAGCAATTTAATTCACATTCACTCCTAAATACAGATATACATACAAACACACATATGCAAGCTCATATATAGTTAGATCTTCCCATATAGGTATGAAACCACAGAACAACATACAACACAGACAAGTGTTATCATTCATTTTCCAATTCTTTAAACTGAGATATATACTAATAATTTATTTTTATATAGCCAGTCTTTCCCACAATATGTGTATATTAGTACAAAATGTGTTGAAATTTACATTTAAAAATGTGCGCAACATGAACAATTACTATCCAGACATAGATTTCCTTTATTAACAGAAGCCAAACAAAAAATTGAAGTAATAAAAAATTATCCTGGCCCCATTATTCATATTGAATAATTTATAATTCCACAAAGTATTTGCAGAAATGGTCTGTACCAGGAACCTCATTGCACCACGGAAATTGTTTAATAAAAATGTCTGTGGGAAAACTATAGTTTAGCTGTCTTTGCTTTTTTTGCTTTGCTTTGATAGTCTTTGACTATGTGAGAATAAGCATGGAAGTCATTTTTTAGATCAATATAACAGAACGTAAAAATGGGAAATTAAGGACCCATGTTATATTGGGGTGAGTTATAAACTTATTAACACTGAGAATGCCCTAAAAGGGAACTAACAACCTAGAGAGAACACTGTGAATGGTGCTCAATCCACATAGTTTACCTTAGCAGCCAATTTTCCCACCAGACATTCTTAATGAAGGAGGAGAACTCCAGAAAGTGACTCATATCTTCCACAGAGAACTATCCAGAACAAGGGGCATGACATCTTACACAAGTTAGCAGTTTTCTTTGTACAAAGGTAGAGGGATACAATGCAATCACAGAATATTAGAACACAATAAATATACATCACTATCAGAGAATCATAGAACAGCCCAATTTGAAAGTGACCTTGAAGTGTCTTCTGGTCCAGCCCTTAATGGGAAAGGGAATTAAGATGAGATTATCTAGTACCCTGTCCAATTGCTTATTGAAAATCTCCAATGTTCAGTCTTAGTTTGGCCATTTAGTTCACAAAGACTTCAATTATTGATTTCAATATTTTTAATAAATAAAAAATGCTGTCCTTATTTTTTATGACATTAAAATCAGTTTTTCACTACTTAATCTGAAATAGTTAATAAATATAAATATTTATGCCTCTGTACTTGAAAGGAGTCATTGAGGTGAAAGAAAGCATTTTGAGTATGAATTACATACTTTTCACAAGGAGATCACATTCAGTAGTTTTGTTTGTGAGAGCTGCAGTCTTGCCAGAGTGCTGAAATGCAGAGGAGGTGTTGACAGATAGAGAGGTCCAACAGTCAGCAGGCTTTACTGTTTTAAGAATTCAAAATTATCTTTTCAAATTCATTTTCATGCATTAGCTACTCAGCTAACAGAGGATTTCAGAAGACCTATAGGAACCGTGGTTAGAAAGTTTCAGTTTTCTAAACTCACAGACTTTTGCCTGTGATTCATGTTTTAATTAACTTTACCCAAAAGAAATCTAAGATTAATTATGTTTCCTTAGTTTGGGAGATTTGTAACTGGTCATCAATATTTTAAGTGAAGATTTGATTATTTTTTGGTAATCATTGTCAAATACTGTACGTTATGTCTCTGTCTAGTCACTCCACAATAAACTGAGGGTGTTTCATACTACATTTAGGGTAATACTAAATGTAATACTATGACAAGATCCACTTTTATAGTATTTTAACATCATAAATAAATGCTATGGTGTTTAGGTCAGATGCATATACAAGTTCAAATAATAACTGAACTGAACTTTTTACTTCATTACTTTTTAATTTGCTTCCCCCTATGCTATGTTGTTTTCCTTATGCCCAGACTACATTCTTATATCCTACATAATTCCAGCTCCTTCTCAACACATCCTTCCTTCTTTGGGAAAGCAGCTGTTTTCCATTCTAAACATATAACCAAACAGAATCAATTTAATTTTCCCCACTTCAGTTATGATGTATGACTGCCTTGTATCCTAATTCCATCCTTTCAGTCTTGATATCACACACAACTTTGTGTTAAGAATCTAATAGTTGCATTTCTTCTTAAATGTCAAAATTTAAGGTGAATTCAAATAGGCAGTGAACGAGCATATCTATCACAATAAACTATGATTGTTTGCTTTCTATCTTCTTCTATTATCCATGTGCTTTACGATAATAAAAAGTCACTAAAAATGTGAAAGGGTGTTCTGAGAAAATGTGTTCTGTTGGTGCCATCTTAGGAACTTTACTGTCAACATTTTTCTGTTAGCTTACATTTCCCTTTCCTGACATTGGTATGTTTATTGCAAAACAACAACAACAACAACAAAACCACTGAAAAATGAGCAAATATAAAAATTAGAAAAAGTCACTTCTAAAACTGGCTTACTAGATTATCTAGTTGATGAAATAATAACAGATTGAAGCAAAAAATCTAGGAGCTCTTTCACTTCAGATCATTGGTAAAAAAAATCAGTAAAACAAACATTGTAATTGGGTTTCTCTGACTTGGTTTTAGTTGTTATTTAAAAATTGTAAGACACTATATACAAAACCTTTTATTTATTATTGTTTTACGTTCCTTTCCTATGTAAATTTTATAACAAAAAACTCCTTTTAGCTACAATATGTGAACTAGAACTTTGTTAAGAATAGACTTTTCAAGAGTTTGGAAGCCAAGTATTTGAAATAGTAGAAAAATGACTGCATGCAGCATCTTTTTCAAGAGGAAGGTGAGGATTACACAATGCATTGCTACTTGCATACTTGTGTCTATACAAGCCTCAAGGCACATAACCATTTACAGAAGGTTTTTCCATATCCATTTACCTCTGTCCAAATGGTCCTATGCATGAATTGTGGTTGATTTCTGATTAAATCCTACCAGTTTAACACTTCTCTAAGGTTCATAAAGTGGCTTAAGCTTCTGGACATGTTAGATGTGTCTGTGCATTCCTTGGACTCAGAGCCAGAGATAGACATCTTTAACTGATTTAGAAAGTACGGTTAACTCAGACACTTTCTATTGAATGTTGTTGCCTAAGCAGTTGCTATGGAAAATATATCCCTTACTTTAGCTTGCTGCATGACTGTGACAAGCTTATGCATTTTGAAACCAGGAATTGGATAGGTTTTTCCTAAATGAAAAAACATAAGCAACACATCTGGATCTCAAATCTATTAGGAGCAAAAACTTAGGAAAACCAGAAGCAATTCTGTATAATCGTCATAATAACCAGTTTCTGGACTGAATCATTTGAAAAAAAAATACCTCATAGAAACAGCTAAAGAAATTCCCATCTATATTTTGGATTCTTTCACAAACACACATTTTCAGCTAACTGCCCCTTTCCTTTCTCTTCTTAAATATTTTCTTACCAAGATACTAGAAATAGCCTTTAGATAGGAGAACAAGCTGTGTCTGTAAGAACATAGTGAGAGTGTTTGACAAGGATTATCTATCAAGATATAAGCATTCAAATATTTTTCTACATTGTTACATTATTGATTTTGAGTAAGACTTCTTTATTATCCATTTGAATCTCATCTGTTTTATTTGTGTATATGGGATTTTTTTAACATGTGAGAGCTACATCAGGAAAGGATTTTCTCCTGCTAATAATAAGTGCTGACATGAAGCATAAGAAATTTCTACAGTTCTTTTGAAATACATGAGTTATCCATCACTCCATTGGCATCACATGGGACTAACAAACAGTCACAAAAATTCAATTCTAGTTTTTTTTCCTTAAAACATCTCTCTGATGCTTAATTTGACTTATCATTTCTAATAGTTTTCCAAAACCTTGTTACCTTGTCTATAACTCTTTGTTGAATAATACCTCTTTCTAGATTTTTTTTTCCTGGAAAATTATACAAAATATTGGTGTGAAAACTCTTCCATCAATGAAAGAAATTATTTATGAAAAAGCAAAATTATCTAGAGTCATGTGAAGGATTTTTAATTTATTGAAAACAAAATATTCTGTTTATTTTAAATAACATAAGAGATACGTTTTCTTACTGCAAGAACATTATTTAATAGATCTATGGAACATAATTAAATACAGTTAACTTTAAAAATGCAAGTTCTCTAAAATACACTGGTGTATTTACAGCTGCATGCCAGGATTCACTGGAAAGAACTGTGAGGAAGTAATTGACTACTGCAGGCTGCTCAGCATCAACTGTCTGAATGAAGGATTGTGTCTTAATATAATTGGAGGATTCACTGTAAGTAATTTAATACATGTTAAACTAATTCAGTGTTCCAAAGTATAAAAGCTTCAGACAAGCAAACTTGAAATGTGTTCATTACTCTAGGAGACAAGAGGGGCACAATTTTATAGGTTTTAGTTATTTTAATCGATAACACAAGGGCAATTCACTTGGGCAATATGGATTTTTTTTAATTACTTTTCTGTTGAGATCGTGTTTAGTACTGTATCAAGTAAGATAACTGAAGGATATTTTTACAGTAAAAAGAATATGTAACTAATTGTGGTCCAGTGTCATTACCCACAAAGGTGATAATCACTGCAGCATTGCAGCCTTTAAAAATACATTGGTTGTATTAAGATCATCTGTTGCCATTATTTTAACCAGAATCAAGTTACTTATCTACATATAAACATGTTTAAAATTATTACAAATTTAGAAATTTGATGATGAAACTATAGTGTGGTGATGTTCATTCCAATTGACAGTTTGGTAAAAAAAAAATATTAGGTCTGCTGGTTTTAGCTCTCTAAATTGTGCCTGAAAATGTTAAGGAAAGTGCAGAATCTGGCTTTTGTCCTTGTTAAACTCCATATGGCTGTTGATTACCTGCCCCTCTGATTTCTCAAGGTCTCTCTGTAGGGCCTCTCTGTCCTTGAGGGAGCCTAAAGCTCCTCCCAGATTAGTGTCACAAGCAAACTTACATTGTATTCCTTCAAGTTCTTTGTCCAAGTCATTTATGAAGATGCTGAAGAGTGCAGGGCTGAGGATGGAGCCCTGTGGAACCCCAGCAGTGGCAGGTCATCCCAATACAGCGACAGGTCACCAGACTTGTGTCACACCATTCATTATATCCCTTTGTGCCTGACCCGTGCACCAGTTGCTCACCCATCATGTAACCTGGTTATTAATATTTTGTCCAGATGCATCCCGTGAGAGACAGTATCAAAAGCGTTCCTGAAACGATGCATCCACTCATTTTCCTAAATAAACTAAGTGGGTTTCACTTTCATAGGAGGAAATAAGGTTTGACAAGCAGGATTTCTGCTCATGAAGCTGTGCTGGTTGTGACTGATGACTGCAACACTTCAGGTGTTTTTCAGTACTTCCCAGAATAATATTTTCTGTGCTTTTACCAGGCACTAAAGTGAGCCTAACAGGACTGTAGTTTCTGGAGTCCTTCTGTGTGTGCTGATGACCACAGAAAATGGTAGTGTAATTAATAATACACAAATATAATAAGTATGTCTTGGTGGACTGCACTATTTTAGAAAAACATGTTCTAGGAGAGGCAAATTCAATGCTGTACGCACAGAAAAAAGAATATGAATTACACAGTAATAAGTGTTCCTGATAGTTGGTGACAAAGAAGGCAAGTTTTAGCTAAAATTGAATTTTAAAATGTGAAACAACACCATTGATGAAGACAGAAAGACAATCCCTGTAATCAAAAATAAGCACTCGTATATATAGAAGCATTTTTGAGTGGTCATATTTCTTTGACTGTCAATGAAGGGTCATCGTAGGCAGCTATATCATCTAAATTGTTTTAAGAAGGTTGCAAATGAGGAAAAAACTATTAAAAATGAGGTTTATTAAATAAAGAAATAATTTAAAATTATATCCTCAAAATAAATACGAATTTGTAGTCTTAAACCAGTCCATGGTCTATCGGTTTTTCTCAGAAGAAAAAGAAAGAACAATTGTATTTAAAATATTCAACTGTTGGTACCAAAAATTTTGAAGCTAAATTAGCAACAAAGTGATAAAATATTGTGAATGGTTCTGAACAGTTCCTTCTTCTTTGTACTATTGACTATAACAGGAGCATTTTCAAAAACATTTTGGGAAATATGGTTCAATGTTATGTTTCAGCAGTTTCCCAGATAAGTTCCAGGTCACATCTGTCCTGTCCTTGTGAATAACTTCACCAGACATTAAATTTCATGAGAATCTACTACTGTGGGATCCAAATCCCATAATTCCCACAGAAGGCTGAAGGCCTTATTGTGGATTGCTTCTAGTAGTCAATGCAGCAGGCTCATTTCACTGATATTAAAAGATTAGGAAAAGGTTTATATTTTCCAAAGTTCCCATGAATAGTGAAAAACATAATTCTCCCTATTTTATTTGGGCCCTGAAGAAGATCAAAGATATGTTTTCCTTTATTGGTTTCTAAAGCACAAAAAGACAACACTGCAGCTTTGACTCAGTTTCAGAAATATAGATATAATTTGGACATATCATTTTAAGAGGTGAGAAACACAATTCTTGAAAATGAACAGATCTTCCTCTCTCAAAAAAATACTGATATGAAAAATTCTATTACTTACTATTGATCTATCAATTATTGCAAGAAGTCTACTATTGAATTTCTCCTGATTTGCAGCTGCAGTGTTGGAACTGATTCTAAGAATAAATATAGCCATTGCAAAAGTTCTGAAGAAAATATAATAGACCATCTTCATTTTTTTATACCCATACCATAGGAAAGTTGGTAATTAATGTACTGGTTTGTCAGTTTTATAATAAAGAACTCCACTGACTTAGAAGACAGTGGGCACTGTTTTAAGAGAAGAAATAAAACAGTATGAGCATAAAACATACAATTACTGATGTGTGAACCAATTTCAGATTTCAACAGGTTTTATATAATAAAAATATTTAACTACACTATTATGACAATATGATAACCTGCTTCTTAAAAATAATTTTTAAAAATCTGCCCACAAATACACTTTTCAATAGATTTTTCTGTTCTCATGGCAACTTTTCCTTTTCTTAAGCCAATCTTATAAGTGAAAAGTCAGTGTTCTTGTTTTGCAGCTGACAGTGTTTTTAATCTGATTGTCTTAAACAATTTATTGCTGTAGGTATCTGTTTTCGTTATCTTTACCTGAAGACAGGGAAAATATGAGCAATGCCCAAAAGGCAAGTGAGAGGGAAGAAAGAGCTGCCGTTTTTCTCATGCTAATCATACCGCTGCCACATGCTAAACACCTCAGGGTATGGAGTGGTTTGAGTAGAGTTCTCCCGGTGATTTAGAATAGCTCCAGTAAAGCCTCTGACACACAACTGGGCAGTGAAAGCCGATAAAGAGAGTGTACAAACAAGAAATCACTTGTGGATGTAAAGCTTTCCTCTAGGTCCCAAGGGTGGATCAAGTACCTTGCTATTTATTTATCCACAGTAAGTAGTTTAGATCATGGAAAAAAGTATTATCTCTCCTTAAGATGCCCTGTTTCTTCCTTAATCATTAGTATTAAACTGAAAAAAACCAAAACCCTCAAAGCCAACCAAAGAAAAGAAAGGTACTGAAAAAATATATCAAACTAATCCAGTGCAAATTCTGAGGATAACGCAACTCTAGTTTACTGGAATTTGGGAGCCTGGAAAGGAACACTTTTGAAAACACTCTATTGAGAAAGTTGATGTATGAAAACTATGAAGTTTTTTGGCATACTAGCTGTCTTTGCTTTCCAGGGAGAAAACACTGAATTGCATAAAAAATGACAGAATTTACAAGTCAGTTATGATTACCTACAGAAGTGCATTTGAGGGACAGGAAAGTGCTGCTCTACAATGGTTGCTACACACTCTCCCATTCGTGATCTGCCATACATTTCCTATGGAAGGGGATGCAAATTGAAAGTGCTTTCCGCTTCTTGTAGGGTGTAAAAAAATACTCCTTCATGGTTTTGTTGTTGTTTTGGGGTTTTTTTGCCTAACAGCTCATTACTATGCTACAAGCATCTTTCAATTTATATGGTCTGCATAGTGTATCCAAGTCTATTTTGTCAATATGCCTTTCTCCATCATCCTGACAAACCTCTGATTCGTGCAAGGCTGTGTGCTTACAGCCAGCAAAGAAATTGAGTTATGTAGACACAAAAGCTGAAAGATGAAGAGGAAGCAATGTCATTGTAAGGTCCATTTCCATTTGCCAGCACTACACTTGAGACAAGGTCTAAACAAATTATACATAGTGACTGAACAGCAGAGCTGTGTTGGCAAGCAAATGCACACTGGGGCAGCATTAAAGAAAGAGAAAACAATCTCTGTTATCATTCTGGGTTTTATCACCACACCTACTGTCAGTCATTCAAAGAAAATGTTTGAAATTTCTCTGAGGAGCTGTACAGACACTTACATGTGGAATTTTGCATTGGAATAATTGCCAGTGGATGTCCTGGTACCTTCAAAAAGACCAACAAAACTAACTGTTTGATTCTAACTAGTGTTCCTACAGTGCAGTGGAAGTAGATTTTGCTTTTAAGGGAGAGTGAAGCTAAGCAAAAAGAAGTAATGGTTTTAACTTCTACAAGTAATTTGCCTGGACAGCACTAATTAATGAGAACAGGTACACATATGAATTCCTGCCAATTCCCTTCAGAAAATTGTTCCCCAGTCACCAGAATTTTGCTTTCTTATATGGATGTACATTTAATAATGTTTATCTAATAGTATGATTAAAGGATAAGAAAGAGGATAGAAAAATTAGTATAATAAAAAGAGTGGTATCTAAAATCTTGCCCTGCAGATGGCTCTGTGGCTGCTCATGTTATACTCTTTTGACCTTTTTCTCACATCCATATAGTGAATCCATAGCTTTTGTATTTGCAGTTTTATGGTGAATCTAAGATATTTCAACAGCAATGTGTGCACCAAGAGGATATAGGTCTGATAAAGTAAAATTTTGAATATACAATAATAATCAGTAACACCATGGGTCACACTGTTAGAGATGAAGTTAAAAAACCAAGCAAATATGTTCTGTCCAAAGACTACTCTTCCCTATCAAAGCATGAGACTGTATACTAACACAGAAAACACCAAATCTAACATGTTCCTTCAGGGTGATGTGGAAAGGAGGATAGAGGAGGGAACCTGTCTTTCTCCTGGGATTTTCCCCATGTGAAGCTGATATGTGGCCCTCATTCAGCAGAACTTGTACAGAAATTACAATCAGACAGGCAGAGGTCCAGGTTTCATTCCTCCCAGACGAGGTTTGCTTTTGTGGGTGCAGAACCAGGCCCATCAGCCAGCTGTCAGGCTGGGAATCAAATTGCTGCTTTGCAGAAGAGCAGTGAGCAGTGCCAAGCCCCACAGGCTTGCCTGAAAAACCTTTGTGGGAAGTCTGATGATCTGGTCCCCTTGGTAAGCTCTTCCCTGAGGAGCAACTCTCAGTTCTAAAGTTTTTTGATAATGTTTTATCCCTAGAAGTCTGGCCGAATTTATAACCCAGAAGCAAAGCATCTCTATGCAGAATTGGAAATAATCTCCAAAATGGAACCATGTCACACTGCTTAGATCTCATAGCCCTAAGCAGGCCTTCAATTTATCCTTAGAGAAGCCATTTGTATTTATTGCATGGGAGGAGAAATAACTTCTAGATCACATATCCAGAACTCAAAGGCAATATAGTTGAGAGAAAACATTAACTTGTTTAGCAAATTCAGTTCTTTAAAAAAAATGCACTGGGTTTTTTTTTAAAGTCTTCTGCACTGTATCTATCACCTTTTGTTTTCTGATTATAAAAAAGCCATAAGGAAACAAACATTCAATATATTTGGCATATTATATATTAAAGCAGTTGCTTAGAGTGATAAAATTATTATAAATATTTATAACAGATCTACTACCAGTTCTAGAAGCAATGAAAATTGGCACTGCAAAGTCTACTGCTCTCAGATGTGATTTTTATACTTATGTACAACATATAAAATAGATTATTGTCATTTTCCTTTTTGAAAAAATCTAGAGTCTCTCCTACTCTCACTCCCCATGGACCATATGAGAGCATTATAATCTCATCTCTGTGAAGCCACTTTGCCACTATCATTAATTCTATTGATGTCTCTCTTGTGTTTGTCCTTCCAGCTGTGTGTTCAAAACAGCAGTAGTTCAAAGTCAGATACTTCCATTAGGGGCTAGTTTTACACAAGTTAATTAGTCAATTTCTTTCACACAGTAGCAGTAATTCTACAGAAGAGTTCACATAAATTTTAAAATGTCCTAAACAGCTTTTTCCTTCTCCAGTGTTTAATTTGGACTTTATAAAAGTTAATTTTCCTGCTTTTCTTATTCTATTGAAATAAACACCATCAAAACACTGTAGGTACATTTCATATGTGCTAATTATCTCTGAAGAGAGTACAGAATACAGAAGTTAATAAACAGTAGAAATCTTCATGTAATAAAGTAAATTTCCTTCTTTTGAAGAGCAAATTTAAATGAAAATATTTAATTAAAACTGTGATCATGTAATCATTTCATATATCTTTGTACAATAGATCTAAATTTGTATAGTAGAAGAGCGTATAATTAAATATAAATGACAGTGAAACACAGCAGATATAACAACAGTAATGTTCTGCTTTATTTTTAAATGCAACTTCTGAGAAGTTAAAAGCAAGACTGTGCTCAAGTTTAAATCACTTTTTGAAGACACAAAAATTCCCCAAATTTCTTCTTTACTGACTTCCTTGTCTAGTAAGGAGCTGGCCCCTCAAGATAAGGAAAATGCAGACTCTTTCTGTAGAAAGAGTCCATATAATTTCACTCAGTAAACTCAGCATTGTATATTTTTGAAGCACATAACTTATGATAATATTTTTTTTACCTGTTTATTAATGCCAGTAAGATCAGACACACATTCTCCATGTGCGGTATAAATTTTGTGGTGTCTTTGGCAGCTGTTTCCAATACTGTACAGTAAGTTTCTAGCTTGAGCTTCTTGATGATTGTTTTTTATTCTTCAGTATTTTCCCTTTTGTCATCTACCAAAACCTCAAAAATGCACATTCTTAATTTGCCTTTTAAAGTTCTAATTAAATATTAATAAAATTTCATTATTTTATGAAGTCATATGTAAAGAGATTATTCAGAGTCCCATTCAACCTGACTGACCTTCAGTGTTCCAAAGACAAGGCATCTACCACCTCTCTGGGCAACTTACTCCAGTGTTTCACAATTCTCATTGTGAAAAATTTCTCCCTGCTATCTACAGTGAATCTACGCTCTTTTACTTTACAAAAATTATCCCTTCTATTGCTATATAACCTGCTAAAAAGTTTGTCCCCATCCTTCTTATAAGCCCTTGCCATGTGGAAAGGGGAGATTTGATGAGCTCTTAGTGTTTAACTTCCATTACATTCCACACAGGAAGCAATGATTGTATTTTACCCTGTACTTTCCATACCTAACTTCTGTGAGGATGTGGGTATAACTTCTCAGTTTCCTCTAATTTTACAGTCAGTCATCTTTCCACTGTCCTCTTTAATGAAAGGTCACAGGAAGCGCTTCCCAGAATCTTTTTTTGCTCCAGACTGGACAAACTAAATTCCCAGCCTCTCTTCTTAGGAAAGCTGCTCCAGCCCTCTGTGGCCCCCCTGGTGACCCACTCCTACAGGTCAGTGGATTTCTTGTAATGAGGACCCCAGAGCTGATGCAGCACTCCAGGTGGGATCTCACCAGAACAGAGGGACAGAATCACCTCCCTTGACATACTGGTCACACTGCTTTTAATTCAGCCCAGGATACAATTGGCTTTCTGGGCTACAAGCACATATTGTAGGCTTATGTCCAGCTTTTCATCCATCACTACCTCCAACCCTCTCTACTAGGCTGTTTTCAATCCCTTTCCCCTCAGCCTGTGTTGGTACCAGGGTATTCCCCAGCCAGTGTGCATGACCTTGCATTTGGCCTTGTTGAACTTTGATGTAAGTTCCCATGGACCCATTTCTCGTGTTTGTTCAGGTCCCCTGGATGATGCCCCATACTTCAGGTGTGTCACCTGCATCTAAACCTTCAAAGGTCTCTCTCAATTTAAATAATTCTGGAGTCCTATGAATGCAAAATATTGCATTATCCTGTATTGACATACAGGATAAATCATGTTTCTGTAGGCTGGTCTGGGATAAGCTTTGTGAATTGATTAACAAAGATAGACAAACCTATAGATGCAGTTATCTAGAACATGCTAACTTGTTTTTAGCTCTTATTACCTTTCACCTAGTAGTGTCATATTTAATCAAACATAGCATAATAGACAGGGACAGTATATAGCAGTGAAAGGTGTTCCTGGAGATCGAGGGGAAGGAAATTAGAAAATGCCAGGGGCTTATATGGGTATTGTCACAACAGAGCGATGTAGGAATAAAAATGCAGCAAGTACAAAGGAATATACAGCTGCTGGAGAACATTGTGTTCTTCCAGGCCTTGGAAGGTAAGTCACACTAATTCTGTAGGCTATCATGCTCCTCTTATACCTAGGTCACTTTGGAGATGGCAGTCTACTTCAGTTATCTGCTGTTTCAATCAATTCAATTGAATGCAGAGATTCTCAGTAAGGTATTCACATCAGTGCAGTTCTCTTAAAGCCTTCACTTGACCACCTAAGCACTGTTCTTTTTTACAAAATATATGTGTCAGATAGGGAATCACTGTAAAGGGAATTCCTACAGTTTAAACTGTAAAAGACTGAGAGGTAGGGCCAGTTTTAACTTTAAAACAAACTTGAATGAATTAATTCACAAACAGCATAGTTAATACCAGTAGTTTTCAAGATTATTAGGCATTGTCAGTGCACCCACATACAGTTACTGTGTAACATTTACTTTCCAAATTCTCTGTGATCACACAACACTGTGGAGCTAGTGCCAAAGAGCTAGTGCTGACTGCTCTGCTCTCTGGTGGTACTTAACATCAAAGGTCAGGGTAATCTGTCTCATGAGCTCTTTGATGAGAGGTGTCATTACTGAATTGAGCTTGCCTTCTGTCTCCATCCTTCCTGTACATATTTGATGGTTTGCAATATTTTATCTCCCCCCCTAAGCACTTCCCATGCCCTTCAAAAAATTATGGTCTCCTCCTGGTACTACTTGTCTTGGAGCAGTAATTTTTTTCTGTAGTTAGCAACATATTTTGCCTATTTTCTGTGCCTTGTGCTAATCTTGCTCTTTAATAACTTTTTTTTTACTTGTATGAGTCACTACAACACATCTCTCTGTCTTTGGTGCTCACATGTACACACACTCATGTAAAATGTTTATGCATTGTGAACCTGGTACACCATTCCAGTGTTCTAAAATACTTGCATGCTACTACTGTTGGCTATACTGGGATTCAAGGCAAGCCACTATTAATTATATTTAATCAGGGCACTTGTGTGAGTTTCACAGCACTCTTTTGAGAAGCTAATGTAAGCTTCAGATCTTCCCCTTTCCTCTGAATAAACCATTTTAATTTATTTTATTTAACAGGTACAGTCTACATGTATAACAAAAACCCTGTATTATGTTTTCTGATTACTGTTGGTGACAGTGTTTGTCTTACAGGCTTTTTTTATCATCACTGCCCAATTTCTCCCTCATCTCTATCCCTTTAAAATCCTTTATTCACACACAGTTCTTCTGTTCCTGCTGGTGTTTTTATCCCTTACAGTCAGTAATTATCTCACCATTTCCTCCAGCTCATGTGTCCTTTTTTGCCCCAATTTTTTAACAGACATGGTAGATGAGCTTTTCCTTTCTGAATTGTTTTAGCATCTGCAAAAACAGGCATGAAAAATAGTCTCAGCTGGGTGCAACAGTCTGCATTCTACCACACTTTTACTTAGTAGTAAAATACAAGACCCAAAGAAAATTCTACAAACTTTCACATTGCATTTTCATTTTGGGTTTTCTGTGTTTTTTTGTTTATGTGTTTGTTATATCTAGTGCCTCTGTGCACCTGGATGGACAGGAGAATTTTGTCAATTTGCTGAAAATGCATGTTTAATTTACCCAAATAATTGTTCTGGTGGAGCAACTTGCATTGATATGAGCCAACTGAGAGAACAACCTTTGTTTCAGTGTTTGTGCCCTCATGATTTTACAGGTAAGGCATATATAAATCATGTAGAAGTTTGTAGTTTCATTTCCTTTTAGATCTTCAAATATAAGAACACTGGATTTAAAACCAAAAAAAAAAAAAAAAGAGAGATAAGTATTTGGAAAGTAATCACACCTCTCTACACTTTCTGCCCTCTACTGTGATGCTTATAAAATCTGAATGGAATTTACAGGTTAATTTTGAATCTTCCAATTAAAGTTACAGTAAGAATAGTTATAGAATAAGATTTACCTTCAGTTTAAGAAACTAAGTGTATGTCATACATACATACACACACTCTGTATACAAGCTTTGCAGGTGAGCTACATGCTTGACATCTAATTATAGTTCCTGTATCTAATTAATGAGAGAAATGGAGTTAAGGAAGTTTGTTAGTTTGTATAGCCTCTATTTACTCAGATAACTTTACTTAGTTTTTGATAACTAAATTTCACCCTCTATTTACCTTAGTAGACTAGCAGTGATTAATGAAATTTAATTTGGTGTGGGATTAACTGATTAATTTTACTAAACTAAAGCCTAGTCTTTGAGGTTCTCTATATGGCCAGTAAGTCAGCTTTTCAGAGGGGAATTATAACCATTGTGTCAGACATTTGTTGATCATTGACACAGTTTCTTCAGCAGTGTTTTACTTTTAATTAGATATAACAGAAGCCTAAAAAGTAGCTTGTATTAAACACAGTTGTTTGGTTTTTTTTAATTGCAAAGAAAATAATTTCTGATCATTTTCCTTCAACTTTATTCTTTAAATAGAAGTTGATTGGAGTTGGATTCTAAAATCCTTCACTAATCTTTGTCTAGAGAGGGAACTGAAAGAGAAGATTCAAATGTGATTCACTGCAGGTGTAGGTAATATTATAAAAAGAGACATTAACCATATGTACATCAACTTAAATATAAGTGCCAGAACTTAAAAAATAACAATTTGAAATATAGGAACAGTGGTTATTACCCAAAGAATGAAAATTAATTTAATCTGAAGAACTGATGGCAACACACAGAGAAAACAGACTTTAAATCTACCACCACTGAAAAAGAAATAATAGTTTAATAACCCAGAG
The DNA here is from genome assembly GCF_001522545.3 of Parus major. Taxonomy (NCBI): domain Eukaryota; kingdom Metazoa; phylum Chordata; class Aves; order Passeriformes; family Paridae; genus Parus; species Parus major. The sequence continues at coordinate 86,555,965 of NC_031770.1, forward strand.
TTTTAGCTATCAACCTTTCCTTTCACTTCTCCATTATCCCCTTTAGAGACTGTTGTTTTATGTTTTTTTATAAATCTATGCTTGACATTTTTTAAATTGCGGTGACACCTAAAATTTTGTATTTGTCAATTAAAGATTGTTTCACAACAATTAGGTTTTTACAAATAAGGTTTCTATTGTACAATATAATCATGAAACAAAAGTTTAACTGTTTACCATAAATGGCAATAAAAATATGCAATTAATGGCATTAAATGTTCCTAAACACTGAGTCATGACCAAATTCAAGTGCAAACAATTTTTTTGTTCAGAGACATCTTGCAATGAGGCCAAGATCCTTTTTTTGTGGAGTGTCATTGTGAGAGCTTCTATATATTGCAATAGATTTTAATTTTTTATATATATTTTTTTTTACTTTTTCTTCTTTTAAATAGCTAGATACTTCTTGAGTCTTGATCCATACAAAAAATTCATTTATACCTCTTTACTATTTAATTTATATATTTGGAAAGGGAAAGAAGGAAGGGAAATAGAGTAGCAATTTTGGCATATCTACTTGACTCTGAACTAAATGGTTTCTGCAACCAGAAAAGCTATTGTAGTTCCACATCTATTGGTTCTTAATTGTGTTTTTAAATTATAAACACTACAGCTGCAGCTTTTGAATTAACATTCAAATCATGTTTGGAACAGACATCTTAGTGAACACAAAATATGACATGATGTAACTTTCTCAGCTGTGAAAAGCAGAACTTTGATTTAAAAAGTAATAAACTCACTTCAATTTGGTTCCATGCTTTTTAACAAAACCTTGTAGAAATTTAACATATGCACATGAAATTTTAAACTATAGATTTTATTTCTGTTTATATGTAAAACATTTTGGGTCATTTATTCAGGATAATGTCCCCATGTTAAGTTTAAATGCTCAGCGAATAAAGGGTTATAATATATAGTTATCTTTATTGAATAGCTGCCATTATTTTTGTGCTTTCCATTTCCTTCTACAGTTAGTTTCTTATTTTCATTTTTCTCTTCTCTGAAAGTGGATAAAAACTTCTGAATCTACAACAGTGCTTGTAAGTAATATGTCTTATGACATTGAAACAATCCATATCAGCAATTTCTCAGTGCAGTAGACCAATTGTCCTTGAATAAGCTTAATCTAATCTATTGCTATCTTTCCTTGTGTGTAGAGAAACCACACAGGCAGGAATTGATTTGGCATGTTAGACACATCATTCTCACTTCACAGAAAAGTCCTTTAATTAAAATAATCTTACTACTGCTAAAATTAACTGAATCCCAAGAAAACACACAAACCAGAGTTAAAAGTACTACTTCAACTGCATACTTTTTCCTTATCTTAAAACTTTTTAAAACAGTCATTAAGATTGTTCATAGATTTAGCCACAATTTTTTTTTCTCTTTCATTGTTTTGTTGAGACCAATCTTCTAATTTCTACAGGTATATGGGAAATGTACATAAACATACTGTGGTGGAGATTGTCCTATTGAACTGTGTGGGATACTTGAAAAGGTATCCCTGGTGCCAGAATAACTAATGTCCCAGAGAATGAGATATGGGGTATAAAAGTTCCTGTATCTTTCACAATCTAGTTAAAGCAGTGTTTATATTAGTGAACAAAGAAATTACATGGCCTAATTTTAATCCTTCTCTCTGGTCAAATTCATATTTTTGAATGCTTTTGTTCTCAAGGATGCAGTGGTGACATATTTTAACCCTGCTGGACAGCTAAGTACTAAATATCTGGTTGTTCACTCTTCCCCAGTGAGGTCTTGGAAAGAATCAGAAGCACAAAAGTAAGAAAACTTGAGATAAGGATAAATCATTAGGTCAAGCAAAAGCTGTTCACATAGGTGAAGCAAAATAAGGAATTCATTCAGTACTTGCTGTTAGCAGGAAAGAATTCAGATATTTCTAGAATATTTGGGGAAGGTCTCTGTTCCATGTAGAAGTACAGTGGTAATATCATAAGTCTCAAAACCCAAATAGATGGAATGAGTAGTACTTTTTCTTTTTTTTTCCCCACAATATGTGGAAAAAAACCTCTAATCCCTATAGTAAAGGTGAGCAGGTAAAGGAATTTTGAATCATCATGGGAGGTCCCATGTATCACAGGAGTGTACTGGAATTACACAGCAGTATCTGTCTCAGCAGCAGATGCTGCCATTTTAAGCTTTGTTCATTGCACTTTAAATTTTATCTCCATTGTCATCTCTGAAAGAGAAATGGTTAGGGCACATAGATCCCAAACATCAACGACCATGTAGTGAAATACTAGAATAAAAGAAGCCACTTGTTAAGTAGTGCTACAGGAATTCACTCAGAATACTTATATTCATAGGTGAATAAAAAAGAACAGCTTGTTGCTTTTCAGAAGACTCGATTTTTTATTAAAGAAGAATTTTCAGAGGTAACTGACAGAAAGCAATAATAACAACCTATGTACTTCTCATTCTAATCCTCTTTAACAGATGCCCAGAAAACTTACCTGCTTTTTTAAATGCCTTTTAGGAGGTGTGTCCATATAGCATTAGTCAGGGTGAAAGGAAAATGGTATTATCTAGTCTGTTCCTTTAGCTTTGCTCACAATGCAGCTTTCTCTCAATGCCAGTAAAAGTCCAAGAAAAGAAAAATTAGTTATATTGACTCTATAAGTCAGAATAATAGCATATACTGAATTGGAAGGGACCCAGAAAGATCACCATGCCCAAGTCCTGGCTCTGCACAGGACCACCCCAAAAAATCACACCGCATGCCTAAGAACATTTTAAAAACACTTCTTGAGTGCTGTCAGGTTTGGTGCTGTGACCACTTCCCTGGGTAGCCTGTTCCAGTGCCCAGCCACCCTTTGGGGGAAGAACCTTCTTCTGATATCCAACCTAAACCTTCCTTAGCTTTTATGTCACTTACTTGAGTCCTGTCACTGGGCACCACCGAGAAGAGATTGGTATCTGCCCCTTCTCTTCCCCTGGTAAGGATGTTAAAAATCTCATTGAGGTCTCTCCTCAGTCTCTTCTGAACAGACCAAGTAATCTCAGCTGCTCTTCCTTCATATGGTTTCCCTTCTAGGCCCTTTCACCTCTTTGTGGCCCTTCTTTGGGTGCTTTCCAATAGCTTTATATCCATCTCATATCGTGGAGCCCAAAACCGCATCCAGGACTGAAGGTGATGCCTCACCAGAACGTGTGTTGTAAGGACACTGATTGTTACTAGAACCTCACACCTAAGATGAATTACATGGAAACACAAACATTTCAGTCCATCTAGGGCATTCTACTCTACAAGTTGTAATGAAAGGATAGAGAAGGAAACAATGAAAAAATATAAAGGACATATTATCCATACTGGCATCATATTTCATTTGAAGCAAATAAAACCCTGAACAATAAGTGAGGGCTAGGGCTAATGCCTGAAGTTGTAGCATACTTGTAGTTACACCAAGCAGCCTGTGACCTACAGTAGCTCAAGCAACATTTTTTTCTCAGGTCTTGATTTCCACACAAAATACTAAGGTTATTGAAATTTTTGTGTTGGAAATATTTCTATTATTTTGGCATGCAGCAATTGCATGAAAAGCCAAAAGACTATTCTACATGAAAATTCAAGGAGAAATGTAATATCAGTATTTAAGTTCTGCCTGCTTTTAAAATGGAACAAAATTCTCCCAGTGCAGGAGCATATTTATTTCCTAATAGTTCAGTTTCTGGTTTCATTTGTTGTACACAATATATTTTGCCCATTTGAATAAATAGAATTTTGATAGAATTTTTTTCATTAAGAATAGCTATGGTTACCTTAAAGATGCTGCTGTTTTTTTAGAAGCATGGCTGTATCAAGGTCTGGATTTCAAAGCATATAATTAGTAGAGTTCTCAACGGGAAGACATGCTTTAAAATATGCCCTTAAACATGGCATATGGAATCCTCCAGATAGTTACATCTGCTCATGAACTCCAAAATTACTTTCACCCACCTCTATCAACATTGAATCTTTTAAGAGAAGTACAAACTATTTAACTTTTTGGGCACTACGAGCCCCAAACTCAAACTGAAGAAGTACTTTACATCATTAACTAAATATTTAGAAATTAGCAATGTTTCAGGGACATAGCAGAAGGGTTTCCTATTCACAATGTATTCCTGTGAATGTCTGATCTCAAGTCCAGGTGCAAATTAAACAGTCTACCATTTTATTCTTCTGCTTCTCACTTACCAGTCTACCATGCCTCATTTTATTAAGGCACACAACTCAAAGATTTACCTGTCAGGGAGTTAGAACTGTTCTGATTTCCTTTAGTTTGTCTGACTCTTCTGGGTTTACAGCTATTGATGTCTATCCTTTCCTTTTTTACTCACTCAGAGTAAAACTTAAAAGGTTTATTTTTTCTCTGTGGATAGTTTGTAAGTCTCTTTTTGAGAACGTCACTGCATTATTCATTCTCATTCCCAAATGTATAAATCTGCTGTCAGTGGCAAGGGAAACTGCAGCTTTCTATAAACATTCAGAGAGGTAGCTGGATAGTGAACATTTAAATAGCTATATAACACCTGAAAAAAACTATCATATCATCAATAAGAAACATGAGAGATGTGGACCTTTTATACAAATTCAGTCAAAAAGTCTTCTGAACAACTTGAAGTGCTTAAAAAATTTAATTAACTGTAATAACCATAGAGAGTTTATTTTCTGCTTCTCACCTGAACCTGTTTACTCAGCCAAGTACACCATTTCAGATCTTACCAAGGCACAAAAATCATCAACAGCATTATAAATCACTTATCACACTAAATGGGTTTAAAACATGATAAAGTGTGCAGTGTAGATATAATTGTAACATGTTTAAAAACATATAATGCATTGGAAAAATGAATAACACTGTAGTGTAGATCTAGTGACTGTTTTCATTACAAAGCTGATCTCTGTAGCTCTGTTTTAGTTCTTTTAAATACCTCAGACTTACATCTTTTAGCTTTGAATACCAAATGTCCTCCTTAAAGTATGGATAATCAGGCTAGTTGCATATTGCTTCCTTTTTCTCAGACACAATGTAGAACATCATTATCTGGCTTAGCCTACTGTATCTCCACTGAAGCTGGAATAATAATGTTAATATATGAACTTTCTTATGTTACATTTCAGCCTTTGTGTTCAGTAGTTGTTGCTTCAATTAAAAAAAAAACCAAAGCAAAAACAACTCAAGCACATTCTGTTGAAATATAATATACAATACCACTTTGTTACAGACTTAAAGCATGGCTTCATCTGTGTTAATGATGTCTCTTATTAATGTATATTTTTCTTGTCACACAACCACTTTAAGACCTATCATTTTTTTGTTTTGTTTTGTTTATTCAGTTTTTTTAACCTGAATCACATCAGAAACTTACATTCAGCAACAACTTCTATACTTTGGTCCTCACTCTGGAATTCTCTGAATAGCTCAGGTTTACTTTTTCTGCAATATATTTGCCTCCATTTCTATTCACTGTGGTATATATCACTTTAGACAAATATTCCTTCAAAATATTTGACTTTAGATTTGGTTTTTTATTATGTCTTTCTTCTCAGCATTTGCCACCAATTTAATATAAACTCTGTATAGGAGGTTTAATTTACATTTCAGATCAGAACATTTCAGATAAGAACATTAAATAATATTGAATTTAGACCAGAGTGTTGCATCCAGCCCTACAACCCTCAGTACAGGAAAGACATGGAGTCAGTAAAGAGGATTGGGACAATTCTCCTGTGGGGAAAGGGTAAGAGGCTTGGGGTTTCTCACCTTGGAGAAAATTCTCTAAACACCTTCTTTAGACATTTCAATACTCTAGCTTACAAAAAATCTGAAGAGGAACTTTTTGCAAGGGTCTGTAGCAATAAGAGAAGGAGTAATGGCTTTAAATTGAAAGACAATAAATTTACACATCATATAAGGAGAAATTTTTCAAAATGAGAGTTGTGAAACACTGGACCAGGTTGCCCAGAGATGTGATAGATGCTCCATCTCTGGAAGCACTCAAGGACAAGTTGGGCTGGGCTCTGAGCAGCCTGAGTTAAAAATGTTCCTGCTCATTGCAGGAGGCTTTGACTAAATGATCTTTAAAGGTCTCTTCCAACCCAATCTATTTTATTATCCCACCATCAGTCTTTGGCCACCCACCCAAATTTGGACTGTTGCTTCAGTGCACTTACATTAACTCCAGCCTCATAAACCATTGTCTTATTCTCAATCTAGGATCCTTGTATATAAATAATTTGACTCAATTTTCCAAGGAATATTTTCTAAAACTTAAAAAATCCCCATCTCCTCCCTGGAACCCAAGTGTGATGTTCAAGTGTCTTCCAGAGAGCAGAGGAACCTGCAAGGACGGTGCTTTTTATCCAGGCTAGGTAGGGTGCTCCTTCTGGAATCCATCCTCTCTCAGTGTCTCTGTGAATGATTGTTCTGTATTATTTCATATTTCACTTATGATGAGTGAAAAAGGACCTAGATGAAATTTTTGAGTTTCAGGCATGAAAATTGTTTTACATATTCTCCAAGTGTCCTGTTGCAGTTTTTATATGAACCAGATTTTTTAATGAGATATATAAAGGCACTTGGACCAACAACAAAACAAAGAAACAAACACCACCTTCACAGGAGGAAAAGAGTCTGTGAAAGAGAGATCTGCAAAAGACTTTGCCAAGAGATGAATCTTTATGTCAAGATTCCCAGCTAAATCCTGAATGCAGTTAAGAGAAAGGACAGATAATCTATTAAGTGGTCAAAAGTCTAATTGTGTGTTCCTGAATAATGAGTTCATTTAAGAGCCAAGGTTATTAAAATACATCTCAAACAAATTTAAGGACATTCTGTAAAAAGTAACTCAGATTAAAGACTGTGCTCAAACAACAGTTGCAGAGGAACTTTCAGGAAGGACTAAATGCTCTTAAATGATCACTTGAGTTCTAAACCAGGAGAAGGTAAAATATTAAATGCATATTTAACATTTGAGAATATCTGACTGCATATAATTCATGCAGTAGTAGACAACTGCACTAAGTTATAAGCTGACTGTGGTCAGTGGAAGTCTTTTTAATCTTTTCAAAAAGCTTTAAATTTAGCTCCACGTAAATAAATTATGATAGTTGGCAAATTTTGAGAATAAGCATAATATTTACTTGAACTGGAAAATGTTCCTACTATAGTTTGTATCCCCTTAGTCTGTGAAGCTGGGACAGTACCTAATGAATCAAGGTGTTTTACTTTGGCTGCTTTGGCATGTCTGTCTTTATGTTGAAAAGATTATGTTGCTTTCCCAAAAAAGAAAGGAAATAGTTTTCTAGAACATTGGCCCATGTAAATGGTGTAAATGTGTTTAATCACACCTAATCAAAAAGTACTCAGACTCAGTGCATGATGACTTCCAGTCTTGGAATTGTTATCTCCAATCCCAGTAAATAATTCTTGTTTTTCATGAGCTAATGGAAACTATCCTCTTTATATATTAGAAAAGCTGTGTCATTAGAAAATTATTATCATATTGTTCTTGGCTTTACCTTATTTAATTTCTATCTCTCAGAAGAGTAACTCTTTGCAGGGATTTTTGAAACACCATCCTAAAGTGGAGATACAAAGGAATTTTGGAAATAACTGAAAAAATATAATTAAACATGCAAATTTCAACAAAATAAATATTTTTAGATCATTTTTCAAATACCACTGTAGATAAATATATTCATTCTGATGCCAGCTGCCATTTCACATGGCTGTAGAGTTTTTAATTTTTTTTCATTATATACAGGGATGTGGTAGTGATAATCAATGAATTAGCTATTTCAGTATGATGTACTTTAGAAATCCAAAATTTAATAATTTAGTCTAAAGAAGCTGTTTAGATTTCATCTATAGTTGGTGAAGATTTTCCAGTTTCAAGTTTCTTCAACCCACCTATAGCAAAAATGCTTCCACCAATGAGAACAATAACATCATCTTTTTTTAATGTTCAGCTGTAGATAAAATATTTTTTATCAGTATGCAATTATGTTCTGTTTGAGCTTGATTGTTCAACTGCCAGGAAGAACTTTGAACACCTACATGTGTGAATATCAGATGACTTTATTTCTGCTATTCTTTGAATTCTATTCTCATTCACTGAAATTACTTTACTTAGAAAACCACAAATATTTATCACTATACCTAGATTTATCTAGTAATACAATGAAGTTTCTTCTTCATCTCCAGGGTCCACTTGGGGTAATTTCTATATGTCCACTTACACTTTTTTTTTTTATTGGACTGTAGTTCTATTTTGGACCTTAATTTACATTTTATGGTGGGTCTAAAGTATAATAAATAAAACTTCTTTGTGCTTATTGTTAGCCTTCAGATCAGTTTTCTCCAGCTGCAGGTCTTCATTCTTTAACTGGGCACTGGTGGGCTGCCTGTTGTTCCAGGGTCTCCCATTTCTGATCACAGCAGTGCTCCTCACATCACATCCCATGTCTCTACTTCTCAAGGTCTCTTGTGATGGTATCAGCCCTGAATTTGTATACAGCACTGCATTAGACTAGTAAATACAATTAAACATATAAAGTCTATTTGTTCCTATTTATTTAAACCTATGGTTATTCCATGTAAAGATAAACAAAATTAAAGCAAATCAGAAGAAAAAGCCATTGTCACAATTAGGCCGAGGAAAACATCACTGCAGGAGAGTCTGATGACTCAGTCCTTGCAAATTCAGTGCAAAGCTTATGGTCTACTGCTAGGAAAGGCAACGCTGTTCTGCAGGGATATGGGGGGAAAACCTTCAGTTTACTTTTGCACTGAATTTGCCACCTTTCCTTCTTATGGTGCCAAAGTCCATTTAAAGGACTCTTCACTCCACTGGTGTTGCTTCAGCAATGTCGCATTTTAGTCTCTTTAGAATTCTTAGCTGAATTTTACCTGGATTGGGGTATTTGCAGCTGCTTATTTAAATAAACTAGCAAGTTTATCAGGTATAGACATAAGTACACTAATTTATCTGTTTCTTAGCTGGCTGGTATGAACCCCAGCGCTATGCAGCTGTTTTAGCTAATCATGGCTTCTAAGCTAACAAATACACAGATGAGAAGCAAGGTATATTCTTTCAGATTTAGTGTGTTACTGTAAATAAATATCTTATCCCATGGTACACAGAAAATGGAAGCTAGAATCTACATAAAAGGAACGTAGAGTGATTATGTGTGTGTATGGATGGAGTTAGAAAAGCTAAAGCTAAACTGTAAATTAAAAGAGCAAGAATCAAAGAGGAGAACAAAGTGTCCTTTAAGTATATTGGTAGGAAAAAAAAAATAAGGAATATAATTAAACAATTTAACTTTTAAGAACACATCCTTAGATAAATAACATATAAGGTAATTTTCAAAAATAAACAGTGCAACAGTAGTGTTTAATCAATTTTTTCCGCTCCTCCTAATGTTGTAAAATTTCTTTATTTTCCCGTTTGTTCTTTGGGCTTGCTGAACTTATTACTGATAGAAGAATAACATGCTTAATTGTGCACAAAAATCTTGTTTGAGTTCTCTAAGTACTGCATTTCTCAATTACTCAGCCCTTACTCACTATGAAGTGATAATTAGGCATTAAAAGCTAAGTGGATTACTGTGGAGATCTCTCCTGATATCCATTTATCACTTAATCAGACTTTAATACCATAAATTATGCATTTCTCAGCAGTCTTCAGATTCCAATAAATTTTATCACAGTTTTGAATTACTAGGTTTTCTTGACCTCATTGTGGTGGGGAAAAGTCATAAAGTTTGCTTAAAGGATACAGCCACTCTAAGAATTTCAGATTTATAGCAAAATAATTCTGAAAGCCTGTTGGGTTGCACTAATATTTATTCATAAGGGTTTTTTGGACAAGACAATTCCATCCTCATGAATAAACATGAAAAAAATTGATCCAAAATACATATTGAGTTGAAGTTTTCCACAGCTTTTTTTTCCTCCTGATTTTGCCTTCCACACCTCATTAAGAAGAACAAAATAAGACAAACCCCACAATTCCTAGGAGACTGCAACTTCCTCAGCACATTCTGTTGCTTTTGGAATGAAAATGTCTATTTATGCTGGCCACTATTACAGAAAAAGTGACTTTCTAAAAGTATAAATCATGATGAAATCTCCCCAGAAATGCATATCTTTGGGTTACCATTAGAGTCAATATGAGCAGAGCAAATGAGAGTCTTGAAAATGTTAGGTCAGGTTGCCCAAAGTGTAATATTACATCTTATGATATTAAATTGCAAGAAGTACCTAATTTCCTATTTTTCTATGTCCTCTATTATTACATATTACTTAAAAATGTTTTTTACTCAGTAAAATTTATAAAGCAGAGTAAAATATAATCTTGGCTGCTAAAAATTTGATAGATGTTAGTGAGCAATTTTTAACTGAGGAGTGAAAGGATAAAATAAATATTAAAAGTCCTTAAAAGCATGCTGGTCAATGTCTCTGTAAATACATGAGATTGCACTTTTAGTTGAGCACCTGTTGGCCCAAAATAGATTTTTTGGCCAACAAATCACAGCATATTCCTGTTTGCATTTACAGAAGTGCATAGAAAGCAGTCTTTAGGTCTTAATTTGGCACTGTATTCCAGCATACTAAAAGTGAATGAAATTGGCAGAAAATACTGAAGGAGAGCCATAGTTGCTTTTTTACCAAATTTTATCCTATTAATTTGTGTTTTCTTGATGTCTCTAGCTTTAGATGAAAAGGACAGATGATTAAAAATTTTAAAGCAACTTTGTTAATTGAAGTAAATTTATTTCCTTTTTTTGGCACATGAAGAATTTCAAATAAAATAGTAACTTCTGACTCAAAATTTTACAGGAAATATTGTCTGATTTAAGAAATTATCCACATTTCTTGTATATTCCTGCCAAACATTTTTCTCCTGTACAACTATTCTATGTTTTCTGCTTAAGCTATAAGGTAAAATAACATAACAGTGATTGCAAACAAGTTGGTGGTAAAAACATCAGTAATTTACACTTGCTGTATTTTCTGAAGATTTCCTCTTCAAAATACCTCAATGAACCTTCTTCTAGTTTTCACAGCAGTAAAGATTTTTTTCTCTTTTCTCTATTCCTTATTCTTTCTAAATTTGGAAACTGCTGCCCTCACCTTCCCCACCCCAAATTTGTACTATAAAATTAGTAAATTAAAAAGAAAACAAAAAGTAAGGAAAATTAAAAAAAGCACATCAATAGCAAGGAAAAAAAATCAAGAATGCATACACAGAATTCATTAAATTGTTTTTTGTACCAAAAATAATAAGAAAAAAAAGTGAAAATGCTTCCTTTTCATCAAATCTACTTGTTTTCCAAGACTAATGGTAAACCCAATGGGCTTCCTTACTGATTAATATCACATTGCCAGAGACATATCACTCTTCAGTACATTTTTTTTAGAACTGTCCAGTTACAAGTTTAATTATTTCTTCCTGCTGGGCTAAAAGCAGTTTTCAGCTAAATGAGCAAGTTGTTCAGTGAATCATACTAAAGGTTACCTCAGATAAATGTGGACTAGCCTTTTCCTAGCAAAAAAAGGGCTCAGAAAATACAGAATTATATACATATATATATAAAATAGATGCAAAAGTCTTGAGTAGATATCAGGGTTGACTCATGAAACAGAAAAAAGAAGAAAATACAAAGGCATTGCCTCTGCTTCAGGGAGGGAAAATCCACCCTCTTCAGATCTGTATCCCCTTCTGGATGTATCTTAAATTGTTTCAAATGCTGAAAAATTATTTTTTGGTTTGAACTTTTTTTTTAAAACCCTGAGATCTATTTTTTATATATATAAGTAGAGTGAAAAAGAGTCTGAAAACATACACAAAATCTTTAACCAATACTCCAGAGATCTTATTTAAAGAAAGTTATTATATATTATATCTATCAATATTGTTAATATGATTTACAGTGTTTCCTTAAGAATATGATATTAATTCCTAATCTTTTTAGGACTTTTTTTTTTTTTTCCTAACTCAGGAGAATTCTGTGAGGTGAAAATTGACAACTGTGGCTCCAATTCATGTGAAAATGGAGGAACATGTATTAGCTATGAAGATCATTTAAAGTGCACTTGCCCTATAGGTGAGCCATTAGTAATTTATTCTATTTTCTAACAAAACAAATAAAATGTCATCCAAATATTTATGTTAAGAAATAACAACATAAAAATAGCAATATATCTCAACAAATGCAGTGAACATTTTTATGAAGAAAAGCACTTTTTCTCTTTGTTCAGGAAATAAAACTGCCAAATAACTCTACTAGAGTGGTGTTAACTGCTAACACCCTGAACAGACACAATGTCAATATTCTGAATGAACTGTGATTAAACATTCTCTTTGTGGTGCAGGTTTTGAAGGTGAAAGATGTGAACTCGATATTGATGCCTGCCTATTCAACAATATAAGCTGTGCCCCAGGAGCACTGTGTATGGATAAATCTCATGGATTTAATTACACGTGTTTATCACCATGTATTGGAAACACAGAGGTAGGATAAAACAATATATTCCCCCCAGCGTTTTTTTGGGAAATCAAACACCCTATTCTAATAGCAGTGAGCTGATGAAGCCTCATTTCACACAGGTTTCCTAAGCATAGCACTCATTCTTGATATATTCTGATGCTTTTTCCTGTGTAACATATGCATGTAAAAGTGCACAATGTGTTGGTCATTTCCCAACAAACTGTATAATGTCTGAGCTCTGCCTTTCTTGTTCTTTATAGGTTTAGTCACTGAGGTCTCCTTCTGTCCCCTGCTTGCTGCTGCTATATTATGAAACTTGAAGAACTTAGGGCAAAATCTCTTTGCAATTTTTGATATGTTTAAAAGTTACCAGATAGAAGGCTGATGATACAGCAATGCACAGAGGGAATGACAAAATTTCATTTCCATTACAAACAAAAATAAAAACCATATTCAACAACAAAAAAACAAGACTAATTACACTTCAATGGGAGCTGAAAATGCAGTTAGAAAAAAATCTAAATTCTCCTTGCAAGTTACTCTTCAATGCTCACAGGATATGGAAATGAGTACTACTTTTGCACTTTCAAAGTTTTCTAGAAGAAATGTATTAGTTGTGTCCTTCTCATTCTCCTTTAGTGACCTTTTTAATTAAATTTGGGTAGGATTCATTCATATCAGAGTGAACTATGAGATTTTGGTATGGGTTAAACTAAAATATTTTTGCACTTTCTTATTATGATAGTTATTTTTAAAGCTCTGTAAATAAAGTTATATAGCCTTCCAAACAACTACAAAAACATGATAATGAGTGGTTTACAGGCATTATAAATTCTTTTCTTGAAATATATGCACCATAAAAATATAGTATGCATAGTAGGCAACATATTTACAAAGAACAATCAATATTTGTCACCTTGATGTCCATGGGTAGACACTTATCAGTGAATATGAAATATAGCACTGAAAAACTCACTGGTTCAAGGGTTTATACTTAAATTGTTCAGCATCTGGTAAATTTTAACATTTTTATTATTTAAAGTGTCATACTGAGTGTAAATACATTGTACATGGCATGGCATCATAATGGTTCAATTATCATTATAGCTAGTTAGTATGGGAAGTGATATTGTGCCAAGGATGCTGATGGGAGCTAGTAAACCATTTTACTGTAATATTTGCTTAAAATCCCTCAGACATATTTAATCTATTCATACAAACATTTCATAGACTATCTAAATGTCACACGGGAAAAAAAGTAGTTTTATATATAAATATATCTCTCAATATACACTCACTGTATGAGATGCTTGATTTGGGCATAATGTGAATAATTAGTAGATTTTCTAATTGAAAAAGGAATAGAATATAAAATCATGGAATTATATGCTGGAGTATTACCTGTTTTCTTAGCTTACAGATCATTAAAATGATAAAATTTCCTTATTGGAAGAAAGAAGGACTGTATTCAAACAATTATTTTAGTACATTTCTGAAATTAAAGATTAATGTTAGTCAATAAATTTCATTATTCATCATTAAATTCTTTATTTATTTGTTGTGGATGGAAAATAAGTATATAACTTTTCATCCTTTCATTACTTTTACATTTCCAAGGGTACCTCAGTTATGCTGAACTGCTGTGTATTCAGCAAAATAGATTGAAAACAATGAAATATTACGAATATTACTATTTGTAATATTTCCTTCATGAACAAAAAAAATATGTACTTAATGGGAGCTCCTTTATCTCTGTACAAATATATAAGGGTATTAATGCATTAAGGTTTGGCTTTTTTTTTTCCAAGCCCCAAAATTAATATAGTACAGTTGTTTTTAATTTCTTTTTTTTTTCCAAACAAATATTAAAAAAAAAAAAATTGAGGTGAACAGGGGATATCTTCCTTTAAACTTCAAAGTTTATCTTAGCTTTGTAATTAGGATAATGCCTGTGAAGGAACTCTAAATAAATCAAAATGTTGTCATCTTTAAATTAGTGATTTCCAACAGGACCAAATTTAGTCACTTTATGTTACAACACCTTTCTTCTGTAATGTACTCAGGTAGACATGAAAAAGAATAAATAAAAACATCTATTTTTCCATTTTGATACTTGATATATGCTACAAATTTTAATATTTTTATTAACAGGAGCTCATAGAGAATTTATAGGATTACTCATAATGACAAATAATTGCAGTGCAATGTGATAGGCCTAAGTAACAGAATCACAGAGCCATAAAACAGCCCAGGCTGGAAGGGATCTCACAACACCATCTAGTCCAACCTGTCACTCTCTATAACCACATGGAAGGGCTGCAGCCAGGTGGGGCTCAGCCCATTCTCCCAGGCAACCAGTGACAGGACAAGAGGACATAGCCTCAAGCTGTGCCAGGGGAGGTTAAGGTTGGATATCAGGAAGGATTTCTTCACAGAAAGAACTGTTAAATTTTGGATTAGACTGCCTGGGGAGGTAGTGAAGCCACCATCCCTGGAGGTGTTCAAGAAAAAACTGGATGTGAGACAATGCTATGGTTTAGCTGCAGTGATGGTGTTCGATCAGGGGCTGGACTCCATGATCTTGAAGGTCTTTTCCAGCCTTAATTCTATGACTCTATGTGTGATTATTTTTTAGTGGCTACAGCTACATCTTAAGAATTTTATTTTTTTCCTTAAAACACTTCTTTTTCAAAATTCTGTCAGCAAGCTCAAAAAAATCATTGTTTCCTTTAGCTCTTATTATGAAAAATTTGAAAGTGTAACCATAAACTATGGGCACTGCAAGATGCTGACCAATGGTTATTGTTTCTTAAAAGAAAGCATAAGAACTAAAAATACTTTTCAAATATTTTCCATTCTCTTTTCAGTTTTAAGATGTAAACAGATGTGCTTGGCAGACATCAATTTGGTTTGTCATAAATAATTCCTGTATGAGTTAGGAACTAAACACATCTGAACATTTCTCTCAGGGTCTATCTGCAGCTTTATAATATTGAAGTTTATTGAACTCCACTCACATATTTTGCTTGAAAGCTTTCTCTGTTTATGAGCCAAGGTCCCATATTGCACTTGCAGTCAAGACCATAGCTCCAACCTTTTCAATGGAATTATCTATATTCTTAATATTTATTTAGTGTTTAGAGGAGCTGCCACTTCCATGTTTGGTCTGGTCCTTATGTGCAGTTCAATTTTACAAAGTTTCCTCATCTGTAAAAACAAAGCAATTTCTAGTTTCAATATTTTTAAGACAAACATTTTATCTACTTGATTAGTGTACTTCTAGTCCAGAAAAGAATATAGGGAAAAATAAATAAAATTTCACTTCTTGAAAAATTTGAATACTCAGGTACAATTGACTTTGCAGCAATAAAACTTGGAAACTATAGTAAAATTACATGCTTGGGGAAAAATATAACTATGTGTGTGTGGTTTTTTTTATATATATGTAAAATGCAGTTTCATTCAAACTGCAGAGAATTCCATGAAATATAAGATGAAAGAGGGGTTGGAAATTATATGATTGCCATCTTATCTCGAGCATTTGACAACACATGATACTTCGAGAAGAGACAGACATATAATAGGGTAATATTTCTCAATTCTGAAAAGGAAAGATAGAAGAGTAAAAAATTTCCTAGCTGAAATAAAATCTCCTGGATGATTTTGGAATGTGATTCTTAACTTCTTTGACCAGTGATTCTTACATTTTACCACAACTGCATAAAAAGGCAGATTTGCGTTAAAGTACTTGCTGTGGACAGAAGTTTGGTGGTCAGACTGACGAGAATAGGCTTATCTATAGTCTTTTGAAACAAAAGATTTGTGTTTAAATCCATTCCATAGCTTTCATTTCAATTTAAATCTTTAGATTACACCAGCATCTTAAAGGGTAGCACCTTTCCTCACAGTATAAAGTATCAAAATGACATAAGAATAAATTAAACAATACTTTTGTTTAATAAATAAATAAATTGTGACAATACTGAAATATTTGTCTTAATTGCCTTAGGTTTTCTGGATGTTTTTCTTGAGTATAGGCTTATTTGACCTATTTGAGCTTTGGGAAAATAGTAAGCATCAGGACAAAATCCAGCAAAAATATATAAACACAGAAGTAAGGAAACACATAAAAATAATAAAATAATATAATAATAACCATCCCATACACATAGAAGGGGGGAGGGTTGCATTTATGTCGAACTGTGTTTTTCTTAAAGATGTTATATTGCATAAGTAACCCAAGGTAAGCCTCAAATTCAGTACAGGGAGCATAACAAAATTCTCTTCATTTTAAGGTCAATTTAAAACTTAATCAAAGACAAATGAATATTAGAATATTTCTGCCAAAGACTGTTATTATTACAAATCTTAATGGCATTATAAAGAGATTCAGACTCAATCAAACTGAAGTACTGGTGCATTAACTCATCTTCTAGACACCATTTTCTTTAAAAACCAATTGATTAGAAGGAGGGGTCTTAATTGCTTTGAAATGAATATGTAGTTATCTGTCTTCATACTGGCAAAATTTTCATGGAAATGAAAATGGAACCTAAAAGTAAAATGAGGAAAAGACCATTAATGCAGAGTCATAACTTTCTGTAATTTTTGAAGAATACAGGAAATATTGGCTTAGTAATATTAGCAATTTAAAACAAAAAAACGAAAAGCTGTTCCATTCTAAATTTATCAATCTTTCAATATCTGAAAATTGAAAATAAAACAGCTTCTGATTTTACCACAGCATAGATGTAATTTATAAACATATAAAACATTCAAGGATGGCTTGAATCAGCATTAAAATGAAAATTTAAAAAAACCCAGTATTTTACTGATAGCCATATATTAAGCTAAACTATACAGCATAGGAACAGTTGATCTTCTCCTTCAAGGGAAAAATAACAGTCTAGTTCACTATTGTCCCTCCTAAAACAAGCACATTTTAAGGGCAGTTGTAAAAATGGTACTGTTAAATTAAAATATAAATGTCTTCTACCAAATAAACAATAAATTGATATATCGATTTAATAACATTCAGTATTCAGTATCAGTATTCTGTACCTTCTTGGAGATATATATTTTTTAATATTACAACATAAAAAGGTAAAATAACCATACATATTACCAATGGCTTATTCCATTAAACTCTTGGGGAAAAAATCCAACATGCAAAGAAAAAACCCTTTATGTATGTGGTAGGTTGATCCAGGCTAGATGCCACATGCCCAGCAAAGCCACTCCGTCAGTGCCCTCTGCAACTGGACAGGAGAGAGAAAATTGATTGTGAGTTGAGTTAAATGCAGGGAGAGACCTCTTAATGTTTACTATCACAGGCAACACAATTTATTACTAACAAAATCAGAGCAGCATAATGAGAAGTAAAACAAATCTTAAAAGCACCTTCCCCCCTTCCATCCCTCCTTCCTGGATTTAATTTTATTCCAAATCTTCTACCTCCTCTTCCCTACAGCAGTGCAGGGATATGAGGAATGGGACTTAGGGTTTGTTCATCACGTCAGTTTTACCCCTGTTTCCTCCTAAGGGAGAAGAGTCCTTCCCCTGCTCCATAGTAGGTTCCTTCCCATGGGAGACAGTCCTCCACAAACTCTTCCAGTGTGAGCCCTTCATAAGTTCCCTGATCTGTTGCAGTGTAGGTCTCTATAGGGTCACAACCTTCTTTTGGGCATCCACCTGCTCCATTGTGGGGCTCCTCCATGGGCTGCAGGTGGATCTCTGCACCCCTGTGTCCCTCCATGGGCTGCAGGTGGGTCTCTGCACCCCTGTGTCCCTCCATGGGCTGCAGGTGGATCTCTGCACCCCTGTGTCCCTCCATGGGCTGCAGGGGCACAGCTGCCTCACCATGGGCTGCACCAGGGGCTGCAGGGGAATCTCAGCACCTGGAGCACCTCCTGTCCCTCCTTCTGCACTGACCTTAGTGCGTGCAGAGCTGTTCCCTTCACATGTTCTCTCTCTGCTCTTCTCTGGCTGCAATTACTACTGTGAAAAAAGCTTTTTCCTTCTTAACTCTGTTACTCCAAAGGCTCTACCAGCACCACTGATGGGCCTGACCGTGTCCAGCAGTGTGTCCATCCTGGAGCTGGCTGGCATCTGTCAGGCATAGAAGCAGCTTCTGGCCGCTTCTCAGAGAGAGAAACCACCTTAATAGCACCCGCCACTGCCAGAACCTTACCATGCAAACCCAGTACAGCCTATCTGTCATTCTCACCTTCAGGTATGTGCAAATGGAGGTAGCTGCTTCTACGATGAAGAAAATCAGAGATCTCACTGTGTCTGTGCTCTTGGATGGACTGGAAACACATGCCTTGAGAATATTAATGACTGTGAGATAAACCAGTGCCAACATGGAGCCACGTGCGAAGATGGAATTAATAAATACAGGTACTAACATGTTGCTTTCTGTACAAGCCTTCATAAAGTGTTTTATGCCATATGAAGATATTTTGACGTTCAGAAAGAATTATGAGGGGTGTTGTTAATGCAGTAATATAATTTTCATATCAAAAAATTCCATGGAATGCTAATTTTCAATAAAGATATGCATTCAGTAAAACTGTGTATTCTGAAGTATTTCAGGAAGGAATGACAAATATTCCTCTTTGCTGGTCAAAGAAGTTAAACCAGCTATGTAGAATCTCACATAAAAAATAATCTATTTTATTAAATGGCAAAAACTTTTTGAGCCTGGACTCTGTCATAGAGTGTCTTACTAAAATTTGAATTATAATTTATTATCATTTCAGTTACTGAAAAAAACAAAGTATGTGTTCTCCTTAGTGAGCTGTAACATGCTGTAGGTGTTTAAGAATTAAATTTTATAAAATATGGTGAAAAAATCAATGGGAAAGGTTTTCTTCAATAAACAGAGTTCAGCTGTTCTTATCTGACTAGAATTATTTATTTTTCCTCTACAAAACCCAGAATTAATAAAACTTCTCCATAATATCTGTAGATGTATTTTGAGAGACATTATTCTATGCTGTGCCATGCCCTACTTAGAAGCACTGTAATTAGTATGCTTTAGTGTTTCTACTTAGAAAAGACTGTAAGAGTGCACAAAATAAAAATAGAAACAATTAAAGATTTCTTTAGCTTCACTTCTGTTTTTAAAATATCTTCTCTAAAAATAACTGAAATCACCATATAGGCACACAAATGGAGAAAACTGATTTATTCTCAGTATATCAGAGTTAAAGGAGTTTTTGTCAAAGAATCCTTACAAAGTAAACATCCTTCCTTTTTTCCACCTTGCAATTAACTCTTGTATTGAATTTCTGGGTCATATTCTGGCACGTTATTTAACTGTTAAATCTGTGGCTTTCCTTTCTTTATCAGGGAAATAATACTCATAGAAGTATAAAGTCATGTTTATGTTAGAAAATCCACTAACATTTACTGAGAAATTAGTAGTTCTGAAGATATCTAGTGATAACTTTTGATTTTAACTTGTTAATCCAGACTCAGTTTACTGTCAGAAAACACTTAATTCTTACTTTTTCAGTCTTTGAAAGACAAATTAAATTGACAGATCAGTCTGTTTATCTAAGGAACAGGAAAACATACCATTAAAATCTGAATCTCAGATGGTCAGTTTTGTTAGCAGAGAACTTGACCCCAAAAGAGCAAGACAGGTTACTTTGTTGAGACAAAGTGTAGCATGTTTACTGTAGAATACCTGCTCTGTTGAAAAAGCATGGCTGTTTCTCAGTGACAGTGAAGCATTATTTAAATAACTAAACTATGTCTGCCTTAAAAATAATGATGTTTCTCAAGTTATTGTTAGCAAGTGAAACAAAAATAATTTCCCTTTTCCAATACATGGTTAACACCAAAAGAATACAAGAGGAAATGCTGAATGTAAGTGCACCCACCTTTTCTAAAGATTTGTGATTGCATTTCTGTCCTAAAATGGGTATAATTTTTATTATGGTATTTATCAAGAGCTGTATTTGATGCAAAGTAGTTTCAGAAAGACATAAGAAAACTGTCTCAGAATATACAGAGAATCTAGTGTATAAGTACCATTAAGAACCCCATAGAGATCCATTTTTAAAATTAATACAGACATTCAAAACCTCTCTTAATGAGTGCAGAAGATAAAGATATACCAAAATTTTATATCTATTAGATTTTATTTACATAAAATTATTATAAAACTCTAGATCTTTCTCCTAATTAAGAAATCTTAAATTTTCAATTATTAAATTTTGGTAATAATGTATTTTTCTAGTGGTAGATTGATATAATAATGCTAACATAAGGAAATCATAGAAAATATCCAGCTTTGATTCAAAAACATCCCCCTCTTTTAAGATCTCATGTTTTGCAAGCCTTTTTTTTTTTTTTTCCAGATGGGAAATAAGATGTCAACTGAATGAAATGTTCCTAATTTTTTATCTCTTTACCATGGCATGTTCTTTTTCTCCTCCCATTTTGAAATTACTGTCCTAGACTGTAGTGTCACATAGAAGTATATTTATATATATGCAGAGATTTTCCTTTGAGTTTAGATTGGGGAATTGCTCTAAGTGAAGGAGAGGGAGTTTTAAACTTATATATAGTGTAATTCTCAGCAAGGCTGCATGCTAATACCCTCATAATTACAGCAAAAAGCCTTAGGAGTTTTACTCCTTTGGTTTAGCGAGCCTTCTCTTACAACTAAAGTGGCCCCAATCACACTGACACAAAACCTGTAATTAATTCAAATTAATAGTTGCACTGCCAGCTGAGTCTGTGCTGTTTGTGATACCATGAAGTAAGTCAATCAGCATGTATTTAAAATTATAACTTCAAAGAACTACTGCTACTGGTGTAGCTGTCAATATGAATCTGGCAGATACCGTGCAATAGACTAATTGCATCCACATGCCAAAAGAATCCCTTGACCTTTGGTTATACATACTTGAGAGAAAAAACAACAGATAAGATTCATTACCTCAGTAAATAGACAATGTAATAATGGTAAATAGACAAAAATCTACATTAGAAAGAAAATAGAAATAAATTTTCTCTTCTAAAGAGCCTGTATTGTTTGATTATGTTCTGTGTAGGAGAATTGAGAGAACTGATTTAATATGGCTCAATGAGAAGCAGTTAATGAATAATTAAAGTGGAAGAGATCTTCAAGGAATATAACCTCCTGTTTTGAAATCCAAGGGGAAATCTATTACTCTGTTTTATTCACCTTTGTAAACTTTTTTCCTGTCACCATTACACTTTGGACAACCAAGATCCTAGCTGAAATAAGACAATAACAGTAGATACTTTACTGTTACCTATTCAGTGGAACAGAACAGAGTGAAAAGACACAATTTAAAACTCAGTGTAGTTTCTATTATCTGTCCTGTTTCCCATTTCTTCAGTCCAGTCTATTCACATGAAGTCCTACATTTATCACAACCCCCAGAAAGCCCAGCAAGAAGAATTGAGAACTGCTAGATTAAGACTTTTGAAGAAGCTGCATTGTAGGATTTACCACTGTTTAAAAGGTCATGATGAGATAATATATTTTAAAAATATATTTTAGTCAACAGCTATAGCACTGATGTCAGCATATCATTAGTTTTTATGCAGGAAAATATCTCATTAAGAAATTTGGTGTGGTGTATGGTAAAACTTGAATTGCCAACACATTCTTCAGAATCAGGATACAAATTTCAGTGCATAAAATTAAATAATTATGTAATCTCTATACAAAAGAGTAAAGTGACACATTGTAAAGTAAAATGCTTTAAAATATTAAACACTTTTTTGCATGATTCAAGCAAGACTGCAAGAAGTAAACATAATTCAGATAATTTCTGAGTACCACAAAATTTAAAGCTTCTGCTATTTTAATCATCCTTGACTTTTTCCATTTTCTTCCAGCTGGATAAATTGGGCTGTTTGATTAGATTATTTTTTGAAATCTAATTTTCTTTTTACATGTTTATTCATCCTATGCTATATATGCAATTTGACTGCAGGACCCAATTGACAGTGCTGTATAAAGTTATATATAGTTACAACTTTATATATATATATATATATATATATATATATTTCTGCAGAAATAACAGGCTTCTTCCACTAGAGAAAGTGGAGAAATACTTGTTCTCACTTTTCTACAACTACAGAAAATAGGTGAATATATGTCACAATTTCTTAGGGAAAACCTCTGCAATATATACATAATATACAACAGCTTTTCTGCAGAGAACAGAGATGCATATAAAAAGTCAAAGTGAAACTAAATAACCTTTTCAGCTACTTATATGTGTACAGTTCACATTTCAACAGGGAAAATAGGTAAATAATACTGAATAAATGCAGCTAATATGCCTCGATTCATACTAATAAACATATATACAAATATATATATAAAAGGATGATAAATATTAAGAAAATAGAGGGATTCTGGGAAGCCTTTGCTAATTCTAGACTTCAGTGCTCCTATATGCCTCTTGTGTCAATACAGAAAGCAGCTAGATCATCTAGCACAGGTTAAGATAGACACATCTTCAGTCAAGTTTTTGGCTTTTTGCAGTTATTTTAAAGATTCGTTTGATGTACACAGTTATTTACTCAATAACACAAATCACACTCTCTCTTTAGTGCAGGCAGTCTATGGTGACAATTTGACAGCTACACTGCCTGGACTAACCAGCATCAGCCCTTTTACCCACACATCTGCTGTGATGAGACCTTTAGTGATAAAAAGTTGGTAGAAACACTGCATCTATGCCATAACCATTTGCATTTTAGCAACGCATTCCTTCTTAGACTAAATTCCATGCCTGCCTTTGCATTTTCACTTAACACTTATTTTGTAAGCATATCAAATTATCATGCAACTCCAAACTATGCTTAGGTTTTGGAGTTGTAACATAGTCATCTTCTTGGTGGTATGTGAGGATTGAGTAATCCTCAAATGACTTGTGTTTGTTACTCACTGCTAAAATCCATGTTTGTAGCAGAAACATTGAAGTATTTTTTTTCCTCTTAGTATCTGTTACCCTCAAAATCTTGCTGTGGATGAAAGAGGACATACATGAAGCTAAGAAAGTACTGTTATTCCCATTAATGCTAACACAAAACTTTTCCATATACTGTTGTCTGGTGCCATGCTTTCACTGTTCCTCCACTTTGTGAGGCTGACATTTTAGTCCTCCTTAAGGAAGAGGCTGGGGAGGTGTCATTAGCATCTCCTGATCTCTGCTGGGAGATCTCACACACACACCCCCCAGATGGGCCATCCCAGAGCTGAAGCTGGAGCAGAAGAGTCAGCAGTGACTGCATCACAGGGGTGACTGCATCACAGGGAGTGACACCCAGACAGGCCATGGAGAAGCTGAGTCCCTGTGCTGAGATGCCAGTGCACAGCCAGGTCATCCCTCTTATAAAGGCAAAATACAAGTTCACTGAGCTAGAAATATACTTACAAATAGAAATGCTGGTATTGTATATATCTGTATACAAATTTTTATTTATTTATTGTAGAGAAATATTTAGGCTTCGAAACAAATAATAATGATAATTAATTCATGCCTCAAAGCTTTTTATATCATGCTCAGTATTTTAGTACTGCTGAAAATAATAATAATAATAAATAATAATAATAATAATAATAATAATAGTACAGCACTTAATTACGTTGTTGTAGGAGATGACCCATACTAAATTAATAGACATCAAGGTATAATTTCACCAGGAAAAACAAAGCACATTTCATTCTTAACTGTTTTTGATTTCTGCAGACACCAAAGCATTGAAAAATAAGATATTCATTACATCATTGCTTGTAGTATAGAAACAGAAATATGAAACTGAAGCTTAAAGATTCTACATCACATCTGTTTATGTGTAGCTCTTCTATGGTCTCTGAAGATAAGCTACACAACTAGAAAAATCCAGGAATTGACAGAAAATTCTTCATCCTCCCATTCTTGTTAAGGAGAGCTTTAAGCTAAATTTTCCATTCAATGCTAATGATAATAGCCACATTTTCGAAGAATGATTGAATAGTTGCATTTTCACTGTGAACACACTAATTGTTACAGTAAAAAAAAATAAAAAATAAAGGAAATAAAGTGATTAATTGCACCAGAAAGATTGATATGGCTGGTTGCTTACCATATTATTGTAAGTAGATTCAGAAAATGTGCAACTAAAGGTAACTAAAAGCACACCTGCTTCTAATGTTTACACATAATGTAAATGCAGCTATAAATATAATTGTCTAACACCACCTGCAGACAAGCCCAAAGCAGTCACTCATTCACTCTTGCACCAGCAGGATGGGGAAGAGAATTGGAAGGGTAAAAGTTACAGCTCATGGGTTGAGATAAAGACAGCTTAATAGGAAATGCAAAAGCCATGCTCACAAGCAAATCAAAACAAGGAATTAATTCACTGCTTCCCATGGGTAGGCAGGTGTTCAGCCATCTCTAGGAGAGTAGGGCCCCATCACACTTAACAGGTACCTTGGAAGACAAATGTCATGAGTCAAAATGTCCCTCACTTTTTCCTCCTTCCCCACACTTTATATACTGAGCATGATGTCATTTGACATGGAATATCCCTTGGGTCAGTTTGGGTCACCTGTCCAGGCTGTGTCCCCTCCCAGTCTCCCATGCAGCCCCAAGCTCCTCACCAGACTGGCAGTGTGAAAAAGAGAAAAGCCCTTGGCTCTGTGTAAGCCCTACCCAGCAATAACAAAAACAACTCTATATTATCAACTCTGTTTCCAGCATAAATCTAAAACAGTGTAAAACCAAAATAATACGAGTACTAGCCATTGTCAATAAGATTAACTCTATCCCATCCAAAACCAGCAAACTATATGATATTATTTTTGTGTTATCCATTGCTTTAAAAATGAAAAACAGAATCAGCTGAAGCTCTCAAGAAAAGACAAAGATTTCTCATTTGCTAAGTGACTGAGGCTGGAAAAGAGAATACAACAGCTATATATACTTGAGGCATTACTTCTGTTACAATGGATCTGTAGGCAAAAAATGCAGGTGATCAAGAGCTCACACCCACACTAAATGAGATGTGGAGGGCTTGCTCCAAGCGAGCTCTATTTTGGTCCATAGACTAAAAGCCCATTAGCAGCTGGTATCCATTAGCTGTACTCCAAGGCACACAGCTCCTGATTTAGTTTCCATATGTCTACCATAAAAAAATGCAGGCACAGTAAGCAAGGACAGAAGCAAAGAGCCACATGAGCATTCACTTCTGCTAAAAATACAGGGAAAAATACTTCTTCCTTCTTCCAGATGGATCGGTAGAGAAAATTACTATAATCAAAGCTTCCTTAGCTTGTTAGTTATTTCCATCTTCTGGATAGCATCTCTTTGGGTCAAGAATATGTATTATTGTAAAATTGCCTCCTGTGTGAGAATACCTCTGGACATGATAAGGAGAGGATCAATCAAAGAATATATTGCAGAGTACAAGAGATTTTCTAACTTTGAGATATGGGTCAGCTATGAGATAATCCAGATTTGTTTTCATCCACACAGCAAAAGAATACAAAAGCTAGAAAGGGTAATATGAAAAAAGTCATCTCCAGCCTTATACAATTTAGATGTCTGTCTAAATTTTGGAAAAAAAATTACTCTGAACAATTTCTATAAAACATACTGAACAATATCTATAGAATTCTATAGATTCTTTTTTTTTTTTTTTGTTAGACAGAAATTGTAACTTCTGTTGCTAATGGTAAAGCACTTTTATACTGATTTTATAATATCCAAACAGGTTGTAATATTGTTTCATCCTAGAGATATTGTAGCAAGTACCCATTTTTTCAGAAAAAAAATAACATTAAAATGCATAATACTCATATTTATAAGAGTTTTTCTTTCAATATTTTCACTTGAAGCTTAATATTAATATAGCTCCTTGTTTGTCCTATGTAAATAGCCAAGATTTTAATTTAATTATTGCTAGCAGTGCATGTAAAATGAAGTTACTTAGCGACTAATTAAAGATAAAGAAGATTGGAAAAAAAAAAAACTGTGATTCATTTGCGGATAATTCAAAGGGAGGGTATTTTTAACATTATTAGTGATTAATGACCTACATATTCCTGACTAGTGAGTTTGTTGGAATTTTTCCCCCCTCCCTCCTCTCATTTCAATAACAGGTGCATTTGTCCCCTTGGTTACACTGGCACATTTTGTGAACTTGATATAGACAACTGCATTGGAAACCAGTGCTCTCAATATGGATTCTGCCAGGACCACTTGCATAATTACAGCTGCTACTGTATGCCTGGATATGAAGGACCCTTCTGTGAAGTTGAAACTAATGAGTGCTCAAGTTCACCTTGCAAAAATGGAGCTACTTGTATGGATTTAAGTGGCCACTTTTCTTGTCATTGTACTGCTGGGTTCAAAGGTAAGTTTTGTTCTTTCAAAGTGCCTTGTATAACAGATGTGGGTGTCCCACTCTATGTAAGCAATGTTTATGTGACTGCCTAATTACAATTATATATAAATATAAATATGAATACATCTGCGATTGTATGACTCACAGGAGTTTTAGCTTAGCATTGAAATTCTTAGGTTGTCCCTCCTAACAGTTCCCCAGCTGACCTTCGCTCCACTAAATGTATAATTCTGTGTATTAGCTTTGATTCTGTTGGGAAAAAAAAATCAATGAAGTTCCAAAACACAAGTTTAATTGCATTGTTTTCATTTCACAGTTATGCAATCTTATGTGTTATGGCTTCAGTCATACACAGGCTGATAAAAACAAACGTTTTGGTACAGAACAGAAAAATGTAAGCTTGAGGAGGAATGAGATCAGCAGTATCATCTCTCTGCATGTATACAATATAATCAGCTATATTTGAGTGAGATGTTCAGACTCCCTTTCTACATACTAGAGAGAGATAGGGCTTCTGTCTGTCCTACACATCTTTTCTAGGAAGAGGCGGGCTGTAGATTTGTGCATTGCATTAGATAAATACTACACAACCTGACACTGTGATTTCTTTTTGTACTCATTTCTGTTTTGGGTGAATAATAGTAATATTCAGACTACCTATGTGGGACAGAAAATAGTTTTGAATACAGTGATACCAGAGTGTTGCATTTCCAGCCTTTAGTCTATATCATCAAGAACAAGAAATTAATGCTCGAAATGCTTCTCTATTGACTGTGGTATCAATAACAAAGGCAAAAACAAAATGCACCGTGTCATTTGTACTAATTAAACATTAACTTACAGCTTCTTTCAAGCTACTGTGGGTTTTTGCTCCAGTCCAGAGCATGTGTAGACTACTAGACACTAGATACTGTCTTTGTGGCAGTCTGTGTATTGGCAAGACTGTCCTTCAAAAATCCTGGAGACCAGAGAAAAAGTCTGAAGGAAGTAAAACACACCCTTGATGGATAAAACACATCAGGAATTACTTAGCCAAGCTGGATATATGTATGCCCATCCATGGACCCTGTGGGGGTGCACCCACAAGTCATAGCATCATAGAATTTTAGTCATTAAAGCTGAAAAAAGCCTCTGAGATCACTCTGTGCAGATGTTAAGGTAGCACTACCATGTTCACTGCTCCACCACATCCCCATGTGCCCCATCCACATACCTTATAACCAGTTCCAGGGGTGGTAATTTCGTGGCTTCCTTGGGCAACCTATTCCAATGCATGACCACCCTTTTAGTGAGGAATTTTTTTTCCCAATATCTATTCTAAACCTCCCCTGGCACAACCTGAAGCCATTTCCTCTCATCTTGTCACTTGAAACTTGGTAAAAGAGACTGACCCCCACCTTGCTACAACCTCCTTTCAAGTAGCTGAAGAGGGTAATAAGGTTCCCCCTCCTTCTTTTCTTAGGCTTAACAACCCCAGCTCCCTCAGCTGCTCCTCATATGACTTGTGCTCCAGACCCCTCACCAGTTTTGTTGCCTTTCTTTGGATATGCAATTCTGTAAGAGCTAGCAGATGTCATTGCAAAGTCACTGTCATTTATCATTAATAGATCATATTGATTAGCAGAAGCACACAAAGAAAGGAGAAAGCAAATGTCACTTTTCAAGAAGGGCAGAAATGAAGTCCTAGAAAACTTCAAGCAACTCACTGTTTCCTTGATCCTTATTAAGGTAATAGAGCAGTTAATCCTGGAAATCATGAATAACAAGAAAATTATCTGGAGTAACCAGCATGATTTCAGAAAGGGTTAGTCATACTTGACCAACTTGAAAAACATCCAGAGGGAAATGACTGGCTTTTAGATGAGGGGTGAGCAGTGTGTAATGTCTACCTTGACATTAGCAAAGCTTTCCACGTGATCTTCCACAAGATCCTCATGAAAAGCTGATGATCCTCATGAAAAGGCTGGATGAGTAGACAGTGAGGAGAACTGAAAACTGGTTGAGTGGCCAAGCCCAGAGGAAGATGTTTGTCATGGAGTCAACCTTTCCAGGAGTAACCAGTGGTGTACTCCAGGAGTTGATACAGGATCCAGTCCTTTTTATCTTACTCATTAATGATCTGACCGATGGGGCAAAGTGCTCCCTCAGAAAGTTTGCAGAAGACTCAAAGATGGGAGCAGTGGCTGATACACCACAGGATTGTGCTGCCACCCAGAGGGTCCAACACAGGCTTGAGAAATGGGCTGACAGGAGCCTCAGGAAGTTCAACAGGGGGAAGTGGCAAATGCTGCACCTGGGGAGGAATAACTCCATGCACCAGAGGGTACCATGGGCTGATAAACTGGTATGCAGCTTTTAGGGAAGAACCTGAGGGGTCTTGGTGGACATCAAGTTGAAATGAGACAGCAGCATGCCCTTGTTGATAGAAGGCATATGCCTGGGCTGCATTATGAGGTGTTTTGACAGCAGGTCAAGGAAAGTGATACTTTCCCTCAGCACCAGTACTGAGGCTATACCTGTCAGACTGTGTCGAGTTCTGAGCTCCCCAGTAAGAGAGACATGGACATGCTGCTGAGGGCACAGTAAAGACACTAAGATGATTAGAGGACTGGAGTATTTCTTCTATGAGGAATGGCTGAGGAAGCTGAAACTCTTCAAGAAAAGAAAAAAAGAAAAAGAAAAAGAAAAAGAAAAAGAAAAAGAAAAAGAAAAAGAAAAAGAAAAAAGAGCTGGCTCAGGGAGGGATCTTATCAAAGTACAGAAATACCTGAAGAGAGGATGTAAAGAAGATGGAGCCAGGCTCTTTTCAGTAGCACTCAGTGACAGAACCAGAGGCAATGGGCACAACGGGAAACACAGATGCCGCTGACTGAACATCAGGAAATACTTTATTAGTGTGACGGTGACTGAGCACTGCCACAGACTGATCATGGGGGTTATGGTATGTCCATCCTTGGAGATATTTAAAAGCCATCTGTACATGGTTCTGTGAATCTGGCTTGAACAGGGGGATTGGACAAAATGACCTTCAGAGGTCACTTCCAGTCTCAACTATTCTGTGACTGTTACTGTGAGGACTTGCTTAAGTAATTGAAATAATTATATAGTACTGGAAAACACTTAAACTCTTTATCACAAAATGAGATATTATATAATGGAATTTCCATAGAAGCAAATTTTAAGAAAAAAGAACAGCAATAATAATGCCCATTAGGTATAAGTCATTACCACATGTAATGAATATATTTTCTGATTTTTTAGAGGATAAACCACAAACAATTAATAAAAAGCTGTTTAAACTTCTAAAAATGCTATCACTACCCTAGCAATTACATTTTCATAGTCTCTGAGGTTTTATGATCCTGGGATATTTTCCAGTACAAAACAGATTTTAAGTTCAGTCATAACTGCATGTTATGAATCAATGATTTGTATCTCTGTGTACAATTGAAAACCCCACATTTATTCTGATCTCATTTTTGTGTGTTATGCTGTTTCTCTGTAATTTAGCTTTTTAACAAATCCAGATGTTCTCCATTTTTCTTCATAAATAGTAAACTCACTTATAGATGAAATATCAAAGTACCCTCCACTGCTTATAAGAGAACTTCATACATGTCAAACTTGGAAGTTTGCAGTATGATTTTAAAAATTGAATTAATAACTTTTTAAGCTTTTTTAACTTTTGGTCATGTGGTGACCCTCTGTATTGACATCTTCTGGTTCAGTCCTTTTAAGGTAGCATAATGCTTCTGAGTAATTCCCATTTCACATTCAGATTAATTCCTAGTCTAGGCTTCCTCCCATATCTTTGTGTTAACTCTATCTTGATACATCAATGTTCAGCATCAAATAATTCCAGCTTTCATGATAACAAGTATGTCTAAACAAATAGCACTCTGTTTATTTCTGGTTTAAAGGAAGCCCTTCTTGGAATTATTTGGAAAAAATCCCATATTTATCTAAACATGTTCTTCATTAAAGCTCTTTTCTGTTTAGATGCTCTCAAAAATGTAAAGGGAGTAACTGAGAGCTCTAAGCAGATAGACAATGTTGCCTCATTGATTTCTCTTGAGGGTTTGTATCTATATAATATTGATGGTAGAGTTAAGATTTGGGAAATCTCCTCATTCTGAATATATACTATACCCCACATAGCAAAATATGGTCCATCATTGTGTCACCTGTGTATAATTAATAAATAACAGCATTAAAGCTCATCACTAATGTAGGCCTCACAGTGACTTTTTGATTTTGACATTCATATATTCTATATGTCATGTACTTCAGTATTCCTTTTGCCCAGAAAGAGCAAAATGGCATGTGTGCTTTTTGAAATAATACCATTCCTTTTAACTTTTTGGCTTTATTTTTACTTTTTTATTCCAAAAGTTCATGGGACATCTGCAGTCTGAGGAAATATTTAGTATTTGTATTTTCAGTACATAATTAATTTGTTTTACATCTTTAGATGTTTTAAAATAGTTTCTGCCTTATGTAATATGTGGGAATAGTATATCCTCCATCATCAAGTAAAACAAATCTTGAATGAAAGTACTTGAAGTTATGTGAAAACAAATCCTTTTTGACACAAGGAACTTTAAGAAGACTCAATCCCTTATACAAATCAAGTCTAGAACAGCTGATGGACACCCTAATATATTATGAAGATTGAACCTGTTTACAGGGAGCAGCAAGATCAAGGATGCTCCATCAGAGGAATTATACTCTAGAATCCAAGTTTAACCCCAGTGCAACATTGCCATCACTTAGCAAGGCACAGTTCTGCAGAATCTAAACAGGGAAGTCAGAGCCTGTCAGTGTCTGGTAGCAGGGTCCCTGACAAGCCCCAGACAGAACAAGCAATGGACCAGATCCAGGGTCCAGCTAGGGAAGCAAGTTAGAAGCAGCAGGAGACAGAACCAGAGACAAATCTGTAATGCACATACAAGCTATCCATCTGAAAAGGAAAAAAAAAACAAAAACCAACTTACAAAATCACTCTTGAGACAGGGAGAGAAGCAGGATTGGAAACCACAGAATAGCTCAGGCCAGATCAGGGTGCCTAGAACTGAGCTCATTGACAATGGGCAGGGTGCATAGGAAGGGCCTTGGTGGGCCTGCTTCAGTCCATTTGGGTATGTTAGTGCTCTCAGGGCTCTGACAGCTGCTTTATAGGCATTGCCTGAAGCAGGCTCATCTGGAAAAATTAAATCATTAGTTTTGTCAAGAAAGGAAAGCAATCAGGTTCAATTTTTTTTCCCCACAGCCATTCTGCATTTGAAACACCTGCTTCCATTTCCATTCATGCAGTTCCTATCTTGATAGAACTAGGCCATCCTGGAAGCACAACTCATGCCTGCTCCCACATTTCCACCACACATCAAGGCTGGGCTGGGTTTGTAGCTCAGGGCATTGGGTAGTGCAACCTCTTCAGGGGCTCTGGCTGGCTTTTTCTGCTAGGGAAGATTGATTATTGCTGGCACATTGTGGCAGTGCAGCCTGTCAGATGTACAACATTATCCCATGGACACAGATGAGCTGGGCTGTGGGCAGTTTACATTTGAAGAGTCACTGACTTTTTCTGAGTTAAAACTCTTTCATGGAAGCTAAGAATATGGAGTGGTTTGGCACATCATATAATTTGTTTTCAATCTGTAATAGGCATTCACAGAAAGGATTACTCTCAATGAGATAAATAAAAATTAGATTTGTTTTGGATTTTTAACTATTACAATATCTTACACAGAAAAGACCTTGAAGAAAATTAAAAAATGACCAAGTGTGTAGAACAACAAAGTTGAGAAAAGTAAATAGCTGTCAAGTTCACTAGAGCCTCACCTGGACCATCTTTCTTTTTCATAACCGCATTTTCTGCAAAGTCAGCAGAAGCATTACTCAGCCTGATGCATCTCTTATCTAACAGAATAGCTTATGTTGCATAGCAAGAAACAAAATTACACAATTCACTATCAGGTACATGACTGGAATGCTTTGCAAAGATACACATTTTATAAAATGGTGGACAGTATGATAGGGGTGCTGTGAAAACAATCCTCAAATACACTGTTAATATCATGACTACTTCTTGAACTTTATAAAACCCTTGTGATTTTTTTTCTTTTTTTTTTTTTTTAATAATACTTCATTAATTTTACATTAAGCAGAATTTAAAATCATTTGCTTTTCATCTGATCTTGGAATAGAAAGATAAATTTTGTGTCATTAATATCTCCTCAAGTGAGGAGTTTTGCTTCAAAAATATTCTTACACATCCTTTTCTTAATTGTGGTCATTTTGTGTGCCTTTACATTGTCAAACTTTATATTCCATTTTGGCTATAAAACAAAAGTTGGTATAAAGAGTATTTAAAATAAACTTTGTATTTTGATCTTTTTGCATGTGTATTGTGATTCAGGCAGAAATGTTGTAGTGGTGGTGGCACATTATAAGAGATACTTCAAATATAATGTGTATTACATTAGGAAAATAAACTCTCAAATTATATCAGTCTTATTTTAATTGCTGAATGAATTTCAGACATTTATTTTAATGTCTGAATATTGTATTTGAGAAAAGTTTTAAATTAAACTATTTTGATATCAAAAAGACATCAATTTTGTGGATATTCTACAAAATCCAACAACAGTTTAATAAGTTCAGATAAAGTGCAAAGTTAATGTCTTTACGTTAAGCAGAAAAAAGACATACAAATTTTGAAAGGTACAAACTTTCAATCTAGTTATCTTATAGAGTTGCACTTCTGAAGGTAAGGAATATTCAGTGAGACTTCATCCATTAGATTTATTAATTTTTTTGTCATCCTTCATCTGCAGTTCTAGTTACCTGAGAACTTGAGAGTCCCTTCATTTGCTAAAATGGCATGATTATTTTAAAGAGACTAAGTGATATCAATTACACTGGAGGAGGATGAAATATCTTTGCTCACTTTTTTAACATTCACCTTCTCAGGTCCTTACTTTCATCTCAACAACTCTGTGCTCCTGCAGAATAATGTCTTTTGTATCATCAGTGTGCCGGTAGAAAATGTTGCTGTTAAGGATCAGGCAATGCAATTTGCAGAAGTGACAGACTTTCCTGTAATTGTCTGTTATATATTTGAGAACACTGCAATTTTATACAACATAAAATATTCTATAGAGATAATAGAAGTACAGTTGGTTCGTGATAATTTTTAACATTCTCTTTGTACTTCAGAATTGGTGATATGATGCCTTTAAAGTGTATAGGAACTCAGACCTTAAGCTATGACTTATTAAATAGCTAATTAAATATTATGTTTTACTAGTAATTATGTTTGGATGTGTTGTATTAATTTTAACCTTAAAAGCATAAACCAAAAAAATATTTTTATTAGCATACTTTGATGTTGAAAGTAATTTGTAGCCAATTAACAATTTTTATCTGACTTTCAAAGAAGGTTCTCATCATATATTTCAAATGTGTAGTTGAGAGGAGCTGCGTACTGAAAACAAAAAAGCCTCCTCTGTATCTGTCCAGCTTTTTTCATGTCTCAAGTACTCAGAAAATATGGTCTCACTTAGCTTAGTAGCTTCACAGATTCTTTGATTATCTCTGAAATATTTTTAAATACTGCCCACACATTACCTTTGTACTCTGAGGACATGAATTCCTAGATTCCCCCTTGCATGTTATCCTGGATATCATCAGTGTATGAGGATGATCTCATTCTAGTATTTCCTTTGAAATGGCATTTGCTTTCACCTTTAACAATTCAAGGGAGGTGAAAGAAACTGTTTTCAAGGAGTTTTTCTAGTACATGCTTCAGCTTGCCTATGGCTTGTGGCCAGATAATTTACTCCTGCAGGAAACTCTGCTTGTGCTATTTGTGCTACTCTCCACCTGCCTATCCAGAGGAAGAGAACAGATGCCAATGCATTTTTATTTATCTCCCTCAAAAGAGACCCACCATAATCAGGGATCTGAACTGGAAAGCATAAGGAATGCAAAATACCAGAATTAGATCAGCAAGGTTGTATAAAGTGCCATTACCTTATCAGCACTTCAAAGAAAATTCTTTAAAAAATTAAAGAACTTAGAAATTAATTTATATGTTGGCCAGTCCTCGTTTTAATGCTCACTGATGCCATGGCATATGTTAAGCAGCACTCAACATCTGCTCTTAGCAGAAAGCTTTTAGTTTGCTGAGTTACCTGAGCTCTCCCTAGACCACGCCTTTTTTTCCCTTTTTCCTCCATATATCCTCAAATCTTCTTGAAAATGCAGAACATGTTTAGAGGCAAGAAAAAAACCTATAGGAGCCCTACTTTCACAAGTTTATGTGTTGAAGAGAATCTTGGTGCTTCATTTCTCCAATGAAGACTCTTTCTATCTAGTAGGTACAGGCTGACACCCAAGAGTCTTGGTTCATATCATTATATGAGAGGGCATGTAGGTGTGCTGCAGACACCAAATTTCCACCATGTAAAGAATTCAGAAGCATATCAGCATTTGGTTTCTTTTTATCTTCTGCTGTAAGATATACAGAAAGCCCAGCATGCTTTCCACACTGCTGACTTCTTGTAACTACTGAACATGTTTGCCTCCATATTCCTATAGCTGGACGTAGTGGGTTGACCCTGGCTGGACACCAGGCACCTGGTGATCCTCTCTATCACTCCCCTCTGCAAGTGGACAGGGCAGATAAGATATTAGAAAGGGCTCATGGGTTGAGACAAGAAGACATCACTCACCAAATACCATCACAGGTAAAACAGACTAGAATTAGAGATATTAGTTGAATTTATTACTAATAACATCAGAGCAGGATAATGAGAAGTAAAATAAGACCTTTAAAAATACCTTCCCCCACCCATCCCTCCCTCTTTTCCAGGTCTACCTGCCCCTGCCAACAGCACTGGGAGACAGGGAATGGGGGTTATGTTCAGTTCATCATCTCTGGCTTCTCCCACTGCTCAGGAAAAGGAATCCTTTTCCTGCTGCATCATGGGGTCCTTCCAACAGGAAATAGTTTTCCAGGAACTTCTCCAACATGAGTCCATCCCACAGGAAACAGTTTCCCACAAACTACTTCAGCATGGCTCATTCTTCCATGGTGTGCAGTCCTTCAAGGACAGGCTGCTCCAGCAT